>NC_088715.1:29766186-30088686 GCF_963576615.1 Watersipora subatra
GTCAATTTAAGCAAACAAAATACCCTAAGTGAAATAACTCCTTTGATTTTAAAGTTTCACGAAAAAAAAATTCAGTAAAGATTGTTGGATATCTCACCATAATAAATAAAAAAAAACAACTAAAATACTGCTAATACTGATGCCAGGCTTGACCAAAACGCGTTTGTGCTTGTGCTGAACAATTTACAAATATCAAGATACAGCATTTTGCTTGCTCAGGGCAGTATAGTATAGGCTACTAATAATTCTGCCTGTTTGGTGCTATCAATCAGCTAACACTACTAATCAGAATAAAAAGCATCCATAATTATTTTAATGCTTTTTAAAAAGTTACAAAAGTTAGGAGCATCGACAGAGTCACAGATATTCATCAATTGCTGGCTACTGTGCTATATGTTACCATAACTATTTTAATGTGCGTTGGTTAATCTCACAAAGCTACCCTTGTGTATAATTACAAAGTTATCATTTTATGAAAATTAGTAATAATTTCATTCTTTTAGCATTATAAAGTTGGGGTTTCTTGACCTTTTTAACTTGACAATATTACGATCTTGCAATTAAGGCAGTAAAATCCAAATCCAAATTAGCTGCAAAAACCTATGCATTGTTGTTTGCCGTCGCAATTTGATGACATGAGTAAGTTGCTTAGATATAGTATTTAAAGTGGCTCGCCCTAAAGGTCAAAAATGGCCACTACCGGTCTAACCTTTTGCATTGGTATTGAGGCGAAGTAAAATACTTTTTCATGATGCCTTTTCACCATAATATGGTACAATTAATTCAATGACAAAATTGGCAAAAGTAATATAAAACAATTGTGACAAACAAATATACCAATTGTGACATGATTAGTCTGTTCTTCTGCTGCTGCAAAACCCTAAATGGCTAGACGCGTGAAAAAAGCAAAATGTTTAGCGGCTACAATCTCGCTAGAAGGTTGAACTTATGTGATAAGTCTTTAGGTTGTGTAGGAATGAGAGGTTGGCTTGTTTCTTACAATCTATTTAATCAATTGACTAGCATGCAAGAAGATAGCAAGCCATGCCACATTAGGAGAATGAGTCACTTTAAGCACAAACCACAATTGCATAAGTACATAGGTCATTTCTGCTAGTGAGAAGACCTTGGAGAATAAGACCACATTATGCAATTCTGTGAAGATTTTATTACTGCAATTATACTTGTGCTGCAATATTTCTAATAGAGTGAAAAGCAAATGAGCTGCCCAACCACAACCTCCTTCATTATAAAGTTACAAAGAATAGGAATAACAACAATAGCTTTCATTCGGAGGCTGAGGCTATTGAGAAGTAGAAAGTGAATTAGCTAAGCAGGCAATAGTAGAACACACATAATAAGAGCATAGGCATCATGATTGATGTGTATGCAGGCAATGAATTTATGTACAATTTCACTACCAAATATTTTAGTAAAGCTAGACACCTTTGGCTAAAGAGTGCTAGATATAGGTCAAAAGAAGCCAGTGACAAATCTCATGTTATGCATCCTTGTTTGGACACTTTATTTCTAAAGTGTTTAATGCATTGGAAGTTTAACATAAAAGTGTGCCAAGAATGCACAAAGAACATTGACAGCAATAACTGCATAGTACTGACAGCAATAACTGAATAGAACATGATGTTTAATTAAAATGTAACATAAAAATAAACGTTTTATTTTGTTTTGGTAAGCTTGCAGCAAAAATGTTTGCTGTGCGCATAAAATATTGTTTTGCTCCAAATACTTTACAAACAAGTAATAATAACTTTATTGATGCAAATTGTACTGAAATTATATTTGCTACGAGCACCAATGGAAGTCAAAATAAGTAATACAATTCTTACAGACCTTTTAAAAACAATGGCCTTTGCTGCTACAGAAAAGTTAGTAGACCCATAGGAAGAGAAGTATATGTTCTTATACTGCTAAAACTACCTTTGGTTCAGAAATGAGATTTGAAAAAAGCATTGAATTATTATAAGCATTGGCAAAATGTTCGTGATGGATAGGAAACAAAGCTGGGTATTGCACATGCTGGTAATTTAGCTAATGTAAATAGATTTCCTACACTACCTAATTGAAAGCATCAATGCAAAATCTAAATACATGTAAATACTTACTAGCCATAGTACAGAGTGACCTTTTAATGTTTGTCAACATAACATTCGTACCGCTTTGAGCATCTTGAAATTATATTAAAGTTGCTTTCATTATGAGCTCCCTTTGACATTTTAAAGTATTAAAATGGGCAAATACAAGTTGCATTTTCAGAGAACTTTTAAATTCAAGTCATATGCCACAAAAGGTTCCTCTGCGTTGTTTGTAGTATATTCTAAAAGTGCTAACACTACATTTGTTTTAAATTTTAAAGTTGACACAAATAATTGAGCAAATTATGTAGCATATTAGTAAAACTTTTGTTAACATCAGCAAACAAACTGCATATATGCTGCCCGATACCGAAGGCCAAAAATAATAATATATATTGCTATTTATATTTTAACCAATAGCTTTGCAGTTTTGTTATTGTACAGCAATTTGTATAAAACCTACTGTATTTCAGGTTTGAGTAACTATGAGTTTTAGTAGTGTTCTGGCACTTCCTATCGCGTGTTTTCAACATTTTGAGGTAATAATTAAAAGCCATGAGTTGAATTGCGCAACTTCAGCAGCATCTTATATATATATCATTCGCCAAACTCATTGTCTTGAATCATCAAAGTTCACTAAATCATTCAAAAGGAAATACATACACTTGTATCTCTAATTCTTTTATAGATTTACCCTTTTACTGCCACCCATGTACAAACTAAGCTACCGGCCTACCGCCAGCCATTTCACCGAAAATTGCCAATTTAGCTTCATGATATGTACATGAAGCATGTATACTATTTTGTTTCAACTTCAAAGTTTATCTATAAACTTTTTGTAATATATTTTATTTTGCTAAAATGTTAACATATAGTGCTATGCAAAAATCAATGTACCTTCACTTTGTGCATTGCTAAAGCTGTGTGAAGCTACAATCGCTACGAAGCTAAAACGATGCTCTACAATGTCCCTTACACTTAAAAAACTATTATTTTTCACTATCATCAGAGTCACTGCTGCTAATTTAATTATCTGTGTAATCACAAAAATCTGAATTTGAATTGACTATAGTGTCATCAACATACATGTAAGTAATTATATGTTTTCTGACTTGCCCGATACTTAACAAAACTTACACAAAAAATGTCCATTTTTATTTTGGAAATTCTCATAAACAAATTTGAAACTGCTTGGTTATCTTAGACTAATCTATTAGAGAAATATTCGAACCACACTGACAATACCATCAAAGTTTTAAAATCATCCGTTATGTTTTTAATGGATAATAAAATTAGGTGACCATGCAATTGTTGGAAAATTCGCAAAAATGTGCATACGGCAGTTGCTGATAGATTTAGCATAAATTCGCATACGGTAGGGTAAGAGTAAAACCAACAAAATATTTGTCAATCTCCTGCCTCTAAACATGATATCTCAAATCTGATAATTACTCTCAGTGTTGACTGAGTAACTAAAAGTGGTAATGAGTAACCATGGAAAACTATTCATTTTATATAATTATGCAATTGCTCAGCAATTGCAACCATGACTCATAAAGACTAAGAAGAGCAATACTAAATCTCTTTGCTATGCTACATTCCTTTGATTGGTTTGCGCTATTTATATTATGTAATCTGCCAATAATAGATGAATAGAACACAAAAGTGGCATAATGGTTTATGTAAGCGTTTAAATAATACAACGCCTGTAAAAATTAACAACTTTTCTTACTGAAGCTATGGCTATATCAAATTATTACACTAATTTTTGGCTCGCATGTATAATGTGCTATTTTACAGCAACTTATTGCAATATCGCATACCTTTAATTTGATGTCTGCAAATCAGTCTTTGGTGTGGGCCATCAATGCTTCTCATCCAGCAGTTATCTATAACTAAAGCGTCATTGATTATTTGCAAAGAATTATTATACAAAGATTATACAGATTATACAAAGAAAAACTACTTTTGGGCATGCTGTTACATTCTTACCTCAGGTATACATTTGCTAGTTACAGTAAAACTTTGTACAGTATATTTTGTGTTGGTGAATTTAAAGTTTTGCTTATCATAGTGACTTTGCCAAAACGTCAAACTTTACTACATTTCAAAATACAACCTTACTGATATAATGTTTTATAGTTTGTAATCTATAATTATGTATATGTTAAAAAATATTATAAATTTCGGTAGATGAAACCTTGATTATTTTGACATATTTTTTATGCAAACCAACGTGTAATTAGCAACATACCTTTTCTAGAAAAGAACATCCAACTTTGTCTAATACTCTCTGCCATCTGATAAATATGCCATCTTGGCAATAATGCTTATAATTTGCAATAATGTTTCTACAAAAATGAAAAGATAATTCAAGTAGCATAAACAGATATACAAACCAAAATGAATGCAAAATACACATTTTAGTTCACTGGTTAGGTTTTTTTTGGTAAACTTGAATGTCTACCTCCTACTACTGAAGCTCTATAAAACAGCTAAGCTCTTAATTACTACACAATTACTACACAAGATTCAAACTAAATACTAAAAGTTTCAAAATTCAAAGGCTGCATATACCCACTTACTTGCTTATGCCTATGCATGTACTACTATTACTTACAAAATCATAACTGACATACGCAAACTCTCACTATTCATGATAACAATAATACAATTACTTTATGATCATGTTATTCTAATAACAGTTTTGACTGTTGGTAGAACCACATTAATAACGTTACTTATCATTATAAAAAACATCAAAAATTATAATAATAATAACTGAAAATAGATTAAAGTTGGAGAATTAACTGATTCACTAAAATAACTATTAATTGTCAGCTGGCGTGTCTGTGTTGATGTTACAAAACTGAACATTCGTGTAACAATAATAAAGTCAAAAATTAGGACTTTATAAAAAGTTTTGATTTTTTCCTTTTTGGTAATATAATGCTGACCTTTCTTGACTTTTCTATGCAGAACAATATCAGCAGTTGGATGACATAAACGGATGTAAAAAATATATCAAACGTGTTCTGTGCTACATTCCTTTAAAATTATAATAATTGAAACATACTTTTTTCACGCTAGTCCTGTTTCAATATTAAATAAAATTTATACTGCTTTTCTACAACTGTATGTTTCAAGTAAATAAACTGTAAATTGACTAAAATAGCATGAACAACTTACCGAATGTGACTTGCTCCCTTACATGTAGTCATTCTGCTGCTACCAAGCTCTAGTAGACTACATGGGTGAAGAACTAATAGTCCTAACAGCCACAGCAACATTATAACAGCCGCATCTCTCTAGCTGTTATATACTGTGGTTATACTTTTGCCACTTTACTTCAATAAATTTAAAAAATCAATTCTTCGACTAAAAAACCATCTCTCAGGTATTGCGTTTGGATGCAAAGTTTCAAAAAAAGATTTATTTTGTGGCTGGATGCAACGGCATCGAAAATATGAATTGTACTGATTATAGACTTATTTAAACTTTTACTACAGCCATGCTTAAACATCAGTTGAAACCATAATGTGCAATTACTGTGAATTTTCACAAAAAAGATCAGATCAATGAGAAACCTTGCAAAAAAAGGGAGTGCTTAAATGGCAGTCTTGAAAACTATAAAGAGGGTCAGCAAATAAATTGTAATGTATTGTAGTTTGTTAATATACAACTTTATTTCTCAAATCTAATAAAGCTATCATGAATATTAGCAAAACCGACTGTATCCGACATAGCTGCTAATTCTTTGTATTTGCTGATGCTTAGTCATAAACTTATTGCAATATGTTTTTAAATAGATTGTGCTATTAACTGAAACGATACCAAAACAGTTAAAAGTAAGAATGTTTTAAAATTGATATATGCCTCCTAGTTCCATATATAAGAGCCTCCTAGGGTTTATAATTTATTGATAGAAAATTACACATTTATGTTGGAGTTGTCTCCTCTTTTCCATATATATGAATATAGATATATAAGGCGATTATGGGAATCATGTTTAAAATACTTCTATGAGTGATTCATATCAATAAGTGTCTTTACATTCCTTTTGGTAATTTTCGAGATATCTTCATATTTTTCTCTTTGCTTTATGGCTGAATTTGCCCTGTGATCCTGAAATGACAGCACTACAGCAGGAACTTTTTTAGCTCTGTGGTGCTCAGACCGGTATAACAAATACAGATTTATGTTGTTTTTACCCAACTGCATGCAAAATGTATTAAGGCGAACTACTTTTCATGTTATTATAATCTTCCCTCGGCAACGTAAAAGTGCAATCCAGCAAACCGGAAAATTTCTAGACATACTGGCATAGAGCCTTTTTGTTGCATATTTAATTTGCTACAACAGCATCATTTTTGTTAAAAATAAAGATTTAAAAGCTCGAAGCTATTGGATGAGGTTATAGCTCTGTCAGTACGTAGGGCCTCTTCTAATAACCGATGTACTTTTAAATTTTAGAGAGTTCTGTTAGATTCTCAGATGCAGCAAGAGTTAGCAAAAGCCACTCCAGATACACTGGCTACAGTTTTTAGCAAACATAAAAAGCTGAGTACATCACAACAGTTGGAAGCTATGCAGGCGATGGAAGACAGAGCACAATCCGTCTCAGACTATTATAGTGCTGATATAGATAAAGTCATGAATACTGACTTTATAAGACCTGTGGAGCAGATATCCATCGGTAAACAAATATTTAAAAATATATTAAGCCTTATTTAGTTTATAGTGTGTGAATGTGAGTTAACAAACCTATTTTGCAAATTTAATAAAATGATATACGACTCTTTGCAAGTAGAAGTAAAAAACTTAAATAGGTGTTTTAAATATGCGACTGTAAGTTTTTCTTAAAAATTGGGTATAAAGTATTTAAATAGGCATCATTTTAGTAAATATTCTAGAGTTAATTTCATACTAAAATTGGTGATGAATAGTCAACCAGATGAGTTTAAAACGGGTAGTCAATAGTTTCAATTATCCTTGGTCTCTGACAAACATAAACATGCTCTTCATTAGATATAACTACATGTAGAATCATTTATTAGCAATTAATAATCAACCGTAAAAACAAATACCATAAGTTGATGACAATATGTAGCAAAGCTCATTCTAGAATCAGCTTTGCTAAATACAAAATGACAGAATTTGCATGCAACCAAAGAAAGAGAGAGTAAGAAGGTTGATTATGTAAGGGTTATTTGAATGTTTTCCGTTTTTTTCTTGACAATTGAAAAAGTTTTTGAAAAAACCAATTGCTTTTTGCTAATTGTTTTACAGACCACAGCCAAACTGTTTGTTATACTAATTATCATAAAACTGTATAAGCTTGAAAATTAAACAAAGATGAAAACTTTGTATCCGAAACCTTAGTTCTTATAGTTATTTCAATATGAAATAACACTTTGTTTCCCTTCAGCTAAGGCAGGTGTTGGCAAACTTTTCCACTCAAAGAACCATTTGAATCTGTTTTCCGCAGAAAAGAACAGTGGGAGCCACAAACCCCCTTAGATGTTTTTAATTAAACAAATAATGAATGCTACATATAACTATTTTGTTTAGCTTCTAATGCTATTATATCATGTTTACAGAATAAAAACAATATGTGTGGCATGTATGATGATTTAATTGCTGAGAAAACAAAATTAAACTTTTGCAAAGAACAACAAAATAGTTTTGGCCGTTTCAGTGGCGCATTAATTTTTAAAAGGTGAACTACCTGCAATAGTGTTGTTGTTTGTCAGTAGTTTTGTTAACGATACTGTAGAACTGAGTGGCTGGCCAGCCTTACTAATTGTTTAACCCAGTTTGTTGAATAATATCAAAAGGTGTCCCCTAGCGATCTGGCACTCCACACAAATCCGGTAGTACATATTTCTGTGCTTTTATGTTAAAGTTAAAGCCATGTGATGATCATGTGATGAGGTACTAATATTAATAATAATAGAACAAAAATAATGACATTTTAAGAACAACATTTAGAAAATTAAAAGAATAAATAATAATATATTGATGAATCTTGAAAGTATGTATAAGACTAGTGTTGTAGTTCATAGACACCATAGTTCATAGACACCATAGTTTATAGACACCATAGTTTATAGACACCATAGTTTATAGACACCATAGTTTATAGACACCATAGTTCATAGACACCATAGTTTATAGACACCATAGTTCATAGACACCATAGTTTATAGACACCATAGTTCATAGACACCATAGTTTATAGACACCATAGTTTATAGACACCATAGTTTATATACATTTTGGCGGTACAATAACAAAGTCACGCACTGGTCTATAAATATAGCTATGGAAACAGATGTGTAAATGTTTTTATAAAATGTTACTTGAAATATTATTATTATTATACTGTATTATAATATCCTAATTGTTGGTTAAAATATTAGAAATTATCTCTACATATAAAATACAATTGAAGTAAAATATTCAATAGAACCGCGATTCTTATAGTTTCCAATGATAGCAAAGGTTGCACTGCGGTAAATTAAAATGCCAATACACATTTAATCAAACCTGGATGTTGAAAAATTACAATCATGAAATAAACTAAGTCTATGCATGTAATGAAAATTAAAATTGCACCACAGTAGAATAAAATGTGCAACATCTTTAAACCAAACAAAAACCTTTAAAACCTTAAAATTAATAAGTAATAGGAACATAGGATATGTTTAAACAATCACTAAAAACTAGCTGAGTAAATTTTAATCTGTATAATCTAAAGAGTGTATAATTATTATTATATCAAACTCAAAAAGTAAAAGCAAAATAATTATATTTCCAATTGTATGCTTCATGTATCCAAATACAGAGTAGAGTAGTTCTTAAAGCTTTCTTACTCAAAATTATACGAAGGCTACAAATTTAGTTTCTGACTGCTTAAGACTTTTATTGGAAGTTTTACCTGTAGATGGCATTCATAAATTACATTGTGCAGTTACTCTTAGTGCTTACTTTGAAAAAAAACAAAGACATTTTTTTGCGTTACGTATTATGAACTATGAATGTGGTTTGTGTTTTATTAAAAGACTAGTGATATGCAAATGTTTTAAAATTTGTAGCATAACTAAAAATAACCTCAATAAATTTTAACAATGTTTATAATATATTTAAGTTTTGTAAATAATGTTGTTTCATTCTGTTTGATAAGTTTACTGTAAATAGTGTTTTTTTGCTAAGTTGGTAAATATAATGCTATAATAAAATAGCTCTTACAACAAAAATATATGAGCATTAATAACATGATCTGGTGACTTCACAACTATAGTATTTTATTAGTATTGACTATACAAGTATTATTAGCATCACAGGGCTGATAATTTGTATGATAGTGTCTCTCACTGAATGTACTTTATCTATTATCAATTTATCTTTTTTATCTCCCGCAAGTAGTTCGAAAGGAGAACAGGTTTAATATCCTATATCATCATTGTTGGCTACACTAACGCTTGATTATACTTTCAGGGCTCAAGAAGCAACCAACTCTTGGGTATGGTGATACAGTCTTGTTTGATACTTGCTACTCTGTAGATGGAACACCTTCTGGGGATATCTTAGCTGGAGGACAGAAAAAGTTCACTGTGTGTAACAACAAGGGAAGTGTGG
Source organism: Watersipora subatra (assembly GCF_963576615.1). NCBI lineage: Eukaryota > Metazoa > Bryozoa > Gymnolaemata > Cheilostomatida > Watersiporidae > Watersipora > Watersipora subatra. The sequence continues at coordinate 29,775,921 of NC_088715.1, forward strand.
TAAAGACTGTATATGTGTCTGGTGGTCATATCACATCTATTCAGTGGTACAAAAATTGTATATACACATTGAGTTTGGCACCTCCTCCAGGTAGTAAAAGAGATGTGATTGTATATGATGGGAGCAACTATAATGAGTTGAGGAGGTGGTCTGTACCCAAATTTGAAAGTGTTGTGTTTATTAGCCAGCTGGCTGTTACTAATGATAAGGTTTATGTTGCTGACTCAGAACATCATCAGCTATGTGTCTATTCCTTAACTGGTGAAACTGCTGATCTTATTTCTCATGTAATATTTTGTAGAAATTATCACTTAGCTAGCAGCCACCCAGAAGGTATCATAGTCAGTAACTTCCATGCGGATAAAGTTCACTCACTGAGAAATGATGGCACAATAAGATGGACGAGCAGTGAAATTGCTAAACCCCTAGGTGTTTGCTGTGATGGCAGTAAAGATGTATGGACTTGGTCCCACAGCAGTAAATTGCTGTTCCTGCTCTCTCATCAGTCAGGTGGGTCTACTGCTGACACAGCGCTATTATTAGTTAGCAGGTAATTCTTGTACAGGCAATAAAATTGGTTGAGGAAGCATATAACCATAAATAAATTTACCTATAAAGAACTTTGAGCATCTCTGTACTAAATGCCTTCAGATACTGTACGTAGCACTGTGTTTAAAAAATGGTTAAATTAATTTTTTAAACATAATTAAATTTGATAAGTGGGGAACCGCCTAAATTCTAAATAGCTTTAGCTCAATACTGTGTGGTCTGTTTAGCAGCTAATATTTAGCCAAGTAGTGAATTGAACAGATGAGAATCCCTGATAAATAATGTATTAGGTTCAGTTCATAATACTTGATTATCATTCAATAATAATAATATAAAGTATTAGCTGCTACACAGACCGCACAGTGTTGAGCTAAAGCTATTTAGAATTTGTGGCGGTTCCCCGCTTATCGGATTTAAACATGTTTAAAAAAATTAATTTCACCATTTTTTAACCACAGTGCTACCATTTGAATGCATTATGTGAAGATATGCTGAAATTGTTTTGTGTTTAAATTCATTTATGTTTATATGCTTCTTCAACCAATTATAATTCACTAAGTTTCGTAATGAATATTATTGTTATTGTTTGAATGTTATTAAAAGTTAAGACACAGTAAACATTAGTTTTTGACTTACAGTCATGATCATCTCACTAGCTTGCTATGTGGGTAGTCTTTTTCACATCTAGTACCATGGTAATCAAGGTGCACTATGAGAGATTGTTGTGTTTAATTGTCATGTTAATTGTCATGTTCAATTATTGTGTGTTTTCTGACTGATTTTTCCTCACTATGTGACAATGGTTGAGTAGTTCAGTTCATAGTGGGCCCGGCTGGGTAGCCAAATATATGAGTTCAACATATGTGTAGTGCACTTTTTTCTACATCTAAGAATGGTTTTGGACTGAAACGGCTCTCGTTATATTAAAAATTATCTACTAATATCATAGTGACACCCTGGCCATCGTTATACTAAGTACTATGTATACTATTATATCTCCATTTTAATATTTCTACAATTAGTTTACCGGTGAGAAGGCAACTTCAATTATTGGTTTCTCATGATGAAATAATCAGGTATAGAATTAAGGTATAACATATAGAACATGTGTTATAACATAGATCAACAAGGTGAGGGAACGTATAAACTAGATAATATGTTTAGTTATTTATTCATTTATTTAGTTACACCGCTCTAAGTAATAGGTAAAAAATATTATTTAAATTTTGTCGTAGGAAAATAATTAATAGTAATGCATATCAGATACCGTCAAATATGAGTGAAGTTTAATTCTAAAAATGATGCCAAATTGAAAGGCCGGCTTTTACACCGCTTTTAATGAAGTAAAACAATATTATGCTCACTTATGTCAAGTAATAACACGTAAAACCATGCTGAACATAGGGTTGGTAGTCTTTTACTCACAGTTTAATTTGTAACTTATGAGGTTTACCGTTTGAAGAAAATTCACATCTGAGAGCTTTTTGAGAAAATGTAGCAAACCGGTGCATTTATCCTTTTTTCTGTCAAGGTTTTACTTTCATGATGCGAGTATTCACTCAAATGCACGAGGCTGCACTTTGTTGGTGACAATACGTTAAGACAATATTAGCAGTCGATTATTGGTCTGTAGCGCTGATGTATTTAGCTTTTGTTAACGTTAGTTTTCATAAACGTTTGAGTAGTTATACCCATCACATGCAGAGTACTTGCAGTTTGCTTGCATATACAGTTTCCCTAACATAGTGGTAAAAACGTTAAGCCGCTATGAATAAAATTAAAAAATCAATAATGATTGTCGTTTTCCCTAATGCTCTCTAAAAAATTTTTAACATTACATCTGCACACATCTTAGTTACATTTTTATAATCTGCTTTTATAAATTCACAATTTTCGACCTGTTTTAGTATGGTTTACAAGTGAAATATAGTTATGTATGAGGATATACAAAATAAAACTGCAGCCATCGCGACAAGATCTCAGGCTACACCATGAGATCAGACATCTGAGTAAATAGGAATTATTTGGCGTTGTTAGAGTTTTTTATTAACAATTACGTAATAAGCAACTTATGTTTTAGGTCTATCAAAAAGTTCATAAAAATGTATGAAATTATATTAGGTGTTAATTATTATTTGGTTGTTTCCATTTTAATATTTACTGTGCATACATTGTGTGCTTTTTCTGATTGAGGTAACCTAGTACAGATATAATACTTTGTGGATGCAGATGCCAAGCATATGACCTGAAATAACAAATTATGTTACATTACTTACTAATACATGTTTTAATCATGGTTCAGTGTACATTGTTTATCTAGAAAATAAAATATATGAATATAGTAGCTTGCAACCTAAATTATTCTTCGTCCAAAGAAACTGAACATAACTTCTGTACAGTGCCGACAAACTCAATAACTATAATTTTTGAAAACATATTGGCTGCTAAGCATTGAACAATTGACCAATTGTTAATAGACTTATAAATCATTTGAAAGAATACTTTGTCATCAGGAAAGCGATACGGTTTAAAAACATATTTTATCTTTGCAAAAAACAAATTTTTACAAATGGTTGCAGCATAAAGTTGCTCTTAATATTCAAACATTTATTGCTGCTGAATATTCAAATATGTATATTAAATATTAATATAAATATATTATTATATTTACATATAAACATTAATTAAATTGTTGATAAAACAATTGTGAACAATTTGTAGTTAGTTGGAATGTAACTCTGACAGGATTGAAATTGCTATGACTCAGTTTCCTGTGGAGAAAAAGTCGTAACAATATTTATATGGTTTTACTAAATATAAACTTGCAATACCACTATATTATTGGTAACCGTTACCACAAAACGAACTCAATATTTTAGACTAACTTCCTTTAAACATTGTATAACCTTTTAACTACTTTCGACTTTATAAGAGAAAGTTCGGCTAAAACAATATTATTGCCAAACACATGTGAAAGTAGAAATACAGTGTCACCCATTATCCCATCCTTCTGTAACAGTTAGAATATGATTATTTTATGAGGAAATAAAAGAGGTTATACTACTATCAGCCATCAGATGCCTTGAAATATAGTCTAACCTTAGGTGTACCTGTAATATACCCTTTATTTAACGTTATGAGTATTTTTATGTAATATAATATAGTGAACTGTTTATACTTGTATCTTTATGTTTCTATAAATAATATCATTGAGCAAGTGATTACTGATTGATAGTCCACTTACAACAAATAAACAGTTCATAATTTGAATTGTGTCTTCTTGACAGGTGATGTGAAAGGAGAAATAAATCACCCTAAATTATGTGACATCTGGTGCAAAGATGATATCTTAGATATGTATATAAATGATAACACTCTCTGGGTGGCTGCTAGGGGTAGGGGACTAATTATGCTTGAGATACAGTAGGATAGGACAAACTTGTGCCATCTTTGCTTTTTATTGGCCTGTTTTATATTTATGGAACATTCTTAACTCTAGGTTTGATTGGCCCATTTAACCACTTCCGCTTGATACATTTGAAAAATGACTTATTAGCCAATTTTAGCTGTTTATGTTTTTATTAATCTAATAATAAAGCAGCATATTTACATTCATTTCACCTTATCTACTCAACTACAATTGACAATCTATAAATACAAACAACACTGATGACTTATTAATAACACTCTAATAAGTATCACTGTCTATTGATATAAAGTATTCACAGTGGTCTTCATGAATTACCATGAGTTTATTGTTGATATAACATATTTCATAGCATATTGCCTTCAGTCATCATTTCCTTATTCACCTGGTTAGAACTGACTGATATATTTCATCAAACATAAAGTTAGGTTCGTTTTTCCAGGTGACATTCAAAAATTATCAAACAGCTTCGAGTGTGAAATGAATAAAATAGCAAAGATAAGTTTGATAGTCTTTAACCAGAATAGATGACGGTAACTTGTAAAGTGGATTTCAGCAGTTACATAAAAATTTATCAGGTTTCATCATTAAGCATTTTCCTTTTGAAACAAAAAGGATTCTTCAGCCACAAGTGTCAGTAATTTTTCTACTAAAATGTTTAATGAACAGGAATTGATAAAATACAAGCGGCGTACTTACGCAGCTCATAGCAATTTCACAAATGGCATTCTCTGTCACAGAAACAGAAAAAAGAGCTGCAGCAGATGGGCCTTCTTGAAACTGTGATATGAGTTGCATGCACACTGCTACAGTGAATAGCAGTTCAAAAATCATGCTTTGTATTCCCACAGATGTTCAAATCATTTTGTACAATTTACAAATAAAATTTTTACTATGATCCCTTTGTATCATTTCGTTGTTGGCATCATTTTATACAGCAATCTTATAACTGCGATATTTGAAACAATGAAACAAAAATACTTTTTTTCATTAAAAAAAGAAAAAAAGAAGAGAAGATAAAAATAATGATAAAGATTAACCACAGTAAGTGATAACAACTAGGAGAACAAAATAGCGAAGGAAAGATAAAAAGAAAGACCGTCAGACCAAAAAAGATAGAAGCAGATATGGCAAAAAAAAAAAAGTAAGTCAAATAAAGTATGAAAAGGGAAAAAGGAGCAAAGATGAAGGAGAGCAAAAGTCAGAGAGAGGGAACAAAAACAGAATAAAGAGAGAGAAATGGAGACAGTGAGTTTGGGGGAGTAGTAAAATAGAAAAAGGAGGATGAGACACACATAAATAAAAGTAGGTTTAAAAAAGTTTCATGCTCAAATTTAAATGTCACAAAATGGTTCCACTAGAGCGCATTTGTTATAAAACTGTGTCTGATATGGCATGCAACTGTAAAAGAACCTTCAAACACATTTTGTATAGCAACATTTTGGTTGTATTTTATGCATTTGTTATTGTTTTTACTATGAATACTGTTTGTACATTTACCAACAGTATTGCAACGGTTTTATGCCACCCTTACTTACTCCACCAGTATGAGAGTCGATGCATAAGTTTATACAAGTATTTCGGCTTTGTTCATAAGGGTACAAGAATAATCAAGCACATGCAATGAACAATATGTTATATCATATGTTAGCTATCATGTGTGCTGGTTAATTCTATGAAAGGTTAGTCTAAAGTATTTTTAGCTTTAGGGTTATGAAAAGAACAACTGAAGCTGAAAACTCTAAATGCTTTAAATAAAACTGATCAAATTTTCATCTAACATTAGACATACAAGCAATTGAAAGTTCACATATTTTGTGATACAGGAGGTTATTTATGTCACAATACCTACCAGAGCACAAATCATCTTTTGTATGCTGCATTTATGTGAAGCTTACAAGCTAGGGGTTCAGAATGCTTTAAATAGAAAAAAAGCTGCTGTTTTATGAGGAGATATTTCTTCCCAATTTTAAAAAATCGCCAAAGTTCAATTACACAAAGTCATTTATCAGACTTACACTATGATTTTTATGGAAGTCTGTCTAATGCCGATGAAATTGAAGTACCCTCATAACTTGAGATTCGCTTTTGACACATTCTGATCAGTCTTAAGATCTGAAAATGAATCAAGAGAAGAAAACAATAACCTGACAGATATAATTGGCAAGTTTTGATGTGAAAAAAAGCCTTGAAGCTAATTAAATAATTTTTCTACTTGTTCGGTGAATATACGTCAGTAAATTTGTGTCAAATAAGTAACAACAGCCCAATAAACGGGATGTGAGCTAAACGAAAGGTACTACATGACAGTACTCCTTCAATAAACCTAAACGAGCAAGATACCTGTAAACAGAAAAAAAAACTCAAGCACTCTCATAGAGGCAGATTTTCAAGTCCAACATTATGACTTACTATAGGGTAGCTTTATCTGTCTGTGTTCAAGGAAGCTAGGGTTAAAATAGGCCCATATGGGACAAAAAGATTTTATACAGACTTACACTTGCAGAAAGTCATTAAAATTTTGATATGTTCCACTGTTACTAGACACCCAACGCATTGTAAGCTGATTATTGGAGAGGGTACACCAAGGGATTCCTAACTTCAAGGTTATGCAAAAAAACTTTACTGTAAATGTTTTAAATAATCTATGGTCTCTTTTTTAAGAATAAGATTGAACAATGAAGCCGTCAACTGCAGTAAATCTTTAAAAAAAATTATTTAAAATACATGTAAATGGGCATTTTTAGATTAGGATTAGAAATAGACGCTGCCAGCATCTATAGTATTGTGTGAAATTACACAAACTATACATGCTGCAATGTGAAATAGAGGGCATTTCATGCTTCATTTGCTAGTTTCTTTCAAATCTAAGAAGCTGAAGCCATTGAATGACTAACACAGAGAAAAATGGCGTTCAATCTGAATACAATATTATATGAGAACATTTTTCAGGATTCATCAGGTTTTCTAAAACAAGACACTATTTTTGCTGCGATGAAAAGCAGGGACCTACCATGTTTCATTTGCTAGCCTTTAGTAAACCTTACGATATGATGCCTCAGAAAGTTTTGCGTAGAAAAAAGACATGCTTTTTTAGACTAAGATGAAAAACACAATTTGCTAACATATATAAGATTTTGTGAAATCATACACAATTCATACTGCAATACAAAAGGTGGGCATATTCGGAATATTGAAAAGGAAACCAAATAGTGATATTTTTAGAACACAATTTAAAGTGCGATCTAATGTTATCCAGAATGTTTGATGAAGTCGCAAATAATGCCACAATAAAAATCAGAGCAAAGATCATGCTTCGCTTTCTAAGCTTTGTTGAAATCTGAGAGGCTGATGGTTTGGAGCAGATTGAACAGATCAAATGATGTTCATTGAGCGTATATGAGTAAACCGGCATGCGGTTGCAATATGTACTCATCATAGTTGATACATGTTAAAACTGAAGAACTAATATGTAATCATGAGTTACATCAACTGCTTTTACCAAAACTCGTTATGCAGGACATATCGATTGTTTTTCCGCCTTCTTTAACTTTTTTGTTATTGCGCTAAAATTGCTATTCTGACAAAATTAATTCAAATGGATTTTCAGAAATTTGATATACTGCTAGTATTTATGCAATATCTTGAGAGTCAATCAGTGAAGTGAGTCAATCTTTTTTAAATCAGTGCTTCTTTGTTTCATAAAAAAATACAAAAAGATATAAGTAGTTTTTGATGTAATACATATACTAATTGGTTCAGCAAAGCCTATATTTCAGATAGTGAACAAAGAACCCATTAAATTGCATAATGTAGCAAAGTATTAGCTCTACATTACTAAATAATAATATTATGAAGTATAACTATAATTCAACGTATTTTTTATTCATTGCCTAATTACAAAGTATTTATGATTAAATTTAAAGTCTGAGAAAGTATGTCAAGTTGTAACTTTTAGTTGTTCATACTTCTAAAAAACTATTATAACAACCTGAACCTTGGGCTTGCAACCTCTGTGGGTCTTCTAAATGACTTATACTTAGTGTCTCTTTTTATTACACCTACTGATTGTTAGGAGTAACAGTTTGTAGCCTAATCTCTGAGAAGCACTGAGGTCAGTATGTTTGTCCCTCAAATTATCTGAATATTAAAAAAAGACTTGGTTCAAGGGAATAAAATGTTCTTATCTACTTACTGCTCTTTACAGAGATTGATGGCAAGTTTTGATGCTGAAAAACGCTTTGCGATGAGTCCAATAATTTCTTCTGTTTTTCAGTGCTAAATGATCGATGAATGACTAAGAAATAAGTAAGAACAGCCTATACTCATTGGACAGTACATCAAATAAAAGGTGCTACATGACAATATGCCTTCAGCAAACATAAAAAAATATGTAATATACCTAAAAATAGAAAATCTGAAACATTCTCAATGCCGAAGAATTTCCGGTCTCACAATATGACTCATAAACTGTCTGCTAAGGCTAAAATGTGGCCCATCTGTAGTGTAATTAATTATTATATAGTCATACACCAACAGAGATATTGTATAGCCATACACTCAATGATAGTTGCTAACATTTTGATATAACTTAGATATTTAATTTTTTTGGGTTAATATTGTAAAAGCTACAAAAAGTATCACAAACTTCTAGGGTATGCAAAGAATTTTTCATTGTTGTAAATGAAAATTGTCTCCAGTTTATGCTAAGATTAAAAAAACAAGCTGCCAACAATGATATACAGCCCCAAAGGATAGCCGACGGCGCTCATATGGGCGGGGTTTAATTATGAAGCTCTGTTGGGATTAACCCGAACACGGCACCGGAACAAACAAATATGCTGAATAAAGCACCTTGTAAATTTACGAATATTATGAACTATAGTGGTTATTTTACTTATCTGTTGAATTCATTTTGTTGTCAAATAAATATAGTATCCCAATATTGTCACCGTTATGATCAGTCAGTTGCCATTCACAAGCATTCGTGATATTAATAGTCACAATCGTAAAATAGCTCAAATTCGGTTTTGCATTTAGATTTTGAGTATGAAAACTACACTGCACAGCTTTGCCTGCTGTCCCATCTTATTGGCAAGGTAAAACAATGTGAAACCGATGAAAGACTTTGTCATTTTATATTAGGGGTGGCAAAATATTAATCAAAAACTAAAAAAAAAATGCCGTTGTTCGGGTAATTATATTCAACTTTAGGCATATACTACGACCTTTACTAATTTTAAATTTACTAAAAGTAGGTAATTTGAAATGTTTTATTTTGATTAGATACATTATTTTGGTTAGGTATTACCCCTACATTGCAGATATTCAATGTTTGCTATTGTGACCCGCGGGGTCTACTGGCAGAATAATCTAATGAAACGATAACAGCGATTCGTGTTTTCTAAAACCTAACAAGGCAACGCGACCGCTCCGCGAGAGTTGTGTTTGCTTTGAAACCCAGGTTAGCACAATCCTAATAGAGCTCCATAATTAAACCACGCCCATATGATAGCCGTCGGCTATCCTTTTGGGCTGTATATCATTGCTGCCAACTACAGAAAAAAGAACGTTTAATGTAGCGTTTTAAAAATGGTATTTTTTAGATTAAAGTGAGAAATTTACACATCATCCATACTGCAATGAAAAACCTCTATGGTGAAATCAAACCCCTTTTACAGTATGATGCAAGCCACAACAGTGGGCAAATCATGTTACACTTGCTTGTTCTATGTAAAGCATAAAAGTTGATTGCTTGGAATGTTTTGAATATGTGGGTGGTATTTTTAGCATAATAATAGAGAGACGATCTGCCATCATCTATAAAGTTTGGTGGAATCATACACTATTCATGCAGCTATGAAAAATTAGGGCGTATCACACTTGATTTGCCTGTTCTTTAAAGGTTATGCGTTGATGCTTTCAAATGCTGTACCTAAAAAAATGATCCCCTTTTTGAAAATAAGATATGAAATATAAGAATTACTGAAACCACAACCCAAGCATGCTGTGATGCAAAACAGAGACCTTGTCATGTTTCATTTGTTTACTTTGGCAAATCTTAGACGCAGATGCCATGGAATGTTTTAAATAAGAAGGTGGCATCTTTTTAGGATAATATAGAAATGCAAGCTGCCAACATCTACATGGTTTTGCAGAATAGCAGACTATTCATGTTGCAATAATAAAAATAGCAGTGATCAGGCTTTCTCTACTAGATTTTCTAAATCTCAGTAGCTGATGAAATGGAATGGTTTAATTGCCACAAAAGGTGTTCTTTGAGTGAACATGAGTAAACCTGTATGTTGTAGCAACATGTATTCAGTATATTTGAAACACATATAAAACTGAGATACCAATGTATAATCACACGCTTCATCAACTGCCCTTACCAAAACTCAATAAACAAGGATTTATTCATTATGCCTCCTTTTTTCAAATATGCAAAACATTCAGTTAGGGAAATCTGTTCATGATATTTGCACCGCTAATTGTATTAAAATTTCAGCATGATGAAGTTAGTTCATTCTTGTGTCTTGAGACTTTTTGACAATGTGTTGCCGTAAGGACTGAACATTAAAAATTATTGGAGAGTAGACTATAAAAATTCAGATTAATCTATCGATGTTCTAACATTTTGTGCAGGATATACTCTATTTGAAAATTGAGTGCCAACAAATTAGATTATAATCAGGTATAATAAAAATGCGCAGAAGTGTGCAAGTATTACTTTACTTTTATATAGATATCCAGCAATCACAGTTTATTGGTGAATCTTTGATGATTACATGAACTTATTCTGTGACCATTTTATACATATGCTATTTGTATTTCTTATGATCAGTTGCAATCATTCAGTATTATATTTGGCCCACCTCATGCACCCTTTTTGTTATCAGTATTGTTTTTCTTAGTAGAACAACAAAATATGAATATATTAGTATTGCACTGTTCTTGTTTAACAGTTTAGTAATGTTTATATTTAAGATGCTAAATAAAGACACAGAATAAATTGCACAACTTTGCGACATATGAGCTCTACATTAGTAAATATTAATAAAAAGAAGGGGTACTATATATCAAAAACGCTCTCCAAACGCTGTCTATTTACAAAGTATAATTTTAATAAAAAAATATCTTCTAGCCTGCTATACCTCTAATAGACTATTTGAACAACCATATCCTTGAGTTACAATCTCTGTGAGATTACTAGATAAACAACTTGTCCACTTTTTCCATTTCATTCAATTTATTGATTGTGAAGGCTTACAGTTTGTAGTCTAGTCTCAAACAAGATTTAAGGTCAGCACATAGTGTTGAAGGTCAGAGTCTTGTTGAAGGCCAGAGTCTTATTGAAGGTCAGAGTCTTGTTGAAGGTCAGAGTCTTGTTGAAGGTCAGAGTCTTGTTGAAGGTCAGAGTCTTGTTGACCAAATGTTTGTAAATAATTTTCATGAATTACAAACATTTCCAACTGTTCGTTAATCTCTATTTGTTTAACCTTTTTATTTGAATATCTCATAATATCATGGTATTTAATCATTCAAACTTCTTATGTACTTGCCGTTTTTCATAGGCGGTAATGGCAAGTATTGATATTGGAAAACTCTCTGCAGTGCATCCTGCAATTTGTGCTCTTGGTTCAGTGTGAAAACATTAGTTAATTTCTGTGTAAATAACTAACTACAGCCTATAAATATGATACAGTAACTCAAATAAAAGTTACCACATCACACTATAACATTTAGTAGCAGCAAATCCATAAATTATTAGTACACAAAAACCTGAAGCACTTTCGTGGATGAAAATTTGCAGGTCAGACAATAAGATTCAAGAGTTTAGTAGATCATTAGTTAACATTTGGTCAAACAGTAGCAAATAAACAGAGATATATCCATGCACTCTTTGAAGGTGGTTAGCATTCCCAAATATGTTAGGTACCGCATGTCTGCTGGTTGTCTTTCTGCAAGGTTGCTCCAAGCTATTTCTATCTTTAAGGCTATGAAAATATAACTGAAGCTGAGAGCTGGAAAATCTTTAAACAAAACTGATCCAATTTTTACTAATAACATTAGACATACAAGCTATTGAAAGTTAACTTATTTTGTGAGAAAGAAGACTATTCGTGTCGCAGTGCCTCACAGAGCCTAGATCATGTTTAATTTGCTTGATTTTTGTAAAGCTCACAAGCTGGTGCTTTAGAATGTGAATAAAAAAACTCAGCTCAAATAGAAAAAAACTTCTGCTATATGGCTGAATAGTCCTTATCATAGTTACAACATTACAAAGGTTCAGTTATAGAAGTCCATTAATAATGTTGACCTTGTAATTTCTAATAAAGTCTGAAGCTAATGATATTTAAGTAACTCTCACAACTTAAGACTGTTTTGATTTTCTCTTTTCTGTCTTAAGGTCTAAAAATGTGTTGAGAAAAGACAATCATATTCTGATAGTCACTAATTGCAAGTTTTGATGTTGAAACTGCTTAGCAGCAGATTGCATGATTATTTCCATTTGTTCAGCACATTTACTTTAGTGAATTTTGCTGAATGAAGTAACAACAGTTGATAAGTGTTATGTAAATTAAATGGAAAGTACTACATGACAGTATACATTCAGTAACATAAAAAGGAAAGATACATGCGAATAGAACAAAACTGAAGTACTCTCAGGGAGAATGACTTTCAAGTCTCACAGTATGGCTAATGTGTTTAATGAATCTAATATTAACATACAGCCCATCTGTAGCAAATAATTATTGCAATAGATTTTAGATAGCCATATACTCAAAAAAGTTGTTAAAATTGTGATATATCCTGCTCTAGATACCTAAAGAGTTTGAGTTGAGTATTATAAAGGTTACATCAATACATTACTAACTTTAAGCTTACGCCAAGAAACTTTCTATGTTTTAGATAAGCTATGGTGTCCTTTTTAAAGAATAAGATTGAAAGAAAAAGCAGTCTACTGCAGCAAAAATTTTAAAAAAGTGTTTTGAAAATGACATTTTTAGATTAGGATTAGAAATAGATGCTGCCAGCATTTAGAGTGTTGTGTGAAATTACACACTAATCATGCTGCAATGCAAAATAGAGGAAGTGTCATGCTTCAATTGCTAGTTTCTTTCAACTCTCAAAAAATGATGCCCTGAAAAGATGAAAACAGAAAAAAATTTCATTCATTCTGACTACAAGATTCAAGAAAAAAAGCTTTTGATATTCATCAGGTTTTCTAAAGCAGACACTATTCATGCTGCAATGAAAAACAGGAGAAATATCATGCTTTATCTGCTAGCCTTTTGTCCGCCTTAATATTTGTTGTCTTGGAACATTTTGAGTAGAAAAAAGGCTTTCTTTTTTAGACTAAGCTCATAAATACAATCAGCTAACATATATAAAGTTCGTTGAAATCATACACTATTCATGCTGCAATGCAAAATGTGGGTAAATTGGGGCTTGTTTGCCTGTTTTGTAATGCTTACTTGTTGCTGCTTTGGAATGTTGGAAATGAAACCAAGTTGTGCTATTTTTAGAACACGGTTTAAAATACAAGCTACCGTTATCCAAAAAGTTTTGTGAAATCACTAATTGTGCATGCCACAATACAAAACAGAGCACAAATTTTGCTTCATTCACAAGCTTTTTTAAATCTCAGAAGCTGATGGTTTGGAGTGTTTTTAACAGATAAAATGGTGTTATTTGAGTGAGTATGAGTGAAACCGCATGTTGCAGCATTGGGTACTCATCATAGAAGATACATGTTTTAAAACTGAGGAACTAAAATGTAATAACGGGGGTCGTAAACTGCTTTTACCATAAACCATCTAGTTGGATATACTGATTGCTTCTCCTTAAAATACTTAGAATGGTCAGTAAAACAGATATATTTCTGAAGTTTACAGTGGTAGTTCTATTAGAATCTCATGATCATGAATTTTAAGTAACTCTAATAAGTAGAAATTCTCTTCTGACACTTTTTGTGTCGCCTTAAGGTGTGAAGATGACTCGGGAGTAGACATTAAAAAGCAGGATTAATTTGTTGACGCTTAGATATTTTGTACAGAGTATAAACTTTCCGAGTACAAATTACCAATCAATTAGATCACAATCGAGTATGAGAACAATTTTCAGAAGTGTGCTAGACTATTTTTGTTTGTATGTAAATAACCAAATTACTATTTATTGGTGAATTATTTTAGTACATAAAGCTACCATCAGACCATTCTATACATATACTGTTTCTACCATCAGACCATTCTATACATATACTGTTTCTACCATCAGACCATTCTATACATATACTGTTTCTACCATCAGACCATTCTATACATATACTGTTTCTACCATTAGACCATTATATACATATACTGTTTCTACCATCAGACCATTCTATACATATACTGTTTCTACTATCAGACCATTCTATACATATACTGTTTCTACCATCAGACCATTCTATACATATACTGTTTCTACCATCAGACCATTCTATACATATACTGTTTCTACCATCAGACCATTCTATACATATACTGTTTCTACCATCAGACCATTCTATACATATACTGTTTGTCATTTTTAGGATCAGTTAGAATAAAGTAGGACTATATATGGTTCACTTCAGGTATTTTTTTCAAAAACACTGCTGTTTTGTTTTTTAGAAAAACAAAATATAAATTGACTTGTTTAGCAGCAAATTATTAGCTTTAAATTATTAAATATTGTGTTTATAAAGTATAACTATAAATTAACATTTAGTCCTTGTCTACTTACAAAGTATTTTTAATTAAATAGTAAGCAAGTCAGAATTTTTAGTTGTTTATACTGGTAACAGACTATTTGAAAAACCATACATTTGGGTTTGCCATCTCTGTGGGTCTGCTAGATAACTTATACTCAGTGTATCTTTTTATTGCATCTACTGATTGTTAGGAGTTACAGTTAATCGTCTAGCCTCTGACAAGCACTGAAATCAGTATGCGTTGTATGTCAAGTTATCTGAACACCAGAGAATATCATGGTTTAGGTAATTAAAATTTTCCTGTCTACTTATTGTTCTTTACTGTGGTTAAGGGTAAGTTTCGATAGTGAAACTTTTTTTCAGAGAATCCAACAATTTACTCTGTTTTTTCATTGCAAAATAATCAGTGAATCACTGTAAAATAAGTAACAACTCCTTAAACTTGTTAGACAGTGAATCAAATACAAGGTACTACATGCCAGTAACTTCCAGTGAACATAAACAAGTATGTAAGATACTTGAAAAATGAATAAACTGAATCGCTCTCGTAAATGTAGAATTTCAGCTCTAACAACATGGCTTAATTGTCTACTAAATCTAAGGTTAACATGTGGTCTGTCTGTAGCAATTAATTACTATATCGCCATATACCAGCAGAAATATTGTATAGCAATACACTGACAGCAAGTTGCTAACAGGTTGACATATTTTAAATACCCTGTGTCGTTGGGTAAACTATTTTGAGGTTACATCAAGGTATCACTAACTTCTAGAGTATGTAAATTTTATTTTAATAGGTTAAATGAAAATTGTCTCTATTTCGTGTTGAAGTTAGAAAAACTAGCTGCCAATTGTGGAAAAAATGTTCAATAAAGTTTTTGAAAAATGATAGTCTTAAGATTAACATTGGAAATTATGCTGCCAGCATCTATAGCGTTTTGCAAAATCACACCTCATTCATACTGCTATGCAGATCATCTAAAGTGAAGTCCCACGCCGTTTATGATGCAATGCACACCAGTGGGCAAATAAAGTGGGCAAATTGTTTTTTGTAAAGCATAAAATTTGGTACTTTTGATTGTTTTAAATAAGTAGATAGTATTTTAGCATAGGAATAGAAATACTATCTGCCAACATCTATGAAGTTTTGTGAAATCATAGACTATTCATACAGTTGTGCAAATGAGGGCATATTATTTTTCTTTGCCCATTTTTGTAAAGCTTATATTTTGATGAATTCAAAAGTGGTAGCTAAAAATAAATGGTCCTCATTTTAAAAATAAGATTTGAAAGACAAGAGTTGGTAAAACCACAGACCAATCATGTCGCAATGCCACACAAAATGCATATCATGCTTTATTTGTTTTATTTTTGTGTGTACATGTATTAAAAGCTAATGCCATGAAATGCTTTACCTAATAAAATGTTATTTTTTATAATAATTTAAAAATACAAGTTGCCAACATCTATGTAGTTGTTTGAAATAGCAGACTATTGATGTTGCAATTATAGGCAGAGCACAGATCGTGTTTTATTTGCAAGAACTTTTAAATCTCAGAAGCTGATTGAAAGCTCATTGGAATAGTTCAAATGCTACAAAAACTTTTGTTTGATTGAATATGATTAAACTTTTAAACTAATTAACTGTTGTAATAATCAGACCCTTGAGTTGGCAATCTCTGTCAGACAACTACATGAATAACTTATTCGCAGTGTGCTTTTTTGTTGAATTTACTAATTATGAAGAATTACAGTTTGTATTCCAGTCTCAGACAGGATCTCAAGTCAGTACAATGTGTTGAAAGTCAGTCTTCTTGGCTAATGGCTTGCAGATGATTTTCTAATACATATTAGAAATATTTCCAACTGTGATTTAATCTCAATTTACTTAACTTTTTTATTTAATTATCACGTAATAACATGGTATTTTATGGTTCAAAACTTCCTATTTACTTACCTTTCTTCACGGCAGTTAATGGCAGGTTTAGATGTTGAAAACCTTTCACAGCGGATTCAACAATTTCCTCATTTGGTTCAATGCGCATCATTATTGAATTTCTGTGAAATAACAACAGCCTATACATATGATACCGCAGCTCAAATAAAAATAATGCATGACATTTAATGGAAATAAATCAATAAGTTACCTGTATAAATAAAGAACTGAAACACTTATTCGAGGAACACTTGCGGGTCTAACGATAAGACTTATGTGTCTACTGACTAGAGGGCTTACATGTGTCCAATAAGTAATGAGTAAATATTGCGCAGCCACGCACTCACAGAAAGTTGTTAATACGTTGGAATACTTTCGCTACCAAATATCTCCGTTTTGACTCTCTGACAGGTTACAATAATGCAATTTTAGCTTTTAGGTTATGCAAAAACGATACATTTTTGGTATAATCTACAAAAAATTGACATAGATTTTTTTGGTATTTGAAAGGTTTTTCTTACTGGACAATTTTAAACCAGTTTTGTAAGCTATTGATCATCTGCTGTACAAAGTTTGCATACATAGCTGGCCTGACTCCTTGACCATAGCTTCCATAGACCAATTAACTCTATTACGCATTACCTTATTAACTATACTGATGTACTTAACTATATACTAGTATAGTTTAAAAGTTTAAACTTTTAAAGTTTTACAGTTCTAACATACTTAACCATATATTAATATAGTGACTAGGGCTATGGTATCTTCAGGTCTATATTCAGTAGCAATCGTTAGACTTCATGGTTTTTTTCTGACAAGCAGGCTAATTGTAAATAATATAAGTTTAGGTATACCATTCAAGTCATACAAAACCGGCCCTTTTTCAAAAGTGTACTTTTTATGAGGGAACATTCACAGAGTAGAAATATTCACATGTTCGGAATGCTCACATAATTGTTGTTTCTATTTAGTTCATGCATCTACCAAAGATCAAACAAAGTATGATCAAAATGATCAATTTTTTTTTTTTCAAAGGTAGCAACTTTCACATGGCTTCTTCAGATCGTTACATCACAAGAATTTTGGCGCCAGCCATTTATGCTCCTTTCTATGTAAAACCAGCTAAACTTCCTTTCATTACAAAAACACAGGTAGCAGGGCTGCAACGCTATCGGTGTTAGGAAGAGCATCCAACCATGATTTTTCTGGCAACTCGTCAGTTCAAAGTCTAAAGATTACCACCAACAAGGTTTTCCGTGGCTATCATTTAGGGTGTCAAACTATTATCACTGCACGATTATTGGCTCTAGACAATTTCCCTCTCGAGGTTTGAGGCGAAACTTGACACACTGCAAAACCCCAAAAAATAGTGTCATTCATTCAGTTACTACACTATGGAGCAAACTGGATATCAAATGTTTCTATAAAATCGTATAATCCGAACATCATTACATACTAATTTGGTTATACAGAATCCAATAGCTTTAGAGCAACAGTTCTACAATTAACTTTTCGATAAGTTTTACGGAAATAATTCCCATCTCATATACTTGATGTTTATTGCTAGAATTGAACCTAGATAATCATGTAACTGGCAATATTTATAAATACCAGAGTCAATGAGAAACCAGATACAGTACAGCAGGCATAGTGAACCCTTGCCATATGATTTTAGTTTGTTCCAGCTTTGGCATCAAAAGGTTAAAAGTTTGTATAGAAGGGTATAAAAACCCATAGGCCTAATGAATATCTGATGCAAACAACCTCTGGTAAAATTAATAAAAGTTTCATATACATACTGTACATCCTAAAAATTTGAAACAAAATAATTTGTAAACGTTAGAAACTATAGTTAATATACAGTACTTTGGTGTATTTAATTGTAATGATTTGCAATAAAATGTAACAATGCAATGTAATATGTACAGTACATGATTTAGGAAGTTCTTACTTTCAAGGAAAACATAAAATAAACATTGAATTTAACTTACATAGAGTTAACTCAATAAACACTTACATAAAACTAAGTTTTACTATGTATTCTAGCTACTATCTTGAACTTTAACTTTTTATTGTTAAAATCTTATCACCTATCTGTTTCAGTGATCCTTTTCACAAAAAAACGAATAGTGAATAACGCCTAACTGAGTGAGATCTACCATCATATCGCTCTCATTCACTGTTCAGGGGATTTTGGCAAATAGCATATCAGCATATTTATTCTGACATAATCAGCACAGTGAGTGGTAAATTTGAAGTTTGAAAAAAAAAATTTTGATGATTTAGTACAGGGAAAATCGTTTTGTATGGAGAGGAGGAAAAGTCAACACATTCTACTTTGCTGAGAGAAAAAATCATATAGCAAGGTAGTCATAACCCGAAGGTGCACTGTATTATAAAATAAAGTCATATTTTCACTTGTGATATAACCCCAACAAACTACTATTTAAACACAGATTACAAAATGAGTGAATTCAGTTTCTCCATATAAAATGATACAAATACATGTACAATACAAATTATAGTTACAAGTAAATGTTATCCAATGTTACTTGAAACAACACACCTTAGTCTATAAGCACGTATGCACATAGACATTGTTTCAATACAATTCCATTCAATTGTACAATTATTGTACCTGGTACAAGAATTGTGCAAGTTCACTTTTAGTAGTACAACTTGTCAATACTGTCTATTTTCATGTGTATCTCATATACTATACATAGCATTTATCTTACATCCCTGAGCTATGGCTATCCTCATCAGAGCTCAGAGATATCAAATTTTCTGTCAACTAGATTTTCATAATTCCATGCCTGATGGATAAACATGCGATCCTACTGCTGACATGAATCATCACTCACAAAAATTTTCGCTTGTCATAGCGGGTCGATTACACTTCATTTTCTCTTTCTATCATTAACTTTTAGTGTCACTAAATGGCAGTGATTCAGCATGAGTTTTAAACAACCCAGATTTATAGCTTACCAAGACCAGGTCAAAGTATTTACCCAGAAATGTCACAGAGATTCACCGTATAATTGAAGACAAGGAAAACCTAGAGGAATCAACATACAAATTGATTCTATAGCCACTTCATTATCTTACAGGACTAACAATAGGACAAGCCTGTACACATTGTGTAACTATGAGAATATTGCTCTAATGATCACTATGTTAGTGATTAAAGAACCAAATGCTACAGTTGTAAAATAACTGGGAGACAACTACATAACTTCCAAAGTACTGCCATCAAATGATCTGACTGATTATAGGCTTAACAAACAGTGAGCAATATGTCATTGGAATTTTACAAGCAGACCAAGACACATAATATGTAGGAGAGCCCACGGCATATGAATTCCTTTACTAACAGGTTAAACAAGAGAGCTATTCGAAGCAGATGTACATGTAACTGAATACTCTCAATCTAATTGACAACCATCATCTGTGTTTGCATCAAAGAAGAATGGAAAAGAAGTTCTACTAGTTTTGAATTACGGATCTTTACATAAACTGCAAAAAACACCTCAAGACTTACCATTAATTGGAAAGATCAATTACTACATGGCTGGTTATGATCTGTACTCTTTTTTGAATGCTGCACAAGGCCTTTACGCATGCACTGCCATTGTAAAATGAAAAAAATCATAAGAGAAACAATATTGTGGGGTATTATATTGGTATATTAATGATTTCTCAATATTAACAATATTGGGAAATCATTCCCAATATTGCTTCATAAATGGCCAATGGTGTGTTGTATTTAAACTAGTTTTTCTACAGATTGCAAACATTGTCAAGGCACTCTTAGCTTCCACAATTATCATTGCTATGTAGATGATTGGATCGTTGTAGTCATAATGGTTTACATAAACATATAAAGTTTTTCCAGCAACTGTTTGATAGATTTTGAAGAGCAAGATTCATATTGAAATCACAAAAAATGGTTAAAGACAAAAGCGATTAGAGTTCTTAGGATGTAGTGTATCTTAGTCTAAGAAATTTTGACACCAGATAATTGAAACGCTGAGAGCACAAAGAAAAAGATACACCCTACAAGCAAAACAACGGTATACAATTTTTAGGCTTATGTAAGTTCCTAAGACGAAGTAAAGTGTAACCTGAAGTTAAGAAATACTCGATATAATAAAATTTCCACATTATGAAAAGTCTATTTATACAGATGTTGCTTCTATTAACAAAATATGTGTCCAGATATAAAAGTCCTTCTTACTTCAGCCCACATCAGGTACAAAATTCAATGCATCTCACTCCGTTTCATTTGCTAGCAAGTCATTAGTTGACCTGGTTTTTGTTGATTGTACATAGTTTGGATTTGCCACATCTTGCATACAGAAAAGGACAACTATAGTTTTTAGCGATTCTGTTTGTGTTTTCTGTTTGTCAATTCAGTTTTTTTGGTAATATGACTTACAGTTTTTTTCATTTTGTTAGGATGTAAATAAATCATTTAATTTGCGTTCCTGAACCAGTAACTACGAGTAAAAGCAATCTAAAACAACAATACAACGTCCAACTCCCACAGCCGCCCTCCCATTTCCAGTAATTTTTCTTTAGTTTTGCTCAGATGCTAAACATCAAGGTTAAGCAGACAAACAAACCGCTTGTAGTTTTATTAGTTATCTCTCCGCTATTTGATTTTCCAATATCTAATTTTTTTATTTGTTCCATAGTAATATAGTCTAACATATATTTACAGGTTCTAACTGCGTCTATGAACTCCTGCTACATCTATGATAGCCACCCTTGTATTCCCAGCAATATTTGTCTAGAGGATCAACACTTTAGTTGAACAAACATACCGTTTGTGTTTTTATTGGTTATTTCTATGTTATTTGTTTTTCCAAAATGTGATTTATTTTTATTTATTACCCCACAGAACCCAGGTGGTTGAAGCCATGATAAAAAAAAGTTTTTTTTGTAATCTAGTTGTTTCAGCTTCCTTTTTGCAAAGGTAAAAAGAAAAAAAATCATCATGACTTTTTTTAATGTTTTTTGCTTTGTGACGAATATGTCACATTGGGCATTACAGTGTAAATTAAGAGCAAGAGTTGAATATTGAATGTTTTATTATAATTATAAAATTGCATGTGCCAGTATCACTGAAATGACATAAATGATAGGACAATAAGATTGTGAACTGTTACAGTTAAGCAGGACCTTTTTTAATCATGTACATGACAACTCTTACGCATGGAAGTCCACGGAACAATTACGTCCGTCCACAAAGCACAACCGCACACCACATTTACTGCACATTGTGTTAGTGTTATTTGTTTCACACAGCTTACACCTTCCTCTCGTTTCACTCTTTGCTGGCCAATGGGCGACTTGATCTTTTCTCACATCAGCACACAGAATGTTCACAACCTTTTGCTTGGTTATCAGCGGGTTAGAAGATGTGCGTCGGCCACGCTTCTTGTCGCTGTCAACTGATACCAAGCACTCAGCTACTATAGCCTGAAACTTGCGCTGCAGGAGCATTTTTTTATCTGGAAGCTGCAACAAGCGGCATTCTCGCTTGTACATTAGCCAACTATTGACCAGAGCCACGGAGAGAAAATGGCAAAAGAGGTAGATATACCATCTCCTAGACCGTATTCTAAATCGGTACTTTGCCAGAAAGGAGTCGAGTATGTCAATACCACCCATGTGGTTGTTGTAATCTGCCACAATTGCAGGCATGGAAACATCAATCCTTTTCTTTGCCTTCTTGTCCCATCTTCCAGCCATGCGCAGCGGCTCTACACAGGTATGGGCAAAGAGCAATGTCACTGCTCGGTTGTCAAACCATCTAACAGCCAAAATGTTGTGAGTGTCTTCGACCCGAAAGTCAAATGACCCTCTGCCTTCCTTCTTGAGCTCTTTTTCACCTTTGATGTTACAGTTTAGAAGCCAATTCTGTCTGACAGTGCCAGTGTACTGTAATTCCCACCTTAAAAGTTTCTCCAGGAGTGGAACGCTGGTAAATGAATTGTCTGCATAGATCTTATAGTTTGAATTCTTTGCTAGTGTAGAGAAAAGCTTCATCACTACATCTCCACCTTGGCCAAGGTAGCTTCGGGTGCCATCGCCACCTTGATAAATGTTAAAGTCAAAGAGCATTTCGCTGGTATCAGCTCTACCCTATGCCTTGAATCCCTATGAATGTGGTTTGCTTTTTATATACTGCCTGATTGATTGCTGGTTGTTCCTCGATACTGCACCTCATTTCATCAATTGAGTTGCGCTCTTCTGCTGTTACTTTTAGGCACTGATCCCTCAGACTGTCTAACCATGGTCGAATGTTCCAAAGCTTTTCTCTCTTCTGTTCATCTAATATGCTGCTATTGTTAACAAAGTGCAGTTGGGTAGTAAGCTGTTGGAACCTATTCTGTGGCATTACACTACTTACTGGTACATAGTTGGTACCTTGTTCCCAGTATTGTCTCAAGCTGCTCATTCGTACAAGGCCCATATAAAAATACATTCCCATCATCTGCTCTACTTCTTTCTTTGTGGTTTTGATGCTTTTTTCCGTCTTTTGTGTGCTGTAGAGGTTGGTATTGTCAACCATGCCATCACTCATATCAGCAGTCACAAATTGTTGGAAGTACTGATATGGTGTTTTTATATTCTGGTTAGCTGGAGCCTCCATTTTGGCACCGGCACTAATAACCATCTGCACTAATAGCCAATGCAGATTAGTTTTACAATGCATGTTTGTCAGCCAAAATTCAACTATAAGCTAGGAAGTGCAGGAAATGAGAACAAAGACCCACTGTTACACCGGTGTAACATGAATTAATTTTGCTTATGAAAAGGACCAAGACATCAAAGGATTTATTACATAATTATTTTGAGTAAAGTACAGATCCTGTAAAACAATATTAAGGATGATTTTGGCAGTGGAAATGCACTTTGGACTTGAGATTATTTGAAGATTCTAGCCAGTTCGTGCCATTGGCTGGCAATGTGGCACCTGCTCTTTTCCAGGATGGGCTATGAATGCACAACCCAGTATACTAGGGAAAAATTGTCTATATATGTAAAATATATGACAGTTTATGTACTCTAGATAAATTGAATAAGAAAATGATAATTTTACAAGGCACCACAGCTGCTCAAATGTTATGTTACGTATGCGTCACAAGGGGCTCTGTGGGGTAATTCATCACAAAAATCTTAGACAAGATCAACTATATGCAACATTACATAGAATACCTATCAGAACTAGCTAGCCTTTCTATTGCCTCCTATGCAAGAACACCCAGTGTACTTGGGACACCCCATAGAAGAAACTGTCTACAATATCAGTGCCCAACTCAAGCAGACCTGGTGACTGAAATACCATGACAGGAACCTCCCTGAATCTATACATGTCGATGCCTCTCAGAACGGCATTGGTGTCATGCTTACAGAGAAAAAATGTTGCATATATTTCGAATTGCGTTCCCTCCATGACGCAAAAAAAGAACTAGTGTAATATTGAGTTAGAATTACTAGCACTTGTAGGGACTGTGGCAAATTTGACCAAACCACATCAGATTAGCTAGCTTTGACCTAATAGCTGATCACTCTCCTTCAGTCCCAACGATGAATGGCATATATATCAATAACACGTCAGCAAGATGCAAAAGAATGTTGATGCGTCTCGTGTGCTACAACTCTGTAGCAAAACACATACCTTGCACACAAATGATTGTACCGGACAATTTGTCGCAATATCCCGACAACAAACACAAATTTAGCATCTAACTAACAGAAGAAATTAAGATACGCTTTATCTCAGAAAAGTCTAATTTACTATTAAAGTACAAATTCCTGGATTCCTTCGTGATGAAAGGATCCAGTAAAATTTTCTAATGCACTCAAACAGACCAAATATTTGCAAAAATTCACTCAATTACACTTTAATTACTTTAGTTGGCTAAAGCATACTGCTGAAGGTGAAACTACTGTCGTAGTTTCACCTTCATTAGTTTGCTCTAAGGCGCTCTACTGTCGCAGTTTCACCTTAGAGCAAATTTATCAGTCGTAGAGAAAATGTTGCTAAACAGCAACAAAATAGTCAACCCTGACAAGCTCAAAGCAAATACCCTTGAGGGGGTGCACTGAGGAAATTTAGGTTTTAAAAAATGCAAATCTCGTGCTGCCAAAGGAGTCTTGTGGCCCAAATTAAACCAAAACATTCAGGCACACATATCCTAATTCGCATATTGCAACTTGAAAGCACCAGCAACTCCAAATAACCTATGATCTCAAACAACCTTTCACAATCAAAATGGCATGCCATTGCTACAGACCTTCTCAAACCTAATGGCGCCAAATAAATCAAAGCAGCTGTCCTTTACAGTTGGTATCTTGAAATATTACACACCCACAACGCAATCACTCCCATTATTATCCTAAAACTAAACTCAATACTTGATCAACAGCATCTGTTATAAATTACGATGAAGCAGCATACAAGATGCTGAGACAAACAATTCTGCAGTTCATGCACTCAAGCCTTGAGAGTTGTCAAGAAGTGATTGCTAGCACAGCTGCAATATGCAGCAGAAGAATGAAGAAGAAATAAGAAGAAGATGAAGAAGAAAGAAGAATGTAGAAGCTATGCAACTGAATATCACATACATGTAGGTAAGATGATAAAGAGGGTATCTCACTACATCAAACCACAGACCAAATGGTGTCCAATCTCAAAACCTTTCACAAAATGAATTGAGAAACTACACTTACTGGTAATAAAAATAAACAATTGACAAGCCTGAAATGTGAAGCTTCTATGTCGATTCTATGAAACATATAGAGTTTATAGAAAGGTGGAAAAGGGGGAAAGGGAGAAATGGGGAAAGGGGGAAAAGGGAAAGGGGGGAAAGGGGGAAAAGGGGAAAAGGGGAAAAGGGGAAAAGGGAGAAAGGAAAAGGGGAAAATGGAAAAAGGGGAAAATGAAAAAGGGAAAATTGGGAAAAGGGGAAAAGGGAAAAAGAGGGAAAGTGTTGCCTGAGCGGCAATATTGATTAAATATATAAACTTTTTTTTGTTTTCGAGATTAAACTAATCTACATTCATGTGCAAAAGTATGGAGCTACCCTGTAAATTTGCATAAACTCAAAGTTCAATTCTAAATAGAATAAATATAACTATTTTAAATATAACAAAGCAAAATATCAATTTAATCCTCAGAGTCTCATCTTTAAGTTGGCACTATTTAAAACATAATCACACATTTTACCCCACTTGTGTAGTTTCCTAAAGGACATGACAGTCTCATTCAATTAAGTTTAGTATTTAATAATAATAGGAAATGTGTACAAGTAATTATCATAA
The DNA here is from genome assembly GCF_963576615.1 of Watersipora subatra. Classification (NCBI taxonomy): domain Eukaryota; kingdom Metazoa; phylum Bryozoa; class Gymnolaemata; order Cheilostomatida; family Watersiporidae; genus Watersipora; species Watersipora subatra. Next base: position 29,801,907 of record NC_088715.1, read on the forward strand.
TTCCATCTTTTGAAGCCATTGTTTCAAAATCTTTGAAGTTTTGCAATTTTTGTGCACGTAAAGATTTAAAGTTAAGAATTTCTAGCCATCTGAGCATTTGTTGTACAATATTTTTATTAGTAACATCCTCACTATAAAAACTACTTGCTAGTACCAATTCATTGCTCACTTGCTTCAACATAACACAGAAAGTTAGCACAAATATTAATTTTTAGCGTGATGCTCGCACTATTATGAAGTTCCTTTTTATAACACAAAAACTACATGTACAGAAAAAATAAAATGGGCAAAGACAAATGCTTTTAACCAAAATCGAAACAAAAATATTTGCTACTTTTTAAGAAACAGCATATAGAAAGTCGTCAACAGTGCAGTCACAAAAAAACTGCAGACCTTCTAGAAAGATCTTTTAGGCAAACATGAAAATACTAAGTAAAGTTGAGTTATTTGATGCTTGCAGTCAACAAAATATAAAACAGATAGAACTACCTCAGATTATATTTTTCTCTCAATTTTTATTGCATTTCTGCTTAAACGTTGTTAATTTGTTGACTGAAAGTAGTAACAAGAAGTTGGCAGTATAAGTTTTTTCAAATAACTTTGAGAAAAGTCCACGTGCATATCTAGTAGGAACTTATGTAAATGGTCTACTGTAACCCTTCACTCTACAAGCAGCCAAGCCCCTAGAGTACAACAAACAACAAATTTACGTGTATACATATGAGTACAGTTGATGGCGTGAAGTAGTCAGCTGCCCGGTAGTAAAATTCTAAGTGGTTTGTTTGTTTCAGTTCATCTGTGCTTCTTAAATATGGATCTTTGCAATAGGCTCGGCACATTGAATGCAGAGGCCAACTCGGTAACAGGCAAGTACTGTACCGCTGACTCTGTGGTCGACTAAACCCACCAACCAGGTGACACGCTTTTTGCCAAACTGACAGCCGGATTATTGGTCTTTTTATCTGGGTCATATGTAATCTCTCCCTTTTTAGGACTCATCTTAAGCAACTTTAGGGCATTTTGTGGCTATGATCTGCAATAAAATATAACATTACATTGTAATACATGCAGCAAATACCGTAGGAGTTCTTAGATTTGAAATGGAACTATAACAATAATATTGAATTTAACTTTAAATTCATTAAATTTTTATGTCAATAATGTACTACTCTACATACAAAAATGGGCAACAAAATAGTATGTTAACCTTAGCAACTATATTTGCGTAAAGCAAGTTTAGCGTATTTGGTGGTTATCATCTCCCAACAAACGTTACATTATGACACACTACTTGCGAGACAAACCATGGGGAGTGGTTACCTTCAGGATTTACATGTATGTATAACATATGTAAAAATTTGAAGGTGAAAATGAGAAATATAAAGTTACTTTTTGACGAAACAATTATTATTATTTCTGTAAATTACAAAAAGAATATCAGAGTTGAACAGCTTTGATGCAAAAAGAGAGAAAGGCTTTTTCTTAAAGTGTCACTTTGGATCACAACATAGAATGTTTATTTGACATCACACATTAAAATAGTGACACAATTGTAACAGTTAAGACAGCTAACAATGCGTAGACCATTTATTAGAAGTTTTAAGAAGTGGGAAATTTTTAGGAAAAAAAGGACAGCGAAGGCCTAGAATTATACTTGCTGACAACTTAGGTGCAAAATATGTTTTAATCCATTCATGTTATGTAATTGAAAAAAGTAAGCAAACTTTGGATAAAGCCAGTTCTAAATACCTTTGTTTCTATAGCCTTGGCTAAAAATCATTTCTAGTATAAAGATTTAGCTCTACTTGTGTTACTGAAAAGTGCTTTCAGCTACGAAAAAAGAAAGGCAAGTTATTTGTAGCTATCTGTAAGTCGAGCTCAACTTATGTATAAATGACTGCAGCACTTCATAGTCTGATTGGCAAACGGTTAAAAAATGAAACAATACCATAATTTAACTTCTAAATATTCTAATTTACCTATTGAACACATGTATTGCGTATGACAATTTTGTAGTTGAAACATCAAGCAATTTCTCTTGGTATTCAAATTTGTATTTACATAATGCTTGACAGAGGACAAGTTATATTACAAGTAATGTTTTTGTTTTTCTCTTGTTTGCAATCTCTCTTTTTAACTAGGAAACAAACAATTCCTTAGCATTTCAAAACTACTCCCAAAACATTTCAGAGATGTTCTGAAGAATATCAGAAGGGTTTCGTTGCAACATTGTTGCAAGATAAAATTAAGGCACTTTTTTAATGTTCCGGCAATGTTGTGAGGAATACCTTGCTGGAACAATCAGTAAATTATCTCACTCAACATTCCCACATTTTCAGGAGAATGTTACATAATATTCCACAAACATTTCTTTGATGATGGTGCTTCAAAGATTATAACAAACTTCTCAGGAACCTTACTGCAAAGCATTAGTGGAATGTAATGTCGTAGAAGCTATCAAACAATCTGATAACATTTTACAAAATGTTTTCTAACAATTTGAGTACAATGTTAGTATAATGTACCAAGCATATTACGTTTTCACAGCGTCTCTTCTTTATGCTATACTGTTTGTAAATGCACAAATGGTAGCGCAATGCAACGAAAACAAAACTACATAAAATATAACAAATATATAACTGTAAAATGTGTGTTTAGTGTTACTCACAGTTATGCCATAACCAAAATATTGTTTAATAAATGCGCTTTAGTGTTCTGTAGCTATTTTGCAACAATTAAAACCAAGTGTAAAACTCAAAATTTTGAATGGTTCTCATGTTTTTACAAAAATCATTTAAAAGTTGCATAGTGTGTCGACATTAGTTTGTTTGTTGCTAAATTTATCATGAAAATTTAAAAAAATGGTAATTTCTCTCATTTCATCTAGATTGAAAAGATTTTTTCTTAGCAAGGTGCAACAACTTCAAATAACAGATCATGTGGGCAAACGTAACAAAGCTAAATTTGGTTCATTTGTTAAAAATTTGTTGACAGTGAACTGATTAAGATATCGATCAAATTTCTAAAAGAGTTGATTAAATAACAACATTAAGAAAAAACATTATATGACATTGTAACTGATATACTACCATAATAAAAAGGCTTAGGTCAACCTGACTTTGCGCTATCTATCTAATAAAATTCATGCTTTGTTTACCTAGTTCATTAAATAGCCTTAGCTAATCGTTATTTAAACAAGGCTTTGAAGGCAAAACTTCATTACATACATGTACTATGATAGTGAATAGACCACATTTGTTATAGCTTTGTTGTTATTCCTACATAAACATAACAAAAGTTAGTGGAAACAAGGATGGGATATTCCTAAGCAGTACAACAGAGATAATTACAAGAATATCACCCGGAAACCTATACGACACCTTTAGTCTATACAAGTATGTCTTCGCAAGTGGATAAGTTAATTGAAGCAATTACGGCTCAAAACAAAAAGATAGAAGAGCAACAAAAATCTATCTGCAAGAAAGTAAGAAACTCATAGAACTACTGATAAAAGGCCTAACCGAGGCAGCAGCTAAGCTAGCTCTATCAGCAGTCTTACCCAAGTTTTCGAAGTATTATCCAGCCACAGAACTATTGACCGATTACAACAATTGATGTGACACTTTTGTAGCAGCTCACTCTATATTTGAAGAGAGGAATTAGTCATTAGTTCTCTACAAACAAAGCAGCAACATGGCGGGTCAACGAAAAACTCCAAAACTTATTAGTGAAGTTACCATAGAAGAAATAGATAATTTTTTTGAAAGACCAATATGATCCTTTACATTTTCTAGGACGTGAACGCTATAAATTCTGGAGTACTATGGAAAGAAAACCTTGTGAATGTATTCATGAATGAGCAAATAGAATGACACAGGAATTGACTACTTGCGACTTTCCTAATGTTAATGGTCCATTAGATGAAGCTATGAGAATACGGTTTGTCTGCTCAGTTAATAATGAAGCAGCTCTCAAAGCACTGTTCAAAGTATAAAAATGCTCTCTTTAAAATAACTAATTGCAACTGAAACAGAAGATGCAGCCAATATAGATAAGTAAACTCTATATGGATAGCAACAAAGAGTTAACAAGGTACAATCAGATCATAGAATTAAGACACCAACAGGAAGTTCAAACTACAAAGAAACAAGACCGACAGCTTTCATTTGCTACAGATGCAATAAAACTACGCATGCTGCTGAGGAATGTCTTTATAAATCTGCTACAAGTAATTTTTGCAAGAAATTATGATCTGTAAGAGTAGCCTGCTAAAAAGGAAAGCAACTACTAATAAAAAAGCCCATAGCTCAGAAATCTACACCATAACAACGGCTTAAAACTATCCAAAGAATACATATGAAACAACTTCAATATATTATTATAATAGAAAAACAGATTTTAGAGATGGAGTTAGACGCAGGAGTCTGTGACACTTTTATTACAGATGAAGTCTGTTGTAAACTTGGAAAACTTTTACACTCTACAACAACTACAATCTACAAGTCTGCTTCAAAACATCCTATTGAAGTAATTGGACAGTGCCAGCTGAATACTAAACAGTAAAAGGACACAATACTACTTTGAACATTGTAGTGATTTGGATTCCAAATCTCAATCTGATAGGAAGAGGAGCAATCAAACTATTAGGTATATTAATAGACAACCTGCTCAACCAACAAACTACTACGACTTTTGTAAAGTAGTAGACCAGGAAACTATTGTTGATGTAGTTTTTATGGACATCATAACATCATGCACACAGTTTGAAGTGGTTTCCTCATGTTAATCAAAGAACGGGCAGCTCCCAATAATACTCTTGTTTTAATCTGTGCAAATCTTTTTTTACTTTACTTTTTTCTGTTCTCTCTGTATTTAACTGTTTGAACGAAACAAGGCTGTGAGAGCCTAATCTTAATTAACTATTAACTTTCTACAGGTTATGGGCCCATGAACGTTATATGTACTGTGTAACTAGTTAGATTAGTCATCTGTGGTCATTATGGACAATAAATGGCGTGTAGACAAACTTTCTAGCAGCAACTATACTTATTACTGTTTATTACTAATTCCTATTCTTTCTGTATTTAACTGTTTGAACGGACACAAGACTATGAGAGCCTAACCTTAATTAACTAGTAACTTTCTACAGGTTACGGGCTCAGGAATGTTATATGTGCTGTGTAACTAGTTAGATTAGTCATATGTTACAGTAATCATTGTGGACGATAAATAGAGTGTAGACAAACTTCCTAGCAGCAACTATACCAATAAGGAAAAATGTCGAGAAAATCTTTTAAGCCCGGTAGCAACATCAAGTCCACGCGTGTCCTTGAACTTGTACACACAGATGTGTGTGATCCTATGAAAACACAATTCATAGCAGGTAGTAAATACTTTGTTACTTTTATCGATGATTTCAGTAGATATACTCATACATATTTTATACGGGATAACACTGAGGAATTTTCTAGATTCTGCCGGTTTGCAGCTTTAGTAACCAACCAAACTGGAAAATCAATCTGCACAATACGCTCTGATTGGGTGAGTATATCTCTACAGAACTCGAAAAACATCTAAAATCTAAAGGTATCCGTCGTGAACTGACTGTTGGACATACTCCAGAGCAAAATGGTGTGGTCGAATGCTATAACAGAACAGTATGTGAATCTGCTCGTGCTATGATCATAAACGCAAATTTTCCCAAATCTCTATGGGCTGAAGTCGTTGCAACCACTGTTTATTTAAGAAACAGAATTCCATCTCACACACACACAAAGCGCCTAAACACCTTGTCAAATATGGCATGGTGAGAAACCTGATATAGATCACGTTCGAGTATTTGGCTGCATTGCATATGCTCACATACCAGACGCTGTTCGTAGAAAGCTTGATGACAAAGCTGAATCCATGACTTTGTGGGCTATAGTGTAAGGTCTAAAGGCTATCGCTTGTACGACCATCCATCTATTTCTGTGGTTGTGAGAAGGGATGTTATGTTCGATGAACAACAGTTGGGTATCACAGACGTATCGTGTATCTCAGCAGCATTGTATATTCCAGCCGCAAGTCCAAGGGTGGATAACCCTGCTACTGTAACAGTAAATATTTCCATTGCTGACGAAACTCAACTTTGCCGATCTGGCCGCCCTCGCAAATCACTACTGCGCCTAGGTATAGACATCGCTTGTCATGTCAGTGAGGTTGTCGAACCATTGAACCTTATCGAAGTAGAAAAGTGTGAGCAGCAAGATGAATGGTTAGCTGCAGCTGAGAATGAGTATGATGCTCTTATGAGCAATAAAACATGGAAACTCGTAGAGCTGCCTTCACAGCGTAAATTAAATGGATGCAAATGGGTATTCAAGGTGAAGTACAATGCCGATGGTCAAGTCGATTGTTTCAATGCTGACCTTGTAGCGAAAGGTTATGCGCAAAAGGCTGGCATCAATTATGATGAAACATACTCTCCGAAAGTTGGACACTCGTCTCTCAGAGCTGCGCTTGCTAGGACCGTAGATCAAGGTATGCTAGTGCACCAGATGGACGCTGTGATGGCGTTCTTAAATGGCAAACTTGAGGAAGAATTTTATATGTGTCAGCCACCAGGGTTTGAGAAGACAGGAGAAGAACAGCTAGTTTGTAAACTCAGTAAGTCGTATGGTTTAAAGCAGTTGCCAAGGTGTTAGAACATTGTGTTAGATAACTTTTTCAAATAATTTGGTATTAGTAATTGAAATGCTGATCATTGTGTGTATGTACGCGACATATGTGAATTGAAAACCACCATTTCTGTATACGTCGATGACCTAATTGTTATGTCAAATATTGAATGAGAGATGAGCAAGATTAAACAAGCGTTAGCCTCAGAATATCAGATGAAAGATTTTGGAAGTTTGCACTACTACTTGGGAATTTTCGTGTACCAAAGTGAAAACGCCATCACGCTAAGTCAAAAACATTATATCGAGTAAGTTTTAAACAAATATGGAATGGAAAATGCTAACTCTGGTTCTATTCCGATGGCTACCGATTTGAAGTTTACGAAAGACGATGGTAGTAAGCTAGCAAGTTCATGTGCGTACTAATCGGTGGTAGGTAGTCTTTTGTATGTGGCATCTGCTACTCGTCCTGATATATCTGATGCAGTGGAAGTGTTATCTAGGTACAACTCATCAACAACCGAAACGCACATGACAGCTGTAATACAACTACTCCAAAATCTCAAAGGCAGTATAGAAATCTTTCTTCACATTGAAAAACAACATTGGTGAACTGTTCAAGTATACAGATGTTAGTTGGGCAGACAATTGTGATAACCGACAATCAACCTCCGGATTAGTATTCATGCACAGCCTTACACCTGTTAGATGGTTCAGTAAATCGCAGAGTATTGTTGCCGTAACTACCGCCGAAGCAGAATATGTAGTGTTGTCTGATGCTGCCAGAGAGGCCACATGGCTTCGTCAGTTTTATGACACTGTCACCAACTGCCCGACTCTAGCAATTAATGTCTATGTTGACAACCAGTCAACTATCACAATAGGAAACTCAGGTTCAAACATGAAACAAACTAAGCACATTGACATAAAATATCACTACTGTAGAGAAGCTATCACAAACGGTGTCATAGTAACTTCTTGTTGCTCGACTGAGAAAAACAGCTGAAATTTTCACGAAACCGCTCGCTCACCCCCGATTTGAAGAGCTCCGTAAACTACTCGTTCATTGACAATAATAATTTACTTTTTGGTTACGTGTATTAATTATTTTCTTTTGCTAATTGTAAAAACTATGTAGGAGTATTGTTAATGTAGTTTTTATGAAAATCATAATATCAAAAACACAGTTTGAAGTTGTTTCCTCATGTTAACCAAATGAGGGCAACTCCCTATAATACACTTGTTTTAATCTGTGCAAACCTTTTTTACTTTACTGTCTCCTGTTCTCTCTGTATTGAACTGTTTGAACGAATACACGACTATGAGCGCCTAATCTTAATTAACCAGTAACTTTCTACGGAAACAGCTGACAAAAGTCTACAACAATCTTGCGAGCAACTCTGCAATGAATTTCCTGATCTATTTAACAACGATTTAAGTTGTCTAAAAGATTACGAGCTAGAAATAAGATTTAAAGCAGATGCAAAACTAGTGTTTCATAAATCTCGACTTGTTCCATTTGCAATTGAAGATGAATTAAATCTAGCCTACGAAACCGGAATTCAAAAAAGAACTTGGAAGCCAGTACAGTTCAGTCAATATAGTATGCCTTTAGTTCCGGTCAGGAAAGCACAAGTTTCTAACACTCACCAAAGATTAATCAGAGTATGTGGAGACTATTTACAAGCCGTCAAACCACAATTAGAGTCTCACTGACAGCCTATACCTTTACCGGAAGACCTGATGAACAAGTTAGGAGGAGAAGGGTGCGGATACATTAAAACTGATCTAGCTGATGCATACAACCAAATCCCACTGGGACTAAACAGCCAGAACAAGCTTGCTAACAGCACTCAAAAATGAGTACTACTGCAGATGAGACTTTTGTTTGGATTCAGTTCAGCGCCTGGACATTTTCAGTAGATAATGGAACCATTACCAGCTGATCTACTAGGCGTAGCTGTATATATAGATGATATACCGTTTAGCGGTACTGATGCTACAAGTCATTTACAGAGTTTGCTACAACTACTTACAAGACTGAATGAGAGTGGTTTACAATATCATAAAGAAAAGTGCCATTTTGCTCAATCATCAGTAGAATATCTTGGTCATCACCTTTCAGTTAAAGGAATTTCCGAAAGACTAAAAGCAGACACTGTTAAATGGATGCCGGCGCCTGCTAACGTAAGCAGTTTACATTCATTCTTCGGATCAGTACAAATCTACAAAAAATTCCTACCTATTCGATCAACGATTACAGCACCATTACATTAGCTAACTAGAAAGAATGTGCAGCAGAAGTAGAGTGTACAACATAAACACAGTTTTCTTTAGCTAAAGCAACTGCTGACTGCTGACACAGTTCTTACACATTTGAACTCAAAGCTGCCTAAAAGAATAGCATGTGATTCTTCTGATACAGGAATCTGATACAGGAGCTGTCTTATTTCAAAGATATGAGGATAATAGCAAAAGACTTATTATGCATGCTTCTAAACAATTGACTGACACCCAAAGGAAATATGGCCAGATTCAAAAAGAGGCGTTAGCTATCATATCAAAGAGGTTTCACCAATTTTACTGACCACAGAGCAATGGCATCAATCTTTGCACCGAACCAGGGAACACCTGCACTTTCTGCTAATCAATTAGCAAGATAGGCTCTTTTACTCAGTCAATCTGAACATGAAATAGATTATAAATAGTCTAACAAACATGGAAATGCAGATACTGTTAGTCAATTACCTGTGGGACCAGATGTTGAGTTTGACAGTGAGGAAAACGATGCTGACATAGACATTATTTGCACCATTAAAATTATTGGAGCTCAAATAAATCTTACAGATCCAGGTGTGATAGGTAAGAAATCTTCTAAAGACATTACTATCTCTACAATAATGAGATATACAAAATAATGATAGCCACAGCAGGAGGAAACAACTCTAGCTACTCTTGAAGTTGAAAACTTTAACAACCTAAAGATTCACTCTTTGTGTGTAATGGTTGTCTGCTCTATGGAAACAAAGTAGTAATTCATATTAGCTTACAGAAAGAAATACTGAAGATATTGCATCTTGGACAGTTTGGGATACAAAGGGTAAAGCAGCTAGCTTGCGCTGCAGTATACTGGCCTGGAATGGATGCTGACATTGCGGAGACAAAAACTGTGTACATCATGTGCTGAAAATCCGAGACTACCTTTGAGGTATCCTGTGCATCCCTGAATGCTGCCAGAGAAACCCTGGAGTCGTCTACACTTATATCATGATATCAACTTCATGGGAAGTAACTGGCTAGGTCTTGCAGATGCTTACACTAAATATCCCAGCATTCACAGGACCAGCTCTGCCTTGACCAAATCAACTACTGATTTCTTAGAACAAGATTTTTCCCACTTTGGCTATCCACCCACAGTAGTTACAGATAATGCTACTAGCTTCAAATCAGAAGAATTTTGGCATTGCTGCCAAGAAAGAGGAATTACACATTTATCATGAGCTCTTTATCATTCTGCAACAAATGAAGCTGCTAAGAGAATGGGGCAATCATTAAAACAAGCTTTTGAGGAAGTCTAACGTAACACCTAATGCAGCATTATCAGAATTCCTGATGCATTATAGAAGAACGCCTTATGAGACCCAATATTTACCAAGCCAACTGCCACATGGAAAGTTAATCCGATGCAAAATTGACACAATTCATCCATCACCAATCTATGCGGCTCAAGAGAGATAATCTAGAAGTGCACAGCTTCTGAATGATACAGTAAACAAAGTTCACAGCTATCAAGTTGGAAATCCATGTTATGCATTATACTGTGGTCCTAGAAGATCTAATTAGCCTTGATGGGTTCCAGCATTAGTGACTAAAGTCTATGGCCAGCGAAATGTTAATGTAAGATTATGACCAAGTGAACCTACATAGAGAAGACATGTAGAACAACTACAACCCATACTTAGCACGGAAGAAGATCTGGCCCATGGAGATATATCTCACACTTTAGATAGAGATACGGAAAGACTACCTATTTCTGTACCTCATGAAGAACCAGTGTGTCAACCAAAGAGATAAAATCCTAGACCTCTTCTGGACAGTGATTATGAACCAGATAATCCAAGTAGATCATCTAGGGGGACATTTCATCTGTTCATCTTATCTCCAGACTAGTGAGTAGGTGATATATTGCCATTAAAAAAACGCTTATGTCTAGCTCACTTTGCGCTATACGTGTATATCTAATACAAGTTATGCTTTGTTTAGCTATTTATTAAATAGCCATAGCTAATCTACTATATAAATGGCAAAAAACCTGTCTGTATATTTGTGTGTGTGCATGTTTATCCACCTTATAGAGTACCGTACTTTTCGGACTATTAGCCGCTACTTTTTTCTGATGGTTTGAGCCATGCGGCTTATATGAGGGTGCGGCTATTTTGTGGTTTTTTCTTTCACCGCTAGAGCAAATTAACTGGAATCCCCGGTTAGTGCGCCTCTATACGTAACCTATTCATTGTTTTCCTGTTTTCACACAAAAACGATGTAATAATTGCCACTTGATGAATATTTTTAGCTCTATGACACGCGATGCTTTTTTGTCCTCGCCGTATAAGGGCTAATTTGTTTTTGGCAGACGATATCAACAATTGACTCTCTCAATATTAGAATTTTGCAATTAAATTCTATTAACTCTATAAAACACTATGCCTTTTTTGCATTTTTGTGAGCCTCTATTTCTGGCTTTTGTTAAGGTTCAATTGCTAAATCGCCGTAAAGTTTAATGCTTTTTACGCGAACAATTGCATTATCTCGAGTAGGAATAGCCTCTAAAATTTAGATTCTCTCAACTTCAATCAGACAAAGACACTACAATATCTCTTTTTTACATATCGTCGTACAAGTATCGTTGTATTCAAAGTTTTGATAGATACACTAGCTGTTGGTGGGACAGTAACTTTTTATACACACATTTCTATGCAATAATTGTTATTATCAATTCAACATATTTAGAATGTTTAGTTTGTTTCCTCCGTTCATATTAATTGTATCATTACCAAATCATTTTTTATTATAGTCGTAGCAAAACAGACTCAATTTACTAATTATTTCACTTTTACATCTAAACCCTTTTATAGTCGATTGGTTTTTTTAAATTCATTTGAACTTCACGAAACATTTTTCTCATGATATGAAGTTTAAAAGTTGTCTGACAAAGTTTGAAAACCTTTACAGTTGTATTTAGGTAGAATGGCAAATTTTGTTAGATGTTAAATACACAACAATTTTCTGTCCACAGAATTTTTTATTATCTGAGCAATGCTGGGTTGTACAGCTAGGTGTATTAGCTTACACATCTTTTCTTCTAAACCTAACCAGTTAGTTTCTCGTAATTAATTTCACATTTTACAACAAAAATTTGTAAGATTACTGTAAGATTTATCCTGTAAGAATACAAGTATCAGTTATCCCTTACTCTCTTATATTTACATACATTTACATACTTTGAGAAATATGTATATAGATATATAAATTTAAATTCTCTTATTACAGTTATAAACTTCTTATAACTTTTTAGGTTTATAATATAGGCTTTTTAAAGTTTGTTTCATGGTCGTTATAATTTCAACTTGCTTTCTTTTAAACATAATTTGACTATCATGTTTGAAGTTTAAACATTATTCATTTTTCTATCACTGTTATTATTACTTGATTAGTTTCCAATTTTTATTATTAATATTATTTTTTGTTCAACCATTTTTGGCATACATTGTTCTAATAAAATTTCAACTACAACATACTACCATATTATCTCATATTTTATAGTGTTGTTGTATTCAAGGAATTGATGGATAGCTTCTGGTAGAACAGTAACTTTTTTATACCACAAACTTTTATGCAAGAATTGCTATTATTAATTCAACATATTCAAGAATTCTATTTTATTTTTTCATTTTGTATTAATTGTATCATTACCGAATCATATTTTATTGTTATTTTAGCAAAACCGACTTGATTTAGCTATTACTTGCTAATTATTTCACATTTGCATCGAATCCTTTTTACAATTGTTTTCTTTTTTTTAGTTTATTCGACCGACACAAAATATTTTCCTCGTGATATGAAGTTTGAAAGTTCCAGTTGTTTGACAGTGTTTGAAAAACTTAACAGTTGTTTTTATTTCCTCTCAAATTATTTCAACTACACAGAACACTTTTCTCATGATATGTAGTTTGATAGTTAAAATGGCAAATGTTGTTCTACATGTATATGTAAAATACAAATAAATTTTTGGTGCATAGACTTTTTGATTACCTGGACAACGCCCGGGTAAAATTACAGCTTATGGTGTAAAATATTGAAAAAATGCTTTACCGAAGTTGTTTTCTCGCCAATGAGTGGATTAAAATTTACATAATTTCATTTATGGGAAAAATTGCTTCGGATCTCGAACAACTCGGTTTTTGAACACCCTTCTGGAACAGATTCGGTTCGAGAACCGAAGTCCCACTATCTGTTATTAAAATATATAGGTCGCTAAAAGTTATGAAATTTTAAATTTACATTGGTTTGAAAACATTTACAGTTGTTTTATTTATTTTTAAATCAGTTGTCGTGAACGTAACCTTTTCCTCATGGTGTGAAGTTTCAAAGTTGTTTGAAAACCTTTACAGTTGTTTTATTTTCTCTCTTAGTTTATTTCAACTACACAAAACACTTTTCTCATGATTAGTAGTTTGAAAGTTAGAATGACAAATTTTGTTAAATGTTAAATACAAATCAATTTTATTTTCAAAGGCTTTTTTACTACCCGGGCAACGCCGGGTAGCACAGCTAGTATACATATATAAATATTACCAGTACTGTATAGCACAACTACTGGTTATATGAACAAGGCTCTGAAGGCAACCGTTCATTACATAATATGAGAGCGAATAAACCACATTTGTTATAACTTGTGTTATTATTCATGCAAAAACCTAACCATAACATTGTCGTTACATACATTTAATAGTGGAAATGATGTTGCGACATAAGTTTCCCTTTAAGCGATTCTATGTAATAGGTGACAAATCAGTTATTCAGCTTCAGCAAACTCATCTGCTTTTTTATCAAAAGTGTTGACAGTGCTGAATGTGGCCATTGCTACTAAGAAGGGTAAAATCCCAGCTTACGATAGCAAGTGAATGCAGTGAGCGGTCACAAATTTTGTCATCAAGGGCATATTTCACCAGTATCAATGCTGTCCGAGGAGATTCTGCTGTAGAACTGAAAGAAAGCTTAAGAAAGTTGTATGACTCTGTAAAAATAAAAAAACCATTGCCCAAACCTAAAAGTGAGTGAGCAACTGCAAGTATTATCATGGTAGTGCTGAATGCTCACAGAAAAATTGGAGAGCCAACTATGGGTCATAACACCAAAACCCTATCTACTTAAAAACTTTGCTTTATAAAACCCGGTAACTTCATGTCATTCTGATATTACATGCAAGTCCAGTATGTTGACATTTTTGTGCCCACGGTGAAATTTTGTAAATATTCCAGCCAGCTGCTATTGATACCCAATAGGTATCATTGATACAACAACTGGGCTGCACTACTAGACAAAAGAATTCCTGTATCTCAGAAGCCACCAGATAATATTGTTTCATGTAAAATATTTGCTTGTTCATGCACGACAGCCAATCAACTGAGAAGAACTATATTTTTATATGGTATGATTAATACAACAATCAATAAGTTTATAAAATTAATGTTTAAGGAAATAATTGACTCGCATAGGACCTCCCTTTATATGGTACCTTCTAAATAAAGCGTGCAGTACACTTGTACATTGCAAATAACATTTCGTTGATATTTGCATTCATGTAGCATTAACTTCATTCAGACATTAGGAAAGGGACTTTTTTATAACATTCCTGGGGAATTCAGCTAAAGGCAAAAAAGAGGTTTAATGCTCCCTTTAAGTGTAAGCAAATGTTACATAGATGTTTACACTTCAGCATTATAGAATAGCTTTTCAGTAATACTATGTGGACACTCCTTTGAATGTAAACAAGATATTACATCATAACATTTCAGTTAAATTACATGTCAATGTTAAATGAAAATTTATGTTCAAACATTACAAAGTGGCTAACTTTCATGGAGCATTTCTGAAACATTCAGCTTACATTGAAAATGATGTCACACCTTCCTGCTCCTGTTCCACTTTCACTACATACCAATTCTATAAGGGTGTTTATGCTCAGGCACTTTAAAGTAACCTTGAGAGAACATTGCTGAATTATTTAATAACAACAATCTCTAACATTGCCATGATAACACTAACCAGTTTTATTGATGTAACATTTCATAGAATGTTGCTGTAATATTTTTGCTTAACATTCTGCAAGTTTTTCTGCGATACCTTTGTAACATAAAACAGTATCGATCACTAGATAACACTTGTACAACACTATGAAAACGTTCACTTTCGTGTAACGTTACAGGATGTCACAGCCATGATGAAGTTGGCTTTCATTTCTTTCTCTGTATCTTTCTCTTTTTTATTCTGTTTTTTTCTCTCCCTGTCTCATATTCATTCATATATTTCACTACTCATGCTTAGCTCACTTTTTCCATTTCTTCCTATGCCTTTTGTTTTTGTTCTCTCTCTGAATTTTGCTCTTCTTCTTTACTCCCTTTCTTTCCCTTTCTATTTAATTTTCTCTTTCCTGTTTTTCTTCTTCTTTTTTTCATGTCTATATCCATCTCTCTTGCCTGCTCTCTATCTCTTTTTTTTCCTTCTCTCTTATTTTCTTCTAGTCTTTAACACTTTATGTCTTTATTCATTTCTACTATTTTTTTTTCTATTTTCGTTTTTCTACACTTCTCTTTTTTTGTTTAGATTTCAAAATAATTTTAGGAATGATTATGTTGTATGGAATGATGCATACAATGGGAGGATACAAAAAAGCTCATAGTAAAACTTCCTTTGTAAATTATACACAAAAAAAGTTAGAGGTATTACCCACACTATGTACATGATTCTCACTACTTAAATGAAAGTATATTAACCAACCATAACATACATATATTGAAACAGCATGTCTTAGCTCTATTACAAACAATTGTTTAGTATGAAACAAAGTAAAACAAAAGTCACTTGTATAAAAGACAGTAATGGACAGATGGCAAAATTTATGCAAAGGATCACCAAAAACCAAGGTTAACATTTTCTGTCAGTTTTATGCTTATGCTGTTCAATTTTTCAGATCTAAAAGCTTATTACAGTGAATCGTGGTTGTAACAATTCAACTGTAAGAACGAAGTATCTTCAAATCTTTTACCCCCAAATTTATTTTTAGCTCCGCCAGAAGTTATTTATCTATTCACACAAATGTTGACACAACACCACTAATTTTGTGATAACTTGAAAAATAATGAAGATATCTACCTAATTCAACAAAAAGGTTTTAAAAAAGAAGATACTTTATTAGGAATTAGATAAAAATCTTGAAATAACTTCAATTAAAAAATGACAAACATTTTACAAACTTTACCAACTATATTTTGTCGGCAGTTTCATCTGTCATATTTTGACTGTCACCATAATATTTGGATATTATTACAGTTTGTCACATAAAATACATGCACTAAAAGGTCAGAATCATACGAAATAGAGTTACTAAAGTGTTAATGGTAAAGAATGTTAGAAGCTTCTACAGCTGCAAACGATCGCTGTATTCTTTTGGGTCCATGCTTTTTCCGCGGTGAACTTTTTTTTTGATAATCAGTGAGCCGCTATTGAGAGGCCTGCTGATTAGTCTATATTGTTAGCAACAACCTTTTTATCATAGATGTCAGATATTATTGTTCTATCTGAAGCGAAAGCTGAGTAATTATAAAGAAACTCGTGAACTGTCTAAAAGGCATTTTATCAACCTCCGGCCACAAAGAGAAGGTAACCCGAGCTGATACATTAGCATGCAGCAGGGAAAAAGTTAAATATTGCTCACTCAAGTTATACACAGATCTTTAAGTGTCCAGGAAGCTACACTCTATGCACCATGCACTCTAATGTGAGATGATCTAATATCACATTGTAAAATACTATTGAATTTATTGATTAAAGGAAAAACATTGCAAACCAGTCGAGATGACACACAAAATTAATAATACTAGAGGCCTTGTGAACATTGCATTAACCAATTATAATTACAAACTGTCTTGAGCATCTGTGTGAGCAGAGACCATGAACTTGGAATTGTCATTCATCGTAGCAGCATGCATGCAACTCCTGTTACAGTTTTCATAAGGCTCACATGTTGCAACTTTTTCTCAAGTTCTTGTCAGAGAAAATGTCATTTTTGATATTGATATAAGCTTTGCAAGTACCTCACTGCATTTTATAAATTTTTGCTCGCTCAATATTTTACTGGAATAATTATTGACACTAATGTTAGAGGATTTTTTTACTTAAAAACATGCTTAATGATTAAAACTGATCAGTCCAACATTACAATTCAACGGCTGAATTTTTTTCCACGGTACTTCAATCCTGGTTGAAGATTATCAAACTTATTTTTGCTATGTTATGCATATAGCAATCACACCTGTTTGACAATTATGGAACAACATTAGGAAAAACTGACCTACTTTCATGTTCAGTAAAGAATATTTGCAAGTTCTCACCAATTGAAGAAGCCAAAGAGAACGGTAAACAATATGTTTTAAAACTTGTCAAACTAGCAATAGAATCATGGTAATTTATGGGGGTAACTGTGACTCCTATATCATTAGACAGTGATATTTTTTAGAGTATTATTAATAATTAAGTCATCAGTATTACTTGTACTTATAGATTGCCAAGTTTAGATGAGTAATAAAAAGGAAATTAATGTAAATATACAACTTTGTAATTAGATGAATAAAAATATAAACGTCTAAAATTATCTAATAAATCATCATTTAATAATTGAAGCAAAGGGAAATGGTTAACATGAGCCAATAAAAGCATTAGATTAAAAAAAGATTCCATAAAACTAATAAAGACGATGAAAACGAAAACAGTTCCCAAGTTAGTCCTATCCTACTGAATATTAAACCTAAGTAGACCCTCACTCCTAGCAGCCACCCAGAGAGTGTTCTCATTTATACACATATCCGCAAAAACATCTTTATCCTTGAGTTCGGCAAATTTAGGATGATTTATTTCTCCTTTCACATCACCTGTCAATTAGACACAGTTCTAAACATGAACTTTTTATTTTGTGTAAGTAAGTGGACTATCGATCAGTAATCATTTGTTCTATGATATATTTTACAGAAACAGAGAGTATAAGGTATAGAGAGTTGACTTTAGTATCTCAAATAAAAATACCAATAATACTTATTAAAAAGTGTATTACAAGTACACCTAAGGCTAAACAATATTCCTAGAGTGTGATGTGAGTAACACACACAATAATGTAGCTAATAGTAATGAAACTTATTTCAATTTCTCAAAAAGTGACCACATGATACCAGCTACAATAGGATGTACATGGTATGGGTTGGACCAAAGTTTTGCTTTCATATGTATTTGCCAAATAATCTGGTTTTAACCCAACATTTTTTTATAAAGTCAAAGAGAAATTAAATTGTTATACACTATTTTAGGAATTTTTGTCCGGAGAGGATAGTACTTTATACTGCACAAGCTTTTAAAAATTGTTTTTCACAAAGATGAAGCATGATTTTCAATCATATTGCTTAAACACCATTTGATTTGTCTGATGATGTACGTTCAAATGACTTATAAATATAACAAAAAATTAGCAAATTGTTCAACGTTCAGCAACATACATACATGTTTGAGGATGTTCCCTAAAAAATTCACCTAAAAGTTAGTAACCTAATAAAAGCCTTAAAATATTGAATTTGTAAAAGCAGATCGTAAAAGTTGTAAAGTGGCTGTACGCAGTTGTAACAGTAAAAAATTGCAAAAAGAATTAATGAAAGTGATAACCATTATTGTTACGATCTAATTATTGGTATCGGTTTAATATTTTAACGGTATCAATGGAACTATTGATACATGCAAACTGTGTGTTAAGTTCCATTTAATGAACATAACTACCCAAGCGCACATGACAAGCAATGTTAATGACAGCTAATTATGTAAGCGTTACAAAAGACCAATAATCGGCTGTTATTACTGCCATCACTAATAAGAACCAAGTTTGTTGCTTGTGTATTTGAGTGAACGCTCCTCCAATCATAAGAATAAAAGCTGATAACAGAGGAATCCAGTTTGCTGAATTCTTCAAAGAATTTTTCAGCATCAATCTCAGTCTATATATCAGGATATACAGTACCTATTACCATAATTTAATTTAATTTATAATAATATTTTATAATAATATTATTATTTAGTTACCTATGACAATATTTGAAATGATATTTGTTGCCTATTACTTATGGCAGTTTATTAAAAAGCACTAAGTTTACTATCTGGTTTATATGTTCCCTCATCTTGTTGTTCTCTTGTTACAGTATATTGCATGTTGCATTTTTGATCGATGTGATTGATGAAATAGTTAACTCCATTTCAATATATATCTCCATTTCAATGACAGCATACTCCGTGTCATTGTGAGTATTACTGGTGCGAGTAGCACAGCTACCCGACGATGCTACTTTCAATAGCATTAGCTTATTAGCTATTTTTAATAAGATTCAAACAACAACGATAATACTTATTACTAAAAGTAGTTAATGATTTAAGCAATATAATAGGTTATAAAATAGTTTACATTGTGCCTCTTCTTGTTGATATCTTGTTTTACTAATTTTTCAATTTGTTATACTCCGATCATATGACTAGTTATTTCACCATGAAAAAATAATAACTGAAGTTGTCTTCTACCAGCTAACATAATTGTATGAATCTTAAAGTGAGGTATGAATTACTATAGTATACAAATTACATTGTAAAACAATTGTCTTTATATAATTATGATATTAAAGAGCTAATTACTATAAAGACCACCAGAGTAGCAAGTTATCAATATGATCATAGTTAAGAGTTATTAACTCTAGCTAGCTAATTTTCCAATTTTGGTAAAATTTTACCGAAAATTTTATTCAATAGTAAAACTAGAAAATGATTTGAGCATTGCTTAATCACAGCCCAGTTCAGCTATGTAGTAAGTTGGCAAGATGAGCACTATTGAAAGATAATGTACTAGCTTCAGTCCATAATAGTATGTGTATGATAATCATTAGATAATTATAATATAAAATATAAGCTGCTATAAAGACCACTCGGCATTGCGCTAGGGCTATTCAAAATCTGCAGCAGTTCTCAGCTGATCAAATTAACTTTTCTTAACAACAGTGCTACATACAACTGCTCAATGTACTAAGTACAGATATGCTGAAATATTATTTCCTGCAATTAAATCTATGTACTTTTCTATGCTTTTCAATCAATTAAATTGTCCAAAAAAAAAACTGCTAACTAATAATACTGTTGAGTCAGCAGCAAACTAATCTGACTGATGAGAGAGCAGGAGCAGTACTTTACTACTGCCAGACCAAGTCCAGACATCTTGACTAGTATTACAGCAAACACCTTTGGGAGCAGCAACTTTACAACTGGTCCATCTTATTGTGCCATCATTTCTCAGTGAGTGAACTTTGTCTTCAATGAAGTCACTGACTATGATACCCTCTGGGTGGCTGGTGGCTAAGTAATTAAGGCTACTAAATATAGCATCCGAAAAGGGATCAGCAGTTTCACCAGTTAAGTAATAAACACATAGCTGATGATGCTCTGAGTCAGCAACATAAACCTTATCATTAGTAACAGCCAGCTGGCTAGTATAAGCATAATCAGGTACAGACCACCTCCTCAATTCATTATAGTTTTTTCCATCATACACAATAACTACTCTTTTACACCCTGGTTTTGGCGCTTTACACAATGTGTATATACAATCTTTGTACAACTGGATGGATGTGATAATACCATCATATACAGATACAGTCTTTACCACACTTCCCTCGCTGTTACATACAATGAACTTATTATTTCCTCCAGCTAAGATCTCCCCAGTAGATGTTCCATCTACAGAGTAGCAAGTATCAGTCAGGACTGTATCACAATTCCCAAGAGTTGTCTGCTCCTTAAGTCCTGCAAGGATAATCAGCCAATAGTATAACTTACAATACCGTTATGGGATATTAAATCTAGACCAATTCTAAACTACTTGGAGTCAATACAGAAGAATAAAGTCTATAAATAAAGTACATTCAGTGAGTAACTCAGTAATACACATTATCAGGTAAGTGATAATAGTAATACTAATAGTAGATACTAATATAATGCTAGAGTTGTGAGGTTACCAAGGCATGTTAATAATTTTTTTACATATGTTGTTGCAAAACTTTTTTATTATTGCATTTTGTTTTCCAACTCTGTAGAAAAATTGGCACTTGAGGTAAAAATATTCTAGGAAGAAGAGAGGATAAAAATTAGCACTATTAAACAAATTTTGAAAATGTTAAAAAAAATTTTATTTTTCAAAAAGAGGTTCTTTTTGGTTTTGTTAAAGTTTTTAAAATATTTGCGTATCTTTAATATTTTAATGATGCAGATTACATTCATTAGGCTTAAATGCCATATGAAGCTTTAACAAAGTTGCTAGGCCATTTACAACAAAAATTATCAGCAAGCAAAATTTATTTTTCCTTATATTTTTCATGAAAATAGATTGGAAAACTACTGCCTTATGTTATTTAGAAATGACATATGAAAGCTCAGAAAACTTTGTAAACAATCTGCAGCAAAATTTATAAAAAACCAAAAAGTCTTTGTGTAAAGTTTTTGAATTAGAGGCTTTGAGACCTACTTCACTCTGTCTTTAGATATATTGAATATTGCTTAATAGATTTCAAAGCTGCCTTGGAGGTTTTATATAAATATAATTACTTAATTCTATTTATCTGACTTTTATATAAGGATTAACAATCTTTACTTCATACAGTAACTTGCTTTATTAAACTAACAACTCATTAAACACATACATCTAGTTTTAGAGTTATTATGTGAACATATCTTATGTTCTTCTCTTTGGTTAATTTAATGGTTTTACTTTATCTATATTATATTATTGTTTGGTTAAAGTTTTTGTTTGTTTTAATTTATTGCTATGTAACCTTTCATCTCATTATAAGCTCTATGTTTACATTTAAACTAATCGGATGACCTGTTTTGCCACGGTATTAAAAATCAACTTAAAAACAATGACAGGTAATGAAAGTTGCCTCCCACTCAATATTAGCCCGGCTAATGACAGCTATGGCTTTTCATGATGTTACACCATCACTTTGAGTCTGGATCGAAAGCAGTGCCGTATTTACTCCCATACAGACAAATATATTGACAAGCAAATTTATCAAGCTGGTGTAGCTTAATTAGTAAGGTATCAGACTGCCAACAGGAGGTTCCGAAATCAAATCTTCTGCGATACGGATTCTTTATTTCAAGATTTTAATAGCAATAGCTGGACTATCACAACGACAAATACATGAATACATACACAACAAATTTTGAGAAATATAGATTCATAATGGTGATGGCTCTATGGAATATTTTAGCTTGATTGTAGCTCTCTATATAAAAGTACGAGCTGTGCTACCTCGCATTTCTAAGGGAATAAAAAAGTATTGGGTCAGAAAATTAATTTGTATTTAACATACAACAAAGTTACCCATTCTAAGTTTCAAACTGCGTACCATGAGCAAGGTTTTGATGGATAGCTTCTGATGGAACAGTAACTTCTTTAAACTCACATTTCCATGCAAGAATTGTTATTAATAATTCAACATATTCAGGATTTTTGTTTTGTTTTCTCAGTCTATATTAATTGTATCATTACTGAGTTATATTTATTGTAATTGCAGCAAAACAGACTCAATTTAGCTATTAATTGCTAATTATTTCACATTTACATCTGAACCCTTTTATAGTTGTTTTATTTTGTTTAATTTTTTTGACCTGCCCAAAAGTTTTCCCCAGGATATAAACTTTAAAAGCAACAGTTGTTAGACAAAGTTTTACAAACTTCACAGTTGGTTTTTTCTCATAATTTATTTCAACTACACAAAACACTGAGAAAACAACTACACAATCGATACTGGTGCAAATGTAAAAATGAGATATCGTACAGTCCTTGTCTGACCGAATGAAAAGAGAATGTCAAAGCCCTTCACATAAATGTCCACGTTAGAAGGATTGACCTTGACCCTGTATATAGTAATTGAGCCTTACGAAAAATAATTTCTTAACAAGGTATCGTACCGCATGGACGCATTCCTAAAATAATTAGCATGTGGTTGCATTATATTGAATAGGATTACGCCTTGGACCAAAGATTCCTAACAAGAGCATCGTAACGTGTGGGCGCGATGATAAAATAATTGCTATAGCTGGGCAATCAAAACAAAACAATACATTAATACACCCACAAGTTTTAAGAAATTTATATACATGTATGTATATATTCTCAACTATTTCTTACCACAGGTATATCATGATAATACAACGTGCAAATGTTTCAAGAAACGTAATATTTTTCTTGAAATACAAATATTATTTGTATTGCAATAATTTAATAGGCACATTTTAACCAATCTTTATCAATAACCAAATTGATAACTGAAAACATTGTACTTGTATGTAGATTATTTAGTCTACTGAAAAAAGAATTTTGGTAATTACTTTGTTCACAGATATTAAAGAATGTTTTGCAAAGTTTAATTCTGTATATTTACCTTACACAAATCATTGATACTATTGAATTAAGCAACACTTTATTAGTACAGAAACAAAGTGTTACCTTATTTCAGAAAAACCCCAAGATCTTGTTTTTCAGATGGAACAGGCGCATTTTTTGTTTACCTTTCAAGCTACTGGTATTCTCAACTGTTAGTATAACAAACATTTGGTTTTAGTTTGAAAGACAATCTGTGATTTGGTTTTTCCATTTTAAATTTGGTAGAAACGATTTGGTTTTTACATAAATTTTGTGGTTGCCATGAAAAGGCTCAAATATTAAAATAGCTTTTCAGAATAATCTTCAGTCATTCTCCATTTTTGCTCAATGTTTATACACCGTGTCATTGGTGATTGAGCTTTGCTAAATACTTCCATCAAATTAGGATGGTTATTGCTACAATTTATCACAGATTACCATTACTAAGTTCTTGTGGAAATTTATGAAGGTCGGATTTATGTTTGTCATAGACTGAGGCTAATACTAAGGGTAAACATTTTTACTTAACCAGCTATATTTTGCAGTTAATCTTTTCTTTTTCATTACAAAGTTTAATATTAAATGAACACTAGGATGTAATGAGTGTAACATCTATCAAAATATTACAACCAATCTTCAAAAAATTTTGCAGTCAGTTATCTATAATAGTAATTCTTGTTATACTATCACCTGCAAAATTCACATTCCATTATAATGAATTTGTAAAATGTATTTTCTAACTCACATTCTCACACTATAAACTATACAACACTTAAAATATTTTAAGATATTTGTTTACCACTAGACATCTGCTCCACAAGTCTTATAAAGTCAGTATCTATGACTTTATCCATATCAGCACTATAATAGTCTAAGACAGACTGTGCTCCATGTTCTATGTCCTTCATAGCTTGTAATTGTAGAGATGTTCCCAGCTTGTCATGTTTACTAAAAACTTCAGGCAGTGTATCTGGAGTGGCTTTTGCTAACTCTTGCTGCATTTTTGAAGCCAACGAAACTCTCTGAAAGTTAAAAGTAGATCAGGTATTAGAAAAGGTCATGCGGAATGACTAGGCTATAGTCTCATCCAACAGCTGGTCATGCAGAATGACTGGGCTATAGTCTCATCTAACAGCTGTGAATTTTTCTTTTTTTAAAATAAAGTTGAAGTTGTAGTAGTGGATTAAATATGGATTGCAAAGGTTGTATGCTAGTATGTCTAGACATGTTTCTGTGTGCTAGATTGCATCTTTGCACTTTTGAGAAAAGGACTCTATTAATCCAAGAGCTAGTCTTTTTTAAAACCTTTCGCATGTCTGTTTTATGAAAATGGCTCAATTAAATACTTATCATACCAGTTCAAAGATCATCGATCTAAAATGTTCACACTGTAGTGCTCTTTTTTTAAGCGTCAAGTGAGAAATTAGCTATGAAGCAAACAAAAGAGCGAAAAAAATCATATAAAACTTTCAATGAAATGTAAAAACACTTATTAATATAAATCACTCAATTCGAAAAGAGCAGCACTAATGGTAAAAAATACTTCAGAGCAATCAGACTGAAACCAAACACTTTGCATGAACTATTTACCATTTCCAGAAAGCTTGGTGGACAACGGCTAGAAATTCTACTTGAGTGGCAGGTGTGAGCATGTACAAAAAAGGCTGAAGTAGATTCAACGTCTATACATAAGCGACTACTACACTACGCCATTATAAAACTAGTAGATTGTAGATACGTTTTGAACACCAGCATTTACAGAGGTGTAGACTGCAGTACAGACCACTACATAATTGTTCTATGTTAACAGTCAAACTACAAATAAATATAGGAAGACTTGCTTGAAGGCACCTAGAACCAAACTTTCAGACAGCTAACAGACAACTAGATTAAAAAGGCCAAAGGAAAAAAATTAATGATACATTATATGAGATAGTAATAGGAGATTTGCGTGAACAGCCGAACTGGTTCAGTTCGGTATAGTCAGGTATAGTTCAATACTGAACTATACCGAACTAACCGAACTATACTCAAGCTTTGCCTTCAAAAAGGTCAAGACATCAAAATATCTGCCACAGCTTTTAAAGCACCAAGTTATCACCAATAAATGACTGTCTTACATAAGCAAGATTAATAGCCAGATAAAAGTTTTAGGTAAACTGTTTAACAGACCATCTCATAAATTAGTCGCGTCTAAAAACACTCAGATTTTGGTATAAAATTACCTGAGTCATATAACTGTGTGAACTGTAAACCAACCCTTTTATGTTTACTTACCTTTTGTTTCAAAGATTCAACTTCAGCTTTCTTTTCTACTTTCCATTGTTTAAAACGCTCCTCACATTTCTTCTTCAAGTCTTGAAAATCAGCAAGCTCGTGGAGAGAATGAGAGATTGGACACTGCTTCTTCTTGCTGCATCTGATTAAATATTACTTTTCTCAAACTTTGAATGAAATGCAAAATAATTTTATTGCCATATACCTGAGAAAAATCTTCAAGTCAATAACTTCATGCATCTTCATTTATCTAAAACAACTAAAGCATAATAAACTCGAAACAATAAAAATAATATGTAATATACCTACCCCGATACCTCTATTGGAGTACCATAATACTCTAGTTTTTAACCATTCATCTAATGGGGCATTTCATAAGAGGCGAAATTTAAAAATAAAGTAGGACTGAATTTTTTGACCAGTATTTAAAAATTATGCAGGCAAAATGATGGGAATGTCAGCTAAATTTTGCAC
Organism: Watersipora subatra; assembly: GCF_963576615.1. Lineage (NCBI taxonomy): Eukaryota > Metazoa > Bryozoa > Gymnolaemata > Cheilostomatida > Watersiporidae > Watersipora > Watersipora subatra. The sequence goes on from NC_088715.1 coordinate 29,828,097, forward strand.
TTTTTCAGGATAGAGTTACATTAATGCATTTTTGCTTACTCACTTTTTGTATGGGTTGCAACATTACATTGAGTTAAATAAAGAACTTTTTAAGTGAAACATAGTAGATTGATACAGCTATTAAATATTTTGATAGTGTTGCTTTCTAAGTTTAAAAAACAAAGTTGTGATGTCCAAGAAGTTATAAAATGGACCTTAGGTAAGCATAACAATGGTGGCTATTATGGGGTAAAGAGTTTATTAAAATAATTCTCATGGTTCACCAAAACACTTCAAATTCTTCAGGTAAGATAATAAACCACATTAAAGATAAAAATACAATTATTAGATTGAATTTAGACTTCGGTAACTTCAAATCGGGGTGCAGCTCTGATGATTGCAAATACCAATTTTTACAAGTAATCTGTCAATAAAACCATGACAACCTCTACAGCAACAACAAAATAATTCAGTTTTATTGATGTAAGTGAATCGTTATAATTGGTACCATTTTGTGAACACTTTTTCCTAATAACTTTTTATTATTGGTTCATAAACATCAAAAAAGGTAAAAGTAGCAGTTAAAAAGAAGTGGTTTTTAATTGTTTTCTTTTAACCATTCTCTTATAATAATAATCTATTAGAGGTGGAGTTCAAATAAAGGGGGTGTTCAGATAAAATATTTGCAGCAAATGACATATTCACATCAATTTTTTGTATACTTAAAGACGATGGCATCTTAAGACAGACAATAAATAAACACCACTTTTTACATTCATTAACTAACCTTTGACAGATGAACTCTTTACAGGCTGTGCACCGCCAACCTACTGGTCTCTGGCAGCCAGCAGAATTGCAAATTGGTCCTGAAACAAGACTACAGTAAACAATACAGTTATTTGAGCTAAGTAAGAAAATATGTAAAGTACACAGGCAGTTGTACATGACACCTTTGACAGTCAAAAGATGTTAGTAACTACTCAAAAACATGCAATCAGAAAAATATGTCTAACATAAAAGTCAATGTTTCGATTTAAAAGTAGTCAATTAATGGCCACTCAGTCGGCGAGACAGTTTTTTTCACTGAAAAAAAACTAACTGGAACACATGTAAATTTTATATTGCTGCTTCAGCAAAACATCCAAATTTAGCTAGATTTTATGCAAAATAGTTTTGTATATAATATGCTAGAAGTAATAGACAAATACTGTAGACATAAAAGGAATATTAGCATTCACAGGATATCCTTAATATGACGTATGTATGTTTGATTGGCCAATTAATAATAAACTACTAGTTACAGCTAGACATTCGATCAGAGTCATATCAGGGTATAGACATTATTTAATTGAAACAGGCTTGTGGACCCCAACTTAGTAAGCATACTTTACCCTCTGCAAGCTTCTTCTCTTTGATTGCAACATCAAGCTGGTCCAACTGCTCTCGAAGAGAATTTGCCAATAAAGCTTTGGGGTAGTCTGATGAAGACCTTAAAAGTACTGAATAACAGTATGGGCAGTGTGCATCTCTTCCATCTTGAGATGATGGTGACACTATTCGCTCTGTAGTGCAAAACATGACTTTAACAGAATTTAGTATGTTTGAAGTTATAAAGTGTATAAGAATACAGGTATCTGATGAGTTAATATTATTAATAAAATCAAATTCTCACATTAGAAAAAGTGAAAAATTGAATTTACTTTATAAAAAAGAAAATATTTGTAATGAATATTTTTTATTGTTCTTTAAAGGTGTATATTTTGCAACATCTACATAGGAACACAATAAATTGAGAAACAAAACATGTGGGAAGTTTGTAGAAAAAAGTCAAACAGCTGATACCGATGTGGTAGTAAAAATACTGAAAATTTAAACAGAGAAATTGGAGAACACTCTTTGTCCTTGAAGATTTTCTTTAGGCAAAATATACATAAGTATCCAGTAGAATGATAATTAAATAGAAAATTCATACAAAGAAGCAATAGGAATTTCAATTACAATATAATAGTAATAATACGGATTGAAATCAAAAGCAGACACACTACTCATGAGTTCATTGCTGTATATTGATTATCAAATAGCTCTTTACCAACTTAGGTAATAACTGAAATATCCAGAGTAATAATAATACCGATTATATTAATACCATGTACTAGAGCTACAAACATAGACCTACTATATTACCCATATTTGGCTTACATAGAACATAGATTATCATTTAGTCTATATGCAGTTCGAATAAGTACTTAAACCAGCAGTAGTATAGTAATTATGTTACTAGCTGTCAGTAAACATAGGAGAGATCAATGAGTGCACCTAAACAACTACAACTATTCTATATATAATCGATGAGTGGTGAATAAACATCAGTCATGTTATTCTGCTTTACTCTTTGGTTACCATTGTAGATAGTTTTACACTAACCTGGTTATTTACATGTAATACTATAGAATATGCATTTTTACTTCATTAGAATCAGCTAGTATCAGACTGCTTCAAATAATGGTGACAATACAGCAAATGCATGCAGTAGCAGCAACAACATTTCTCTCGGTCAATGATCTAGTTAAAGCAATTAAATATGGTAGCGGGCAAATGCTGATGTACAAATGAAAGTGTAGAGGTGGTAGGTTTAGCCAGAGTTTGACAGTATTCTATTATAACCCACAAACATTTTTGTCAATAACCCTTTTCTTCTAGTACCTGCTAGAAGGAATCACTGTTTAAACTATGGTGATAAAACACTTGTTAATATAAAGACTGCAGCTAGCAATCAGTGAAAGTGAACCTATTTATAGTTCATATAGACCACTGTTATTGGTTCAAGCCATCTTTGAGCAAACAGATCACTGAATAGCTATTTAAAACTATACAACAATGTGTGAGCCAATAATAAAATTTGATTCTTGCCTCATGAAAAATACCCAGAAAAACAACCTACACTGAAAGTAGTCTAATTGTTTGCCTCTCATTACATAGCCAGTTGCTCACATCAATCTACCTCCCCTCTGAGTAGCCATGTAACAATGGTAAATATTACTAGACTATAAGAATGAGCAACAAGACTTCTAATATAATGAGGATAGAATAGTTGTGATGAAGTCTAGTAGTGCATGAATATTAATCTTGACCAAAGACATGCACTCTTTGCTGACTCACCAATACAAGAGACACACATGCTGTGCTGACATGGTAACATTCTTAGCTCAGCTTCTTCCGTACAAATTGGGCAGATTAAATGCTCTCTTAGCTTTTTGATTATAGTTTCTCTTCCTTCTGCCATTATTCACACTGAAGTCTGCAATTGAAATTACATATTTTTTGTATAGTCTATTTTAAACACAACGATGAGTATTTACTCAGAAATTTCCGACGCCTCCTACTTACATCCGATATATATTTCATAGGAATATCAGTAAGTTTACCGGAATATTATTTTTAGGAAGATATTAGCAGACCTTAGTATATAACACAAGATAATACAATCTACTCAGTGCAGGGAGATCTTGGTAGAAATTGAATAGACATCTGTGGATAAAGATAGCTAAGAACTTTAAGTTGCTAGTGTACTGCATAGCTGTAGCATCGAGTCTATATAATATAATTACCTAGTCCCAAAAAGGTGTGTATTAAGTTTTAACAGTAAACACTGTTTTTTTATCAAATTATGTATTCAATAACAAATATTTTATGTTTATGAAAAGCCAACATAAAATGCAATTCATTTACATCTTCACACACCAGCTGTATTGCATACTACCACTGGAAAGCAAATAGCTTCTGCTGTTTTAAGAAACATTAGTAGCTTGCTAGGGACCAAGTGGGAGCCAAGTGATCTGCATCCAGAAAGTTCATACAACTGTAGATTCATTTTTATAACACTTTGATGTTTTAAATAAGCCAAAATGTTTTGCAATATTATAGCACTAGAGACAGTCTTATAAAGACTGTTTGCGTGTTACGCTTCAAGTCTTTTGCATCCAAAATACTTTGTTCAAATCTTTACCTGGTTGAATCAAAGAATTAACATGTAAAACAACATTTACTTGGCAATGATAATGTTTGTAGCCACTCACCATGAGTTTGAAAAACACCTAAAAAAGTGGCATGCTATTTTTGCTGTATTCTTTCTACGGACAAAAAGTGCATAAGCCTTATTTTAGTTATGTAACAGCTAAATGCCTAATGTAACACTGCTAAACACCAAAGGCACTGCCACACAAGTCAATTTTTTGTTGGTTCTGAGCAAAATCACAAAATGAACAAATAACACAAAATCATTCGGCTGAAATTCACAGAATTATCAGAGCTGTGCATTCCGCCCAAAATCGTTGATGAAATGCTTTTAATTGGCTACTATGAATATATAATTAGTAATATATATATATATATATATATATATATATATATACTCAAAATATGTAGGATGGGAGGCCCCCTAATAAGAGGCCTTCGTATATATAAAAATTATCTAAAATGTGTATAGCAAATTGATAATAGGAGGCGGAACATTTTTGCCTCCTACCGTGGATATATTTTTAAATTCGTTAAAGGGGGTTTTGAACTTGGAGTTGTCTCCTCAATGATATGTGTCCAAAATCAATAATTTCATAAGTAAAATTTGTACACTCTTTAAAAGTTAAGTCTCCTTACACCCAATTTTGCAATAAAATGCACAACTGATGGCTGCCAGCTGAGCTATTATAAGCAGGTTTTTATCAGGCATGAAATCAAAGTGTCATGTGATGTGAATGAAAAACAAACCAATTATGAACTGAATTAGCCAGAAGTTGTTTTTTGGATATAAACCTTCAAAACTGATGGTTTGATTTCGATGATTGTAGTCTATCATTTGAACTTATGTGTAAATTGGCTACTATTTCTCAAATTACAAAAAACTCATAGCATTTTATTTAATGTACAACAAATATAGTTTGCAAATGTGTATGTTGGCTGACTGGTTATTGTCATGACAAGAAAGGACTGAATGGTAGGTACCAGAACAGCTGGTTTACCTAACACTTTTATCCAAAAAGTTGTAAATGCATTAAACTAATTAAAATAGTTTGTCTTTCATTACCTCACAACAGTGCCAAAAATAAATAGCAAACACCAACAAATTTATGCAAACTTAGTACGATCATGCAGAACTACGCTAAAAAATTCATATTTTGATATTAATGTTAAGAAATCAACAAAATATTGATACATAATTACAAAAACGATACAATACAAATAAATGTAAAAGATAATTTCTACAAAGTAGAGATATCAAACATTATTCAAACACATACAAAATGTTCACAATGTGTTTTTATTATTTTCTATGACTCATCAGTGTCAGTTTATAAAACATAATTATAATGTTTTTATTTCGTATGGTAAAATATAGCTATTAAACTATACGGTTATATACCCATGTACATATACATATATAGTACATGTATATAGTTTACATGTGCGTGTAACAATAAAATGATATGGAATGTTCAACAATAGATAGAAGATAAATTTTGAGTTCTCCCCTGATATTCTAAATCACTGCAAAATAATTTTGATAAAAAGTTGCAAATCTGATGCTTCTATGGAAGAAATCGTATTTACAGGGGAGATAAATCCTAAAATGTCATTTTTGGCAGATCTTTCATAGAAATGAAAATGGCAGCTACGACAATTCTTCAGTTTTGAATTATCCTCCCAATAATTAGTCTAAATCACTGCACAAATTTCAACTGAAAAACGGTGCCAATTGAAACGCAAGATAAACTGCCTTGGCCCACAGCCTATACGGCATCAAAGTGTTAATTGGCTTTATAACAAGTGTTTGAAAAACCATGAACAAGCCATTAGGCATGCCACTAATTAAAAAGCTTACACTGTTCCGGCTACATGAGAATCGCATGCAGCTAGATTTGCGATGAAGGCAGCAAAACTTCAATTATTATATTTTAGTTTGTTGGCTATTACTACAACGCTGCATCAATAGTTACAAAGAAAATATTTTCTTGCTTCTACTAGCATTTTATATTTACATAATTGTATTGAATAAAACATTGCTGTTTGCCAATAAAATGCTTCCTCACCAAGCGGAGGGTGTTTAAGCGAATTACTTCATCTAATGAAGAACAAGTTCAGGCATTCATTTTTACCTGTTTTAATAGGCGAACATCAAACAGAGCAGACAGTAGTCAATAATTTCTATAGTAAACGACATTTTCGTCTGTGCCTCTGAAGCTAGGGTCAGAAATTAAAAAAACTATTTTTATTTGTTTCAAACTGGTGGTATACAGCTTAAGAGTCGACTACCCTAACACATGCAATAATGAGCTGTCTTGTTTAAGGGTAGAATAATTGTGGATATAATTATTCTCTGCACTTTATCGACATGCATGACCATCCCTCAAGGTACAGCGAACTGCCATGAGTACTAGTAATAATAACTAGAAATTCCACTGTCATACAGCCCACGACCAAAGAGATAGCCAGAGATATTGGCAAAAAAATAAAGGGTACTAATGGTTGAGAAATGCAATATTAGCAATCAAATGGCTTTGCAGTGCAATAGGATAACTGCAATGGTAGCTGTAATGTACTGGGTGTGGGTGTTATTATATACAACAATAAGCAATAATGAATGGAAAAGATGTTTATATTTTCCCCCTGCAATAGGAGAAATGCAATATTGGCCAATATTAGAAGTAAAATGCACTGATATTCTTAGAATAATCAATTTTATTAATATAGTAATAATAGAAAACCAATACACAATTTTGTTTACATTTCAAAACATCATAGGTAGCAAAATCGAGAAGTTGTGGTATTTATATAGGTTTTTAGAAAATTTATTTAAAAAGTGTTTGGTCATGACAAACAACAACAATGAAAGGAAAATATTACGTTTATATCTCTCCCTTGCAATAGGAGAAATGCAATGTTGGCTAATATTATAAGTCAAATGCAGTGATATTATTAAAATAACAAATATTGTTAATATAGTAATACAGCAATAATAGAAAACCTATGAGCGTTAATGCGTCTCGAAGATTTCTGCAAACTGCAGCAAAATAAAAGCTGTTATAAAAGTTATAAAGCTGTAGGCCTAATTTACTGTAATGTATGTAATTCAACAACGATAAATAAATATGTTTATTATAACTCTGAAATGCAAAATTAGAAGTAAAATGGCAAGCTACTGTGTACTATACGCAGTTTGAAAGTTTGTTGCGTTGAATGTAGATTGGTTTTGATAAGCGATCTTTAACAGAAAGCGGGTAGGAGCATTCACTTGTATAAAAATGTAGCAAAATAAAAAATGTTCTCGTCATGAAGGGGCGTTGTAGTTTGCCCCTAGCTTGTACGTAAGTTGTAAAGAATTTCGGCTAACGTTTTAAATAATGAAACCTTCGGTGATTGGACAAAAAACATAGGCTGATGAACGGTGTACCACAATTTCGTACCTGTAAATCGGTCTACGCCTCAAACGGTCTACGTTTATTACAAAAACCTTCGAATAAATTCGATTACAAGTAAACAGCACCATAGACTGGTAAAATGAACACGGTTTTCTCGTGAAATACGCACTACTAAATAGTTCTACAATCGGTCGCACGGCTTTATTGGCGTTTCAATTTTCGGTCTTAACTTTTATTAAACTGAGCTTTTCAAGCTTTTTGTGGCAATTTTCGTTCAAATAAATCTGTCTATTTGTGTATAATCCGATCAGATGAGTAAGTTTAAAGATAATACCGACAATTTACAAAGACTTGGTAACATATTTAAATAGGTTTAAATGTGTTTTGTATCGTTATTATACTTTAACGACTTTACATTCCGATGCTTAAATTTCTTGATGAAATTTCTAGCCAAGGGTTCGTCTCATCGTTGATGAATAATTTTCGTAAGTTGTGTGCACATGCATTTATCATAAAAACTCGCACACATCGCTCCGCTCGTTTGCTCGTGGGATAACAATGATAACTGTAAAGTATGAAAGCCGCAGTCTGAAGAAATACACAACGACCAGAGTGAAGAAATAATACATATTTTAAATGAACTTATAACTAACAATGAATAAGACATGTCAAGATAGAATTTAGAGAAAAAAAAACGAAATCGTGCTATGCTAGATAATGAACACTAAGACTGATGAATGAACTATAACAAATGAAAGAAAGTAATCAGACAGTGCGGAGACCCAAAAGTGGATGACAAGAAGAAGAGGCAGAGTGTCTAATAACAGCAGCGCAAGACTAAGCACAGCAAACCAGTTCCAGGAATGGTAACTAAATGCAGGTAGTGTAAGATGAAGGATAAAACAGCCATATTGTAAACAAGTTCTCAAAGATTGCACAAACTGAATACAACCTATGACTTGATCAAGTGGCCTCAGCAGATTACTGGAGTATCTGTAAGAAGCATAACATACCACACACAGCATAATGGTATAACCATAGGGTAGAGCCAGTGTCTGAGAATGACAAAGTGAAAGGTTTAGTACTGATCAAAAAAGAAACAACAGATTGTCAGATTAGTTGTATAATCATCCTCTGCAATGCCAGAGTAACATAGGAAGGAAATATATAAAGGAGATGTACAAAGTGCAAGATTTGAGCATCGAAGGCTGTAGAATTTTCCTCCGATAGTAATATACGTACTGATTGGAGTGATTGAGTCATTATTCAGCCAGCTTGTGTCATATCTCACTGAGGTCAGTGCTCAACAGTCTTTTAAACAACTCAGAAAACAGTGCTGCCAGGAGCTGGTAAGATTTTAAGGAAGACTCTTCAGTAGAATGACTCGTTAAAACCAAAATCATCAGGCTAAGGCCTTGGCTCACCTCCTACCAGCCACCCGGTTGTGAAGACAGTTTTTTAGAATGACACTAATTATATAAATAATAGCAGTGTCTGTCCATATGTCTGAAGCTAGATATAGCGGTTAGGAAAACATTGCATGGGAAATTGAACTCAAATCTTTGGCTGAGCAGCTGTGCACACTAACAACTAACACTAAAAGCGGCTCAGCTTAACCACCTTGCAGCTATATGTATGTTGGGCAGTGGGCCAAGGCAGTTTATTCTTGCATCTCCATTGGCACCCCCTTTCAGTGGCAATTTCTGCAGTGATTCAGACTAATTTTGGTATGGATAATTCAAAACTGAACAGGTGCCACAGCTGTCATTCCCAATTCTGAAAGAAATTTGATGTAGGTAAGGTGCCACAGCTGTCATTCCCAATTCTGAAAGAAATTTGATAAAATTTTATTTTAGGATTTAGGATTTATATAGGACCCCTGTAAATAAGATTCTTTACCTGGAAGCATCAGATTTGCAACTTTTTATAATATTTATTTTGCTGCAATTTAGGATGTCATTGGTGAATTCAAAATTCATCTTCTATCTACTTTCTAACTTTCTATATCTTACGATTGTTACAACCACATGTAAACTATATACATGTATATACGTATATGTAAATGTAAATGTGTGTATAGTTGTATGGTTTATTAGCTTTATTTTACACAAAAAATTCAAAACCTCTTTAATTATGTTTTATAACCTGAAACTGATGAATCATAGAATATAATAATTGGTGATTATTATTAGCATTATTATTAGTGGTATTATTAACAGCTAATATCAGCAATCTTACAAAATGAGCTGGGATATTTCAAAATATAGCATATCCTAACAATTTGTTCAATATGTTTAGTTCTTAATCATTTTTCTCATTATCGGCATCTTCTGCTACTCCTGCTACAGTTTTGTTTCAGTGCATGCATGTGTAAAGCTCTGTGTAAGGCAGTTATGCCATGATACTGGCACATCAGTTCCCTCGGAACCTGGATTTTTGACACTCCCATAGAACAGCTTGTAGACGTTCAGGTGGGGCGATAATTCTGGTATGACACTTTACTGCATACTCATCATTTTCCTTACCCAGTATCCACCGATGTAAAGAAGGAAATTGTGCTTTGGCAAGTTGTGTTGTTGACCCTTTCCATATACATGTATGTATAGCTGCTACATAATTGACACAATGCACATGGTTTTTCAGCGATTGAAGGGAGGGACTGACTGGTCTAGACCTAGACACAAACAGCCGGTCCGTTAGTCAGTTGAAGTCTGTACCATTTTCCTTGGTGCTATCTCCTTGGCCATAGAGTCTGCGTGTGTAGGTCTCACAGAGAGAATAAAGTCGCTTTGAAACCAAAATGATTCCCAGAGTCCTTTCATTACCTGCTGAAGGTCGACTTCTGAAATACTCACTCACCTCACAGTGTTTTCTCATAACAAGCTCAATTTTGCTGTTATTTGTCTCTGATGGCATATGTTCTGTGAATCTAATAGCAATCGCAGACAACTTGAAGCATACACTATTTGAAACAGACCATTCAGGCTCTTTAAAAGTGTTTTCCAGCTTTCTAGACAGTGACTAGTCAATGTTTATTAAGTTAATTTTTTGAGAGTCATGTATGTGAGCTACACAAATCATGTCAAAGCTCAAACAATGGATGCACTTATCTTGTATCTTATTATTTTCTATTATTCATCTGTGTCAGGTGATAAAACATAACTAATCTGTGTCAGGTTATAAAACATAATTATAGTGTTTTGAATAGTTTTTGTAAAATAAAGCTATTAAACCATACAATTATTTACATACATGTATGTACATATTCATATATACATGTATATAGTTTACATGTGGGTGTAACAATAGTACGATATGGAATGTTTGAAAATAGATAGAAGATAAATTTCGACTTCACCAATAACATCCTAAATTACAGCAAAATAATTATGATAAAAAGTTGCAAATCTGACGCTTCTATAGAAAGAGTTTAATTTACAGGGGAGATAAATCCTAATATATTCTTTTTATCAAATTTATCATAGAAGTGGGAATGGCAGCTGCGGCAACTTTTCAGTTTTGAGCTCTCCATACAAAAATTGGTCTAAATCACTGCAGAAAATGCCACCGAAATGGGGTGCCAAAGGAACATCATTTCTAGAACTCTTTTGACGGCTCGGTCCATAGCCTATGTGTAATAATTTTACAAATTCAGCGTGCCAGACTGACAGGGAACCAGTTTTTCTGTAATAAGAATTCTGGGCCTCCTTCTGCTCTAAGCCATGGTTAGAGGTTTGGGAAAAACGTTGCGTAATAGATAAGGTTTCATACTGGGTAAAGATTGAAAAGTTGCAACGAAAAATTTATTTTTTACAAATAAATTGCTGCTTTGATAATTTCCCGAGGTAAAGTTTTTAGAATTCAGCTCGTTCATGAAACATCACTGCCAGAGACAGCTAGAGAAAAAGCACAAGAATAGCGACAGCTGAGAAAATTAGGTTTTCAAACTGATCAAGAACAGTCTCAGCAATCTTGTACTATGGGTTGAAAATCAGCAAGGAGATGCAAACAAACATTTGTAATAAATATTTAAAAGAACTGATCAGTTTACACTCTCATACATTTACAAGTAGAACTGCTTGGAGTTTGTATTTGATGGAGAAGAGGCTAATGAAAAGGCTATACTAATGAACTACCAATACAATCATCCAGGCACCTTGCTTGTAGCTGTGCATATATGCAGGATAAGACAACTTGTGCTTAGAGGCCACTGATGATGGATAGTCAAAGCTGCCATGATTTTTCACAAGCTTTTTAAAAACTTGTGGTTCTCCTTACTGTCTGTTACACTTTAATATAACGCTTGCTGTGCTTCCGGAAATGTCAGCAATTATTATACGGTTTAAACAGTAATTAAGATGCTTGTGACATTTTAGTCTCAATTTTAATACATAGTTCATTTGCTTTGATGTCTTAACAGCCTCTTTTCCTGTCAAATTTAAAAAGAGTTGGTCAAAAAGTATTGAAGTTTTTCCATCATTTGAAATTTTGTTGGTTGTTTTTGATGTTCTGACCGACAGGATGTTTTAAGATTAAAATTAGCAAAACTCAATTCCAGTTACAATGCTCACACAAAATAAGTGTTCAGATCTCTCCAAAAATTACATCCATAGTCATGCTAGTTGTTTATAAAATAGACATACTGTCACGTTATCAACGGATACTCACGTGTTCATACAGTATTTAAAGGAAAACAGTGGGACTAATTCTAATCAAACTATCTTTATTCTATTTGAAACTGGCTATAGCAGTGTATCTAAGGATAGGCTTACATTCTAATTTGCATCTAAACACTCATAAGCAAACACAAATAATATGTACGTTAATAAATATGCATAACACCGCAACTTGGCTGCAATAGCCGATGACATCACTGGAGGAAGAACAGGAAGTGCAACGATTGACATCTTTTTGGAGTAAACATTTTCTTCTGAACTTTATCAATGCAATCAAAAATTCTCAATTTTAATCTTGAAACATCCCTGCAGCCAAATCACATAAAACAACATGCAGAAAGTCAAAAGAAGGAAAATATAACGATTATATAACGATTTTTAAAACTTTATGCAATGGACAATTTCAAAATATTGGTTTTAAAAGGTTTATATGAAGTATTTGCCAAATAATGACATCAATATTAGTTGTACGTCCTACTCAATAAATAGTAAGTAAGAGTTGCAACATTTTTGATAATATCAACATTTTAATCTTTTTATGAAAACGCTTTGATAAATATAATTAGCTCGTGTAATACATTAAACTTTGAAACAGAGAGCTACATTGTAAATCTCACAAAAAGTGATGGTTTTAGACGTCTGTGAATTTTTTGGTTAACTATATCATAACTGTTGTGTCACACATGCAAGAGAACACCACATTTCATCCAACATATATAACAAGAATTTTAATCTAATTTTTAATTTAAGAGCTTTTAATCAAAAGCTTTAAAGGTTGACTTGCACAAAAGAAATTCACATTACAGGTGTATAGTATCAAAAGATTGACCATGTTTTACTCTGCTGTGTTGTTGGTGCAAAATATGTGTAAATGTAATTGCAAGTTTTTAAAAGCTCTAAATCGAACAGTTAATCGCCGCCGGTTGGAATCAATTTATTTTACTGACGTAGGCTAGTCAAGCAATTTTGGTTATTGTTTTGACAACTGATGTTCTCACGTGAAATTGAAGGCCAATACAAGGCTCAATATAAAAGTTCTCGTAGCATTAGTTTATGACAAACACTTCGGGTTTTATCGAGAAACCCATATCAAATATAGATGCTCGCTACTTTACAGTTTTCTTTTGGTTGGGTCTAATCGGCAAGTCGTAATCTGATTATGTGACCCAATACTTCGCAATCAATTTCTGCAGCACTTTTCTGTTACAATCCAAAGCGTACAATCCGGATAACGCATTTTAGATTGTATACATACATTCCAGAGAACACTCATCAGATTCATTAAAAAACCTACCTCAAGTGACTCATGTGAATTATTTCAGTGATAGATCTGGCGCCCAATACAATAATTACAAGAACTTTGCCAACTTATGTTACCATGAGCTTGATTTCAATCTCACAGCATCTTGGAGCTTCTTTGCCATCTCACATGAAAAAGGTCCGTGAGATGGGATTCGCGGGGTGGTCAAGAGACAGGCCACCCGTCACTCCAAGCAGTTAGTTAAGTCAGGAAAAGAAAGACTGCTCAGTGCTAAACCACTGTGCAAGTACATGTATGCTAGAGAAAACATTACTGGGATGGAGGTGTTTTATGTACTCACTGAAGGAGTCGCAGAACAAGTAGCGAATTAAAAACCAAGGTTCAAGGCAGCACAACGAGTCATTGGTTTTCAGAACCAGCACTGTTTCAAGCCGCTCAGTAGAACAGCCATTGAAGTTTGCAAACTTTCACCACTGGTTGATGAAAAATGTATGCTACAAGAATACAAAGTTGGGAAGACTGATGACTCACATGTTACCAGCAATACCTTAACACCTCAACCTGGACAATATCTGGCCTGTATATATGATGGTCGGTGGTATATGGGGATGGTAATTGGCTATGATCAAGAGAACGTTTGTGTTAATGTGAGATTCATGTGCAAAGGCTCAACAAACAGTTTCACATGACCACAGCAAGATGACATCTGCTGGGTACCACAAGAGCATGTTCTATTAGCTGTGGCGCCGCCATCTACCACCAACTCAGGCAAAGCATATGCATTTAAAGCTACAACAATTGATAACATTGAGGATTGTAAGTTAAGAAAATATTTTAGGCTCATTATTATCACAATCACATACCACAATTACACGGCATATTTGAACTTCATAGGATAATATTCTAATAATCAGCCAAGTTAAAGCTTGACAAGGGGGGATAACCTCATTTGATTGAGGCAAGTTTTAAAGGAGTTTGGAGGGCATTTGAAACTCAATTTTCAGCATTTTACAGGCTGAAACACAAACTTTTGATGGTTTTAATGAAATCTGCATATGTTAATTGGTGTAAAACATAAGAAAAATGTGCGACTGTTGAAACCACAGGTTGACCTTGACCTCTCCTTTTGCAGTAATTCGACAAAGACGTTATTCTTGTATGGCTTCTAGACGCTGACCTGATACATCTACAGAGAAGATGAGACTAGTTTTGGATAGCTGAGGCATGGAAAAACTCAGAAATAATAAAAGAAACAAAGGCAAATGATATGATAGGAGGGATAATTGTTTTTGAATAGTTGCTAAAATAGCATTTTCGTTCATTTTCGGTTGAAGTTATCTCCCCCATTATTTATCCAAAAAATTTCAAACCTATTTGTTTGTGCAAATATAGAAACTTTATGTAGACACAAAAATCTAGATATTTAACTTGTATATTCTTCAGATTATATGAGTCTAAAGTCAGCTACATGTAGATGTGCTATGCCCTCAAACTCGGGCTACAAATGGTCAATGTTCAAATCTTCTTAGCACCTGACCCTAGAATATCAAAATTTGGGACATAAGCGCTTTCTAACATGGGCAACAACATATTAAAAAAAATCATCAAAATCTGAGACTATGAGGTTTTTTTCAGTTAAACTTGGTAAATTATATGCCAAATATATTTTTGCAAAACTCAAATTTTTAAAATAAAGCCAAAAAATGTGTGCTTAACTGAAATGGTTGACTTTTACAGTCTCATTTTTATTTAATGAGTTTCCAACATACTTTTTATTTGTCCATGAATGACATTTGAACAAAGATAGCAACAGGGATTCACACAAACATAATATATTGACAAGGGGACAACAAGATTCTCACTTTTACCATATATCTGAAAAATATTAGGAAAACTTGGAAATGTTTATAATACAATAAATTCTTTATACTTCAAAGTTTAGTATGTCATAACTCAAATTATTTTAGAGTGTTTTTATCATGACCATGTCTAATAGTTGTTGAGATGAATTGTTGAAAAAACGCAACTAGATGCGAAAATTCAATTATTATCACAATTTTCTTATTACACATGCTGTCTGTTGGCATGCAGCAGCCACAAGTAAAAAGGCTTGACCTCAATATTAATTAACATCTATGAAGCCAGGTGCCCTTTTTGAGAACCCGCAAGGTTGGCCTTGGTGTCATGAAAGCAACCAGCATGAAGTTTTGGCCTTCAGTTACCACAGTTCTTAGATGGGTTATTTAAGAGACAGGAGTGGTTTTGAAGTATTTGACGGTGCGATTTATAAGATTTTGAAGCGATGTTGAGGCCTTCACCGTTGGTTTGCACCTTCTTTAAAAACTCCATGTATCAGGAGGGGAGGAGTCTACAAATGCTATAATATAGTTATTTTGATTATAATTCAACATTAGTCATATTGGATAATGTAGCAATGAAAATGTGAGTGAAGCCAAGATTAATTAGTATCATCAGCTTGCATTCAGCTCTGTATTTGGCCAGATCATCAAGCCAGACCGTAAAACAATGTTATCTAATCAACCTCAGAGCTAGCCTTTAGAGCTAATTGTAGTGTACTAATTCATTGCCTATAGTTGCTGGGACAGGCACAAATTTCTGTCTGTTACTCCCTTTATTCTTAGCCCTGCCTAATTTAGGTGCAGGTGACCAATGGACTGAGAAATATGGGTCGGAGTGGTCAAGTTTCAGCTGATTGCTGGGTTTATCCTGTAGGCCTATAAATACACCTATTTATGAAGCAAGACTAACATTAATCGTCACAGTATTGCTAGATGTGACAGAGATGTTATTTACGGCTGCTGCAGTCAAAGCAAGGCCAATGTTATTACAGCTGCTTATCTAGTATTTTGCAATATTATCACATACTTGTTATATACGCATAATGAGGCTCTCAGCCTGAAGGGCCAGGCTTGTAAAGCAAAGCTAGCTAAAGAGTGGTAGAACACACAGGTGAATAATAAAGCCTGCTCTGAAACACTTACTAGAACCAACATGTACATTCAAACATAAAACATTAAAAATACCTATTTTTGTTACGGTATATGCTTGCATGCTATATGCTGACCTTAGAGCAAATCAGATGATGCAGTTTACAGAAAGCTGTTTAGAAAATAGAACTGTCTGGGCCCTAGCTTGTATATTATTTATGTTAGCCGTTTGGCCTTGCTGCTAGAATTTTAAAGATAACACAATAGCAGTTTGAACAAGCTAGAATAAATAAATGCAGGGTTAAATCCAGATATATATATATATACACAAATCTCAATGTTTGTCTGTCTGTCATTCATTCACCAAATTATAGCGATAAAGCTTTAGCGATGAGAAAATCGCCTTGCAGTATATTGGACTCACGACATTCAGACCGCAAGTCTACTAACAAGAATGACTAACCACAAGGCTAAGCAATTCTTATCATTCCCATCACTCTTACCATATACAGTAAACGCTCCTATAACGTAGGCCTATACCTCTTAGAACTAAAGTCTAGACGACATTCATTTCTGTAAAGTTTTTGCTTCCGACTACCAAAAAAATTCCATATAACATGCTAAGTCGAGTAAGTTCTCAACTTTGATTTAAACGTTAGTTTATATTGATTGCTTCATATGCAAGAGAGAAGACTATGTGCATATAGCATTATACATATTATGTATATAATTTTTGTAGCAATCTAGTTGGTTGTGACCGATTGCCAGATGAACCGACAAAACAGAGAATAGGGTAATTGTGCAATGTTCATAAATATAAAGGCGATTGATTGGTGCAGGTGTTACAGTGTTAGTCCACCAATGTGGATGTAACGAGTGGGAGTATCATCACTAGTTCTATTTTTTCTTAACCTTGACCTCTGAATACAGATAGGTGATGAACAGGCAGAGCAGCTTTTGTAAAATATTTTGTTGTTTTGTTTCCTTGTAGACATAAAATATTTGTTATTAGTTTTCCTTTGCAGATTATACATTGCTGTTTAGAAAAATTAGTAAATTGTTGTAAATGAACGTCAAAGATGTACGCTCCCCAAGTTATTGTGGAAGTATTGAAAAATGGTAAAAAACAAATGAGGTTGATCAAAAACAGAGAAAAGTTGTCAATGCACCATAATATTACTGCAGTTACAGTACACCCCACATATTTAAAAAAAATTTCTTCAAGTTTTTCCTCTTTGTATGCCCGAAAGGTCAGTTTGGAAAGGTCTTTGAATGGGTTGTGCAATTCACATGTATTTTATTGTTCTTATATTGTACAATCAATATATTGTAAACTTCACTGGTAAAGATTATTTATGCTGCAGGAGCTCGTAATGTAGGCCTACTGTATATTCTTTCAACGATTGGAAAAGCCAAAGTTGCACTTCCTATAGGTAGCTAATTGATATTACCTTTGGTGTTTTGTTTTTTTAAATCAAATTTTTACCATTATACATTTTTAGTTGGTAGTTTTCAATGGATTTCAATTTTCAATTTCAATTTCAAAGGTCCTGGTACACTCATGTTTCTGGTTTTCCTAGGATTCGATCACTAAATATACATATGACTAACAATATACAGTGTCGTATACGCTTTCACTGCCGCATGCTCATTTATGTGAAATATATGGTCGACTGCGCATTTTCGCGAACTTCCCAGTAATTGCGTAGTAGCCTAATTTTATTATCCGTTGACAACGTAACCAATGATATTTAGGACTTTTATGGTATTGACAATGTTGTCCAAAACTTGTTGTATAAAATTAGCATTGAATCAAAAGGTAATTTTAAATTTTTGTTTGGAAATTTCCAACCGAAAAAAACAACATTATTGTGTAAGTTTTATGTAAGAACCTTCCGAGATACATGTGAATTGGATTACCTATCATAAGCAGAGTAGGATTAAGTCTGTCATTAAATATGTCATTAATATTAGTTTTAGCGCTGGCTCACTTTCAATCATCTGTTAAAGTATTCATGATGTTTTTCGTCATTAGTTAGTCTTGCCTAAGGTATGTTATGGTGTGCTATTATAAAGCAATTATGCTGTGGTTTTTGTATTTGTTTTTGTCGTTGATGAGTTATGCTAGTAGCATTGTTTTGCTGGAGTCAGTGAGCTACGTATGCTTGAACAGTAAAGGAGAGTATTACAACAGAGCTGAAGATGAGAGGCATTTGGTGAATTTTAGTAGACCAAGATACATAACTTACATTAGACAACAGATAGTTACTTATGTTGATGACATTATAGCCAATTCATATTTAGATTTTTTTTCATTAAACCGACAAAAAATAGCAGCACTGACTCTGATGGTAGTGAAAGTAATATTTTTGTAAGAGTAAGAAATATTGAGGAGGATTGTTTTAGCTTTGTAGTGATTGTACTTTACATCGCTTTATCAATGCACAAAAAAGTTATAAAAACAAACTGAAATATTGTATCCAAGTCTATTTATAGAAGCCTTTTAGGAAATTTTTTTCATATCAAATATTCCAGATTTATAGGTTCATACAATTATTGTTATGAAAATGAAATACAGATCAACAACAAACTATAGGGCTCAGCAAACGCTCAGAGTATGACATAGCAGAACGGTAGAACCTCAGCACATTTGCTATTACGCAATCTAGACAGAAACCGGTAGCCACTCCCAAATTGATTCATTATACCAACTACCTAACTGTATATGTAGAAGTGAAAACATTAGCTCTTGCTACTTTGCTTTTGAAATGCACAAAATGCCATTTATTTGCGTTGCAATTAAGTAGCTTGGCTATCTATCACAAACAACTCAAGAAAACATGTTTTTCAACTCTTAATGAAATTTTTGCTATAAAATTTGGCCAATATCTTATAATTGAGTTATATAACATCTATTATAGATGTTATATAACCCAATAATAAGATATTGGCCAAATTTTCTAGTACAATAATAATAATACATTAGTTACTTATTTGGCTTCAGCTGTTAGCCAAACCTAAAAAACAGCAACCTATATGGGCTAGGGGCGCTTATCGGATCCAATCATTAGTATTTACAAGTTTGGATTAAACCAAACAATGTTCTTCTGTTTTTTAGGTGTGAGCTGTCATCACAAACTTGGAGAATGATTAAGCTAGGCTCCTTTTTAACTTCCCAACCTTTCATAAGTTTCATTATCTTTTTAGACAGCCGTTGCCTGTTCAATTAGAACTCCTGGCATTCAAACTGTGGTTCATTGTTCAATTCTCAAATAAGCTCCTATGGATGGCCAGATCTACATCAACCCCTGAAATGTTCTCTTAGCCAATGTTCTCCGCTAATAACTGTTACTTGTTATTGCTATAATAGTTCAAACAGATTGTGTTGGCAGAAGATTGTTCCATCATACGGTAGTTTTCAATTATTATCAAGTATGTTTTAATAGGAGTTGCATAATTTCCAATTAGGGATTTTAAATGTTTTTCAATTTGATGAATCCAAACATCTATGTTTAGAATAATTGTGATTAGAAATAATCACTGCCAGAGCAACGAGCAATGGGGATCAGTGAATGTCCAATTTGGCGCAGCAGACCCTCAATGCGAGAGTAATTACGTAATACCTATGGAGTGTCTCCAGCTGGACAAAGGATGAGAGACATTAACAGCAAATGATACAGCAAAAGTGTAGCAGTGCCCGGCTTTGATAGAGACACACTAATTAAGGCAATGCCATTTCACTGTCACTCTGAACTTTGACGTTCTTACTTACTCCAATGCTTTTAGTAAAAGGCTTTCAATAAATTTTAAAGATCTTGTATTTACTCAGATATCATATATATTAAACTGAAAAAGAAAAGATTTAACAAAAGTTTTTACTGCCGCCTAATGTAGCAGTGTTTCTAAACTACTGTCATTAACAATCAGTTAGCCATGATGGATTAAGCATGCCGATAGCTTGTGAACTGTGTACTGTTTTAAAGCATTGCAGAAAGCCCTGCAGTCTTAAAATAAATTTCATAGACATACCAGATAGGTGAGCCTTCCAGAAAGCATTTAAAAAGCATTAAAAGGCACCTATATGCTTCAAATATATTTTGTTCTAAAGCATTTTATGCACTATGCAAATATTGTTTTTTAAATTTAGCTCAAATTCATCCCCGCTTTCATCATTGCCTTTTGAACTAATGATTTGGCAAGTCTCTTGCAGTTATTGTTTTAAAAATATAATGATATATTGTATATGTATATATATTATTGTGCACGTGGTAGCGTATAAATTAAAACCATCAAAAATTTACAAATCATGTAGTAAAGATTATCTTATCTTGAAATTATCAAAGTGTGGCACTCCTTTGTCTGCGCATGCTAAGGTGAGGCCAGGTTCAGACCTGGAGACAGCTGCGTAATCTCGACTTATTATGTATCCAACAGCTGGAAAGCAAACAAATTGTGTAGCTGCGTATGGGCATCAAATTAATTTAATTGCGCAAATGACGACATTTCTTTCTGTAGGACATAATAGTCGCGCGCTATGAGCTTGTAGTCCATGAGCGATCGCTTGCATAACAGGTACTCTGTCTCACGTGACTTAGATGCCATATTGGTTCGAACCAGGCCTAAGTAAGGCTGTAAATCTAACTCATTCCATCTCGTTTCAGTCAGGCTTTTAGCTTTTAGTTTCTGATTTAGACGAACAAGGATAGGCCAAAACTCTATTTAAGAAATAGGACAGATAGTGAATGTATCAGGTATGTGTGCTTATGCTTTAGCTCTGGCTTACCATGTACTTTGGAGACTACAATGAACTAAAGAATTTATGGTTGTCACTCATCCAAAGTAACAAAAAATTAGGACTTTTATTAGAAGCCTGAATGATTGTAGCCTAACATTTATTTCATATTCATGTTTTTAACGCAGTCACTCTGACTTTATATATGCGTTGGTCGTTTAACAACTGAAAAGCAGAAAATAAAAGAAGAGAAAGGCTGTTATGAATGCTTTAATATAAAGTTATAGGGAGCAAAAAATATGCAGGTACAAAAACTCACCTGACCGCGCAGGCCAAGACAACATATGTAGTTTTAAAAGCTGAAGATAACTGTAGAAATGTCAAGTGATTTGCAGGAATTGAGAGTCGCTATCCTTGGTAATGTTTCCGTAGTTATGGATTACAGAAAAATGTTGTCTTGCTAACTGGTTGCTAGATGCATGCTTTACATTAAAGCTTCAAGGTCGCGAATGATATGTTTTTCAACTTTTTAAAGATTTCAAGAGATTCAAAAATGTACAGCAACTGTTTCAATAATATGGTTTACAGAAGGATATTTAAGAATTGAATAGTGAAATGGTATATAATTTATATTGTAATATTCATACAAAAATTATTTCCGTACCATATGCTTATCAAAGCTTCCATTGCAAGGCAAAAGTTAGCAGTAGTTCATTTTTCACTATAGAAATATAGGACGAAAAATGGATGTAAAATGAGCAACATTGTATAATGCTAGAACTACATGTAGCATCAGCTTTGCTAGCAAGGCTTTGTGAAGGATATTAGATACGCATGACATGAGAAAAATCTTTATCTTTTTATTTTACATGGATGTTTATATTATTGAATGATATTATTAATATTCCCAGTCGCAGATATTACTTAAGAGAAAATGACTATTTTGCCATAAGCTTAGCTTTTGAACATTTTTTTGATTGGCTAATCAACCATGATACAGACATATGCAAAATAATTAAACTCTTTGTATACACATTAATATGCTAGTTAGCAACAAATTTGTGTGTAGCATTAGCAAAATCAATGACTAAAATTTGCTTTATAGTTTTCCAGTGTGCTGCAGGACACTTTTTGTCTCTTGTGAGCTTTAGCTTTCAGAGCCAGACATTATCAAGTTCACAAACTGAAGGTCATAATATAGTAGCTAGCATTATTTAAACATCCCTTTGTATATAGATGAGGGTATGGCATTATGTAATAGCATGGCTGGTGGTTGTTTAGTTCAGGCTAATCCCATCGGCCACTGTCAACACCTCGCTGGCACTTGTTACATGCATTACTCGTGTGTCTTTGTCTATTGGTGCGTTTACACTGGCCGATTTTGTCACCTATTTTGTCGAGCACAGACCAATTTGATGAGTCGGTGTCGGCATCGGTAGGTGTGAGCAGAGAGGTTGGTGTTGGTACTGATTTGAAAGTCGGTGTCGGTGAATCCCAGCAGCTCATCAGCCAATCAGAAGCTAGGAGCCTCTGATTAAATGAGCCTAAGCTTTAATGACAGTTCTAAGTTTATGAAACGTAAGGGCTAGGTTTAATGAGAGGCTAGGAGACTGTCATTAAACTTTCCCTAGCGCTCTTTCTGATAGTGAGCTTTTATTTAAATTAATTAAAAGTGAATAGCCAGTTGTATGACTACTACTAGTACTACTACTAGTTCTACTACATGTACTACTGTAAAGGAATTTGCCGGCCCTTACTTGGCACGATCTAAATTATTTCATACAGAAATATATTGAGTGTGATTTTATTCAAGGTTTTATTAGCGAAGGAAATTTACTAGCCGAGGAGCGTACGGCCATTTGCTCTGTCTACTAAGTGAGCGTTGCTCCCTTATATACAATAAAATTGCCCGTTCCAGCTAACGGGACCGAGTAGGAACACCAGGTAACAATGTTTAAATGGCCAATAATTAGGCCCGCTGGTGCGTTGATATGACAACATAAACGACTACAATTGATAGCCTAACGAGTAACAAGGCTATAATAAAAAGGAAAACACATATAATAAAATATTTATAAACATAAAAGATATACAAACATATAATTACATATAATACAGACTGTCAGAGCTCCCGCAGCCGATCCTGCCATCAACAAAATCTAATCGTCATCGGAAGATTCCATTCGGCATTCAGTAGTTGCTTCTAACGGTAGTAGTAGGAGCAGTAGTAATAGTGTAGTACTAGTATATAATTTTCCACATTAAGCGCGTTGATTTTTATGTGTACTCGTCTTTGCGTGGTCGGGTGAAGGTCAGAACGGTGAAGCGCTGTGATTGGCTGTTGGTACCGAAAAAAATAGTTCGATCATTGCAATGTAAAGGGGAGTCGGTGTCGGCACCCATACGTGAAATGTCTGAGGTACCGGTCTGAGTCAGGGTATTGGCACCTAATCGGAGTCGGTCCTGGCCAGTGTAAACGCACCATAACTTGTGATGTACTGTCTAACTGGTCTTGGTCAACATGAATGCATGCTCACCATCAATTGTATTTTTTCCTGTAGATTCTGCAATCGTGTTTCGTAATGATGCTATGATACCTGACTTGCTTTTGGTTGCAGGTATGTACTGACAAGATAAAACAGTGTGACTCTTTTTTCAATTTTATTTTCAGGGTTTAATTATATGGTCTATAATTTTGATAACAACTGTGACCTAGTCTTTAGCTGAACGCCCTCTTTTCTTGTTATTTTGTTACTGTTACTCATGCCAACAAGAAATTTAAAAATCATATTGTTTTAACTAATTATAATAGGAAGGGGTGGAGTACTATTTAAGATAGCTTTTTCTGTAGACCCACATAACAAAAATCATAATTAGCAATCAATATAGCTCTGGTCATTACATTAAAATTAACATTTTTGTGGTTTAGTGTCATGCTTAGCCTCTGAAAATTGATTTCAATGTTTTCTGATGTTTCTAACTTGAAGGTTTTGAACTCTTGAGATTACACCAAACTGACCCTCTTATAAAGCTTAACCCTGTCTATAACAAATATGATTTCATCTAGTTCTCAATAGCCTAGCCGACTAACCTTACCCACACTGTGTAGTACTGTCCTGATTGTATTGTGGTTGATTTGTGTTAGTACAAAGTAGGGTTTGGCACTAGCAGTGAAACCCACTGAAAATTCATGGGGTTATCTTCTCTCAAATCTTGGAATTAGAAAGTTTGAGTATTTTTATCTTGTTGGCTAGAATCTAGACTGATGCGTGTGAGATTTGGCGCATGAATTATTTGAACAGAATGGATTAATGCTGAGTTTACTGGGACTGAAAGATGTGTTATATTCAACAACCAGGCTTGCTATGAATTAATGCAACTATGGAAATAATTATAATTGCATTTCAATATCATGATGACTAAGCTGGTGTCTTGTAATAATTTAGGTTGTACACATAAAACACCATAGATATAGCATGTTTCAGTCAGTTCTACTAGTACAATTAAATATGACATGGAGTCGTGTAGTGTTTGTATAATTTTAGTCTCCATTCTTCTTATTTGAGATTCTGACGCTTGTCGCCAATGTTTTTGTAGTTCTACCTGCAAAATGATAAAAAGTTATTTTCACCTGTAAAATTACAATTTAAGTATATATATTGAACAATACTTAAATTGTTCTATATACTCAAAGAAGAGATAGAGATAAGGTTTGAGTGATCAAAAAAGATATGTGTATGCGGGGACAAGAACACTCCAGATAACCTAATCGCAAATCAAGAAAACCTCTGTAGTCATAAAAGCCGAAGAAACTGTAGAAATGTCAAGAGATTAGCAGTAGTCGAGAGTTGCTATAATTCATAATGCTTTGGTAGATATGAATTACTAAATAATTTTTCAGCAAGCTTAGCTTTTGAACCATGATACATATACATGCAAAATGATTAAGCTCTCTGTATACACATTAATATGCTAGTTAGCAACAAATTTGTGTGTAGCATTAGCAAAATCAATGACTAAATTTGCTTGATAGTTCTCCAATGTGCTGTGGGACACCTTTTGTATCTTGCGAGCTTTAGCTTTCAGAGCCAGACATTACCCAGTTCAAGAACTGAAGGTCATAATCTAGTAGCTAGCATTATTTAAACATCCATTTGTGTATAGCTGAGTGTATGGCATTATGTAATAGCGTGGCTGGTGATTGTTTAGTTCAGAGAAATGGCTAATCCCATCAGCCACTGTCAACACCTCGCTGGCACTTGTTACATGCGTTACTCGTGCGTCTTTGTCTAACTTGTGATGTACTGTGTAACTTGTCTTGGTCAACAAGAATGCATGCTAATCATCAACTGTCTTTTTTTCCTGTAGATTCTGCAATTGTGTTTCATAATGGTGCTATGATGCCCGACTTGCTTTTGTTGCAGGTATGTACTGACAAGATAAAACAATCTGCCTCTTTTTTCAATTTGTTTTTCAGGGTTCAATTATATGGTCTATAATTTTGACAACAACTGCGACTTAGTCAGTTTAGCTGAACGCCTTTTTTTTCTTGTTATTTTTTTACTGTTATTCATGCCAACAAGAAATTTAAAAATCATGTTGTTTTAAATAATTATAACAGGAGCCTTTGGAATACTATTTAAAATAGCCTTTCTCTGTAGGCCCACATAACAAAGATTATAATTAGCAATTGATTAAGTTCTGGTCTTGACATCAAAATGAACATTTTTGAGGTTTAGTGTCATGCTTAGCCTCTGAACATTAATTTCAATGTTTTTCAATGTTTCTAACTTGAAAGTTTTGAACTCTTGAGATTACACCATACTGACCCTCTTATAAAGCTAAACCCTGTATACAACAATTATGATTTCATCTAGTTTTCAATAGCCTAGTCGACTAACCTTACCCACACTGTGTAGTGCTGTTCTCATGGTATTGTGGTTGACTTTTGTTAGTACAAAGTAGTATTATACTCACTGGAAATTCGAGAATTATCTTCTCTCAAATCTTGATATTTAAAAGTTTGAGTATTTTTATCTTGTTGGCTAAAATTCTGACTGCTGAGTTTGAGATTTGGCACAAGAACTCTTTGAGCAGAATGTATAAGTGCTGGGTTTACTCCACTTGAAAGATGTGCAATATTCAGCAACTATGCTTGCTATGGACTAATGCAACTCGGGAAATAATTATAGTTGCATTTAAATATCATGCTGACTATGCTGGTGTCATGTATTAAGTTAGGTTTTACAAAAAAAACACCGGAGATGTAGCATGTTTCAGTCAGTTCAACTTGTTCAATTAAAATGACATAGAATGGTGTAGTGTTTTTATAATTTTAGTCTCCAATCTTCTGATTTGAGATTATCACGCTTGTTGTCAATGTTTTTGTAGTTGTACCTGCAAAACAAAAGAAAATTATTTTTCATTTGTTTTTACAATTCAGGTATAAGGAACAATACTAACCAAAACAGTAAATAATGCAGTATCTCATCAATGTTAGCCCTCTGAACCCTCACAGCTGGTATTACGGAATTGCGTAGGCTGTGGCAGAAACCTTAACGGCGGAATACAGGCTTCCATATGGTTCTGTTTACAAAATATGTTTTTAAGCAACAGCAAAAACTAATAAAATTAATTCTTTTGCAGGATGTTAGATTCTAAATTTCACTTTCATTTGTAACATTTTTCACTTATCTTTATCTACTTCCTTCATTATAATAACACATTTTATTAGAATGATATCGCGAAACAATCAATACGACTCATTCGTTGTTAGGTTAAATGACTGTGATACAAATGTAGAATTTTATGATAATAAATATAAATTTCCAGTATATTTTGAGTCATGAAAGGATGATGAGTGTGCTATGGATGAATATTATCTGTAAATGTTTAATGAGTGTTTAAAATCGTGCGAACTTTTATAGTTTTAGCCCGAATAATGGTGACATACTGTTTTTTTCTGTTTGATGACATCTGCTGTAGGTTGTCCGACTTTTTGTACTGCTGTTTCACCAAATATCATTGCATTGTTAGCACGTTTAGATATATTTGGTAAGAAATTAATAACTTCGGATTGCTGGACATATTGTCAAGGTTTACTGACACGCATTGATTAGATCGAGCAAGGATCAACGGGTTAAAACTCGGTTTTGTATCATGGATTTTTACAAGTTTGTATTTATATTTAACAACTATGATATTATCTTACATGTATTTACATAGCATTGTCTAATTTATTTGAAAATTATAGAGCTTTAACTAGCAAATGTGGTTGCTGTCTAATGACACAGGCTTGGGTAATATTTCATACCAAGGGTTAGTACAAAGCCATTTGCACAGCTGCTCATCCATAACATCTTGTGTATTGCTTTTCATTTGACCAGCACTTTATGTATTTCTATATCAAATTCATTGACATACAAACCGGTGGTGACTCACGGTTCCTTCATCTATATAGGCCTGGGCGGTTGGTCATCAAGGTCCTCTTCCTTGCATTGTCTTTCGGAAGATTTTGGCGATGAGTAGATCATAAATGTCAGTTGAACGCTTCTTCCCTGTCATTAGACACGTACCCAACCTAATTTTAAACAGCTGGTAAGTCATCATTGACTACTTGACTTGATGGGCTTTGTACTTAATGACCTCCCATATACTTTCAACACATTAGTCATAACTTATAATAAACTTTCATGGGTAGCAAAATCGTAAATGATACAGAATTTGAAGCGAACACGAGTCAATACACAAACCGGAGTCAATACACAAACTGGCTATAGGAAATCAATTGATTCTTCAGAAGATTGTGTCGGTCTACCCCAAACCTTCAAAATAAATATATTGATATATATATATATATATAACAATAGCCGATGAATAGATTTAAGAATTCAAGCAATTTATGTTTACACAAATTCTGTACCATTCACTATCTCGCTACCCACTTTCGCCTTGAAATTCTAGAAAATTAGAGATGCGAGCTTGCAAGGTGGTTTTTGATGTATCACTAAATGCCCAAGGATGCGAGAGGCCAGTTACGGAAACTACATCACTTGGTTTTCTTGTCAGGCCTGCTTCAAATTTGTTTTAAAAAGGTTGGCTGAAAATGAGAGTATAAGCAAATCGAAAAGTTTGAAGCCAAGAAAAGATGATTTAAAAATGAAAATGAAGAAAAAATAGAATTAGCTCTGATATAAGATCAGAGCGTTTTTTTCAAGTATGTTTTATTAAGCTGAATTCAGTTATATTAAATTTATACTTTAAGTTTGTTTATGCGATTTCACAAAAGTGTAGAGTACCAAGCGTGTTGCATCAAGTCTCTCTCACACCGTCATTAGTGCTATGACTCTCTGAAAGGTAAGAAATCCATACGGTATGCTACTGTATGGACTGCTGCATACTGCCACTACTCAAAATTATGTTGTACATAATACTGCTACATTTTAATGCAGACCATAACCTTTACATAGGTATTTGTAACCTTGGGGGCATGGGTATAGAGCATGAATAGATAAAATCATGTATTTTTTCATTGTAATATCTTTTATTGGTAGTTTTTAGAGGATGGCAACACAATAATTTATCTTTAGTTAATTTATATAAAAAGCAGTTTTTGAGATAGGACTTTAAGAAAATTAACTTGCGAGCTTTTGTCCCAGAATGCATTTTGCTCTCATATCAGACATGACTGTACAGTAGGCACTCCTAAAATGAGATGATCAGTTCTAGGAACGTTTACATGATAAGGATTTTTCATTATAAGAATGTTAACATACATGTAAATTGTCTAAACCATTTCAGGACCTTTCCAAACTCGCTCATGTGAGAATCTGACTTAAATTCTTTTGAATGTATTGGCGGTGCCTTAACTGTATTATTATTGGTTTTCATCGACAACTTTTCATGATCAATCTCATTGGTTTAATAGACCATGATTGTGGTAATTTGACAATAATTTGATGAAGAGCGCATAGTTGTGACGCGACAGCGACTTACAACAATTGACTAAGAAAAAATAGTTTCACTATAAAAAAGCGGTAGTACCTTTTCGTCATCTATTCGTCCTTGAGAGCTCAAAATTGCAACTCCAACTCGTGACATTCAGATGCACCGACCAAAAGCCTTAAAGTATTTTTCAACAATTGCACTGCTATATGTACCTATTCTCTGTTTCGTCGTCACTTCGGACAAATTATCACAAGAGTCAGAATGTCATGGAAATTGTATGTATTATATGTATAATGCTTTATGTACAGTGTTGGGAAAAATCTTTGTCCGCCTGTTTAAGTAAGTGTAGCACTGCAATAAATTCATCATAATTTGGAAATATTTTGCACTGCATACATAAAACCCTGTATCAAAACAATCCTAATGAGCTGAAGAATAGAAATAACTTAATTTAAAAATTGCCAAATTTCTTCTATTGTATCAACCACTGCCTACTCATTCACACTGCATACCAGAAAATATGTCATCGCAAATTTTGTTATTATCTCTTCTTTAATTATTTTCTAAATTGAAAATAACAGTCTTGTACTGTTATGGGCCCAGAAAAAAGCCATTGGGGTTGCTTTGCATTTTAATATTTTATCTGGTAGCCTTTGCAGACTATAATCATTCTGCAGCCTTAGGCATGCTGTGAACAAGCCTCACGAGCGCTTGAGTGTTCATAATCTGAAACCAGCAATCATGTTGGACAGCTGGTTTTTTCAAACGCCTTGATCGTGGTAGATCTTTGGTGGTTTGATGCTGCATTAATTTCTTTACCACTTAATTTTCTTTAGATCGAAATACTCCAAGCTTCTTGCTATTTTTCTATTGCTCAGATTGCCCATCGTATGCAGGTGAATGATGAGGTCGTTGACACATTTCTTATCCATGGTTGATGTTGACGCTGGTATGAATTCTGGGATCTCTAGCTGTTCCTCTTTTAACAATCAAAACTGTAAACCTTTGCTGCACATGCTGTCCAACAGGATCTCTATTGTTGTGATAATATTCCACTTGATAATTAATAATGTCATATTGGGTTTGAAAATGTGTTAATAAGCACTGATTCACATTGATTGGCCTAAAATTGATTATTGATCCCTGATTAACCCTAATTTTATTACTGATGGTGTCAACAAGATCTAATGTTAAATTACTTTTAAATGATGCATGGTTTGTCAGGGTTCAATCCCTCTACATGACTACTACAACAAATTTACCTAAAATGGGCAGTGAGGTTTGAGGTGGACAAAGACTTTTTGACACCACTGTATGTCGCTTTCTTTTCTCGCAGGTGTGGCGAGACAGACTAACACTCAAATCAAAATTTAGAACTCGCCCGATGATACACTTTAAGTTATATGGAGTTTTTTACGCGGTACGAAGCAAAAACTTTACAAAATTGCCTGAATTTTTCTAGAATTTATGCTATAGGAGGTATGCGTTATAGGAGCATCTACTTTACTCTAAAAGACCATGTGAGTTTGTGAGGTACAAATATCATGTTTAAAGTGTGCAATAGCTCCCATGTAGGATACTTTTGCTCCCTCATCACTAATTGAACTCTGTTCCAAATTTTGATCAGGTTACCACGTTTTGTCGCAATGTCTCAGCATTTATGCTATATTTTTGTGTAGACAAATAAAGTTTATTGTGTATTATCTATTTTTTATCACTTTTCACCTTGCTTGTCCTCTAGCGCAAAGCCGACCTATTGCTCCTAGATGTGACTCTGGCACTGATGGGATAAAAGTGCAAGCTGAGTTATCAGTAAAGATTTTGACAGAACTGTTCATGAAGTGAGTGTGAGAGTGCTTTAATTTCAATGCCTTAGTTTATCCCATTTTCTTTCCGCTTAACGTGGAATGTTTGATTAGTACGATATTTTAGGCAGTTTGAGGCAGCTTGTTTTTGGGACAATGTTTAATTATGACTGCTGATGTACTGGCGGTTAAGACATTTGAAAAGCTGATAATGGTGTTTTTATAAAAAACCCCGACAATAAATGCAGAGTAATTTTTTGCTTTGTAGCATATTTGACTCAATAGAACAAGTGTTATCGCTGAAGCATTCTCTTAAGGTGAAAACAAATTAGGCGATAATTAGAGCGATATTGCGCTGTGTGGCGCTAATCTGCTGCGTGGCGCTAATCTGCTGCGTGGCGCTAATCTGCTGTGTGGTGCTAATCTGCTGTGTGGCGCTAATCTGCTGTGTGGCGCTAATCTGCGTTAGAATTCACTCAGCGTGTTCATGCAGAGCGATAAAGCTAGAATTTCTCTGCACAACTTTATTGCTAACGAGATGCATTTCGATTGGTATTTCGATTGGTTAGTTTTTACCAGAATGTAAATTTACGGCGGGTAATTATTTCTTACCGATGTTCAACAACATACAGCAGCATCAATTTTCTATTTTGTAACGATTGAAACATCTTCAGAACGAACACTCAATTGTTCATGAATTTAATAATAGCACTCCCACTTCTGTCCATCATAACAAACAAAATTAAAAAAAAAATCCGAGTTGAAAACCAACATCTGGAGTCATCAATGCGCCGGTTGACCATCTTGAGAATGGTAAATATTTAATATATTAAATATGAAAAACCACTACAAAATAAAATATGTATAAAAAATTGTAAAAACAATACAGTTATAAATACAATAATCGTTTTTCTTTTGTCTTCTTGTAGTGTAGGCAGTGTACACTCTTTGAAAAGGAGATAGGTTTAATAACAAATGTGGAGGTTGTTTGTGTTGTAGCCTAGACGACGACATATTGACTGGCCTAAATTTATTAACAACTCCAAAAAAACTGATGATACGGATTTTTATTGGCAGTTTGTGAGCGTGCCCATTATATCATTTGCTAGTAAATCGCTCAAGTGTGTTTATGCACGCACCAGCGTTATCTCCGCCCTCCTCATGACGCTTGCAATAAAATCGCCTAGTGTGTTTGGACCTTTAAAGCTCCTTGCTATATTTTCACAAAAGGCGAATATACCTAAACCTATACCTATACTGAGAAGGTATCTTATCTCCTCAAATAGAGGTGTTGTTCATTAAAAAGATGGCGCTCGATTTTCAAAGCAATCTCCTGATGTGGTCCCAAATAGCGGTGCCAATCAAATCAAGGTGCATTCAAATATAGGTTTAACGGTAGCTCACTTTCAACATTTCTTCCAATACCAAATTGAAGGTGGTCCGAGACTCTGTGCATAAAGACCTCATCAACTTATTTTTTATACAATGTTAAAAACTTTGTGCTTTTGTAGAAGTTGTTTAATCTGGAGAACGAAGATGAGCTCACCATGCAGAACTATTGTTCTTTAATCATGTTCTCGCAGAACTAATCATATTGGCCTACAAGTGTTTTGAAAAACTGAAGGGTAAGTTGATGAGTCCTCTACTTTTTGTAGTCCTAATCTTCTGATAATTAAATTGGGCTTTGATGACTAAAGTGAGCTCTGGAGACTGCAGTCATTACATTGGGTAGTTGGCTACACTAAAATACTATAGCACTGACAATCTGCAAAAATAGTAAAACAAGAGTTATGAAGCAAAATAACCATGTATGGAGTGGCATGTACAATTGATACTTAAATTGTACAAATACAATATCAAAGTATTAAAATATTAACCATTTTTTAAAGATTGAATGTATTTCTTAATGAGTGTAGCCTGGGTTTTCTGAATGGAAAAAGTCTAAAACACAATCAGATTTTGGTCTAGTCCATTAACTGAGTGCGTACAACAGGCTGCGCAGTGCAGCTCAGCACAATGTACGCTTATAATCAAGAGCAATGCGCTAAAAAAATCTTTGTACAAAACATTTCTTATTAGTGAGTAGGCAATTAGTTAGCCGGTCATATATATGTGTACCTAATTGGGGAAAACCAATCGCCATGCTGCATCTAACTAATAGAAAACATGTTAACAGCCAACAGCGACCAAAGTTTTTTGAGAATCATTATTTTTGTTTTTACAGTTTATTATTGCAATAAACAGCTGTGTTAGACCTTTACAGCTACCAAGGTTTTAGAAATGGGCAATAAATAAACCTTTGGAAAATGGACTACTGATTGCTACCTATTGTATCAGCAAAAGAGGATGAGAACCTGACCAAGCTCATACTGCAGCACACTTTTTAGATTTTTTGTCCGTACCATTAGGCGTAAAACCTTCTGCTGATTAATGTGTATGTTAAAAAACTCTGATAGGCGGTGTGGTTCATGAATAGGGTCATCTTAATTTGAGGGCACACTTCATTGGTGAAAATTAGGTCTTTAATAAGAGCCATCACATGTAGGACAAATTAATGTACCAAAGTCTGTTCGATTCTAATAAAAAGTGTATTATGTTATTCAATAGAAAAATGATATGGTAATGATGCTACCACTACCAGGCACAATAGCCTTTTAGCTTTTACTTTGAACCAATTTTTATTTACACTTTATAGCCACAATGTTTACGCTTTAATTCTGGAGTTGTCTGTTCGTGTAATAATGTTCTATCTACCAATCTTTCATACAAATAAAAGTGTCCTCAAGAACCCTGGCCATCATTTTTAACTGTTTTTTTTTATGAAATCTAGAGGCATTTGAATTGTTCTCTCTTCCAACAGCGTCAATATTTTTTTAACCTTGTCTTAGCATTTTACAACATATTGAAGGGTAAAGTAACAATTTGTTCAAAACTTCATGAACTTGTGGTATGGCTCTTACTCTGTTTTTTACACTAAGCCTGCTTATAAAATTGCTGATGAAATGCAGTTGCATTTAAATTCTGCATAAATTGTCTAAATTGTTTTTTATCACGGTTTCATTAACAAATTAAAGACTTGGTAAATTTTGATCTTGCAGCCATTTTTTCCTAATTGTGCACGCAGTATGATGCTCAATTACAACAAGGCATGAAGTAAATGTAATACGAAGCAGTTTTGGCACTGATTTTTTATGTCTTATATTTATGTTGAAGCTGTTTCAGTGTGAACTCTTAAACTACCAATAGTACAGTTCGTTTGGCAATGTGTTTCTGTATGGCCAAGTGCTGCATGATGCCGCTTTAGCAAGCTTTTGTACAAATTGTTTCCGATTACTGAGTAATTAGTAAATTACCTTATTACATCTATACCTGATTTAAAAAAGCTATTATTTGCATATTTTGAGCAAATAAGAATGTGTTTACAACCTGAGCATAGTTTTGCTTTGCAAAAACTTGTTTTATGAAATCTTCTTACTGATGACCAGTATTTTCAGAAGCAATACAGCCATAAATGGTTACTAACTTCAGATCTATAGACTGAGTAACTTTATTGAGCAATAGTACTAATGAGAGTAATTATGTTCATCAGACTAATTAACATGGAAACTAATAATATTCATAAATCATCCGACTAGAGTTTTGTGCTTACCTCACAGTAATTTCAAAATGGACGAAAAGTGGTTCCTCTCACTCGGCAACTCGTTTGTAATATTTTTTGGGGGCATGAACTAACATAAAAACTTATGCTGACAAACTTGCTATAAAAATATTGTTAATAAACAATTGGGGTGTAAAGTTATAACCATTTATACACTCTTTTTAGAAATTAGGTTTCATGAAACACTTATGTCGTGTTAGAGAGATCCATTTGGTAGTAAAAGAGTTGAAGTTATCAGCAGGTAGATCATATGGGTCGCGGTCACAGAAACCATGGTTAAGTCGCAAATCACGAAGTTGAATTATTCGACTTTGAAGTTGCACCAACTGAACTTATAATATTGGTAACAAATTTTGTAACCTGTAGGTCTGGACCAATCAAAGAGTGATCTTTCTGAATCTGAAGTCAGTTTAGCCAATAAAAGTATTTTACCATCGAAAAAAAACTTAAAACCGTTGCTATGCTAAACAAGAAGTACTGAAAAATGGTGTCCGATAATAATAATTGTTTCTTTTTTGCCGATTTTAAAGGTAACTTTGACATTTTGGCCACTTGTAATGAGTACTTTGGTATTCTAACTGATGTCAAAAGCAGTGAAAGTAAAGGGAGCTGCGGTGATATTTTCTTAACGATTCTTACAAGATTACTACAATATTTAATAATAAGAATAATTATTCAATTTTTATGAAATTATAATCAGATTTAGTTATGAGAATAATTATTCGAGTTTGTAAGGTCGAAGTATATAGTGACCGATGGTGTGCAATATGTTACTGTTGTTAATTTCCTAAAGATTTGGTTGATGATTTGGGTGTGCCCAATATCGCGATACTATCAAGCTGTTTTTAATATCTGCAAAATTGAGTAATACACTTTCTTATGAATATACAGCTATTTCTTTGATAACCAGCTAAAATCTGTTTAGATTTTTAAATTAAGCATAATTTTTTGGATCCAAGTACAGAAATCTAGATAAATATCACAATATCTTGATATTGGTTGCTATGTCGGTTTGAAATGTAAACAAAACTGTACATTGGTTTTCGTTTCTCAAACTTTAACACCAGTTTTCTTGGAACTATGTTTTTGCACTAATGGTAAACGTGCTTCAGTTTTTTTACCATAAAATCTGCTGTAATTAGGCTAGAATCAAAATTTTGTTTGCTAAATCTTGTAATCCCGACTTACCAAGAATTCTGTGATCATGACACATATTAATAGTTAATGCACTGTTTGGAACTTATAGTGCTATTGTAGAACTACAATAAAAAATATGTCATCACTAACAGAAATTAACTTCCAGTTTTGATTTTGTATAGGTGTCTTGTTTTCTATTACAGATTTTAATGTGTTTGCAGGACAAAATGAAGCAACTGCAAGAGATTTATCATAGAATTTATTTCAAATTATGTTATTATGATAGAACTTTCCGTAACAAACTTTCATTTGGCTAATACTTGTATCCATTTTTGACTAAAATAAGTCGAACCAATTTGTTTCACTCCTACTACCTGCCCTAAATTGGTGCAAATGGTCATCAGAAATGTGCTTTTTTTGCGCTGCTAAAATGGCCCATTAAATGTACTTTAATTTGATGA
Source organism: Watersipora subatra (assembly GCF_963576615.1). NCBI lineage: Eukaryota > Metazoa > Bryozoa > Gymnolaemata > Cheilostomatida > Watersiporidae > Watersipora > Watersipora subatra. The sequence goes on from NC_088715.1 coordinate 29,864,113, forward strand.
AAACTCAAATATTGGTTAATTATTGGCTTTTCCAAAATACCGTAAAATACTCATCTGATTTGCATGTATGACTTAGCTGCCCAAGTTGTCAATGCATGGTACTGGAGCTTGCTATCATTTTGCTTGTTGAAGGTTGACGTGCAACAAAATTTCATTACGGTTATTTGGTATCAAAAGATTCACCATGGCTTACTCTGCTGTGTTGTAGGTGCAAAATATGGAGAACTGTGATTACAAACTCTTAAAAGCTAAAAAAGAAACAGTTAATCTCCGCGATCCCGAAACCGCCGTAGATTGGAATCAATTTATTTCTCTGACATAGTAAAATGATTTGGTTATTGTTTTGACACGTGATCTTCTCACATGAATTGTAAGTTCCGTAAAAGGCTCAATATAAAACTTCTTGTAGCACTAGTTTATGACATAAACTTTGGGTTTCACCAAAGAGCTCTTACCAAATATAGATGCTCGCTAGTTTACAACTTTGTTTTGGGTTGATCTAATCGTCTAGTCGCAATCTGATCATGTGACCCATGCTTCCTGCCAAACTGCGTGCATAATTTCCGCAGCATTTTTTGACTATCACAGGTGACGAACAGGCTTGTCATGCTTATCAGATGATGATATGCATTCCTTCGAGCTAAGGTTAAAAATTAAACACATTTTTACGGTAGGTTTTGAGATATCAGTGCTCAAAGTGACATCAATACAGCGATGAGGAAACAGATGCTTGAGGACAATAGGCATCGTTTTATTGAATGCGTGAAGTGTATTTGTGAAAATATTTGAAAGAATGAGGTTGCATAAAAGTGTAAACAGAAGCCATCTTGTTGAGCTACGTTCCATTTGACCCATTTTTGGAACGGGATTCTAATCTTCGGCAATTTCGTGATGGCGGCGATTAACTGTTCGCTTTTGAGCTTTTAAGAGCATGTTATCACATTTCTACATATATTGCACATGCAACACAACAGAGTTAGACATGGTGAATCTTTTGATACCAAATAACTGCAGTGTGAATTTTGTTGCGAGTCAACTCTTAAGCATTAGTAATCTTTTAGAAAAGTGACAAGATTTTCTTTTGGAAAGATACCTTTCAAGCAACAACGGTATGCAAGTGCCACTGTACGTAATTTTGATTAATATTCTTAAACTTCATAATCATTCTTAGTATTGACTAAGTATTATTGCTTTTTAGTTTGTGTATTTCTTTATGTAATTATCATCTATGAATGTTTAGCTGAAGCTTGTGCAGAGCTGTCATCAACAACAATTTAGTTGAATGTCATTTGCTAGTTATTCCATTTTACAAATTGGACTGTGCACTGTGAAATAACTGCTTTATTTTAATTGTGTATACAGCTCCTATTCACCCTTGCATGTTTATAGTTGTCATGTTCTTGCATTCTGGTTGCCTGTCCACTGACGATAGCACTTGTACAGACTATATGTAAGCATAGTGTCTGGGATAGGAACTGAAACTCACAGTTAAAACCTATGGTGACCAGCTCTAAATTTTACCTTGCAATAATATCTAAAAGCCAAGTCCAGATCAGGGTCAGACTACTGACTATCAATTTTACGAATGAGTAATTGCTTTTGAAATACCACTTCAATATTTGAAGTCCATTTTTTTAATAAGATATGAATAAGTTTTTACATTGCTTAACTCGCGTTCTTCTATTGCCTACATATCACAATGGTGAAAAATATCAAAGCTGGGATTGAGAGTCATAAGCTAAAATATCAGATGCACTTCTGCTTGCTCAGTTTTTTCTTTTTTTTGCAGCAATCAATGAGCTTGCAATTGATTAGCTATGAACAGAGTTTAATTTAAATCGGAAAATCATCTATTCAAAAAATGTGATATTTCTATTTTGTTATTACTAATTGCAGGGTGTTGCTATAACATGTTCCGCTCCCACTCTGGTGCTAGACAAGTTATCTAAAGAATTGGCGATTCAAGGTTACAAAAGCTTACATATTTGGGGAGGTTTCTGGTCAGAGGAGAGCGGACAAAGGAACTTAGTGAAGGTAAATTATGGTGTCAAAACACCAAAATATTGAGTGACATAGAATGAACCTTGGTGAAAAACAATATCTTTTAGATGTATTTTACAAATATTGAGATGAAAAATTTTGTGCTAGTCCGAAAATTTCAATAATATGTATTTGGACGATGTATCTAATAGTCTGCAACAAGCTATAGCTTTTTTTAACTCTGAATGACACTCGTATTGCTTAACTTGCATTTTTGTACCATTTACAATCTCTGTTTGTGAGAAATGTACCTTTTGTTCCAAATCCAGTTCGGCCTGTCATAGCTGTTTTCTGCAGTCATCATTCAATTTTCGGGATTAACGGGGACCAGGGTCTTTTGTGGACAGTGAAAAACCACAAAATAAAAAGTAATGTTTTTAATTATATACATAAATGAGCCAAACTTTAAGGCCAAAACACTTGCATTGTTTCATAAGCATAATGTATTTGTTTCCTATGTGAAAAGTAAACTAAAGTTCCTTTCATTGACTTTTAGGTCATATTCTAACTTAAATCCAAGTATTTTAACTCAAATTATGAATTTTTTGTAGTATGGGCATAAGTCAGATTTTTATCTGGTTGGAATAGCTGTGCAGCAAATTTTGCTATAATGTACATGTATACCTATTATAACGCAAATTCCTCTCAATGTAAAGAATTTATGTAAAGCTATTGTTTGACCAACATAAGTAATGCCATATAGGGTAAAGTGTCAAGTTGGTGAAAATTCCCAAATTTATTAACAAAATTTTCATAGTTGTCCCTAAAAATATCGCTTACATTCTTGCCAAACTTGAGCAATGATAAGATGCATAGGGTTCGCTATTATAGATACCAATACATTGTTAAACTAGTTTGTCATTAGAGATTGTCATTTTTGTCAATAATATGTAAAATGATTCGCCTCGCAAGAAATCAGAAATATTTGAAGGGGATCTATCGGTGAAAGCTTTGGAGTGTTAATACTCCAAAGCTTTCACTGAATGTTCGTAAGGTCTCCTACTTACGAACATTCGAGTTACGAACAACGGTACATACGAACAGGTCTGCGCATATATTCATCGATAATACCGACGGTATTACCGACGTATTAGCGGCAGAAAGAGGCGCTACGTAGAAGCATCACCCAGCATCCACCTTCCTCTGCCCAGTTCGTTGCAGTGCATAAGTGTGTGAACGTATCTCCAGTGCGCAAATAACTTTTTTATTTTTCTTGTATGTATTGTAAAGGAGTTTGGCGACCTTTACTTGGCACGATCTAGACTAATAAATAAAAAGAAGAAAGTGTGTGTAGTTTCATTCAGTTTTTTATTTGCGAAGGAAATTTCACTATTCGAGGAGCGTACATCTATCTGCTCTGCTCAAATAAATGAGAGCGCTCCGTTATATTCAGTAATATCAACCGTTCCGTCCTAACGGCAAACAGTGAGAACACCGGCTAACAAGGTGAATAAATAGGACCGCTAGCGAGTTGGTATGACAACAATAAAAGTGACGATAAATGATAGTGTTATGACGTGATGTCAGATATAACAATAGCATAACGAGTGAAACAACGGTATAATAAAAGAACAACACATAAAAAAACACAACAACGATAAGTTCTAGCATAACGATTAAAACAACGATATAATAAAAAAGGACAACACATACAATAAATAAGAAATGCAGTGTCATGGCCCGGTGTCCACCACAGTATTCTCTCCATTTTATTAAAAAGTTTTTTCAGTACAAACCAATTTACAGGTTACTTATACAAGCCTTAAACATACTTATATAAACCTTCAATATACTTATATACGTGTAGGCCTTAAGCATAAACTATAATACAAAATATAGCACTGAAGCAACTTACGAACAAATTCACTGTACAAACAATTGTTCGGAACGTAACTCGTTCGTAGGTTGGGGACCGTCTGTATACCAAGCTGAATGTCATGATTTCTAGTCTCATCAAAATCTATCTTGCACCCAAGCTCTTCCTAATGATAGATAAATGATGTCATACAGACACTGATTTTACTTTGTTAGCTAGCCGCAACAATGAGCAGTCAGTCTCTTGTGGCTTTTATTCACCTCACCTTCTTTTTGATCTCCAAATTCATGTTTACTACCTTCAAAACTGAATGTTTTTTAATTGCCAAATCAGTTGATATGAGCATCATAGTTAAATTTTTAGCTGAGCTAGAATTTATTTTGGTCATCTCAAATAGTCTACGAAGATGAACTGTTATAAACGAGCGCATTTGCAAAGACATGCTAATGGCAAAGAGTAGCTTTATTATATAAGCAGAGACTAAATAGTGTAAACAAAAGCTGAAAATCTGTTTTAATAGAAACATCTAAACTATTTAAAGAATTTCAATAATGTCTTTATAATTAATGATTAATGTATAATCCTAAATATTTAGGATTTGTTTGGAGTGCGCGAGAGGACAACTCTGCTTTGCAGAGTAACCTGGCAGTTACCCTATGCTTAATTTGTACATGTATGCATTGCAGTGAAAGGCATATTCATACACACCAACTTTACAGTGTTAAAGGCCAACTGAATGAAAAGGGACTTTTATACAATTCATAGTCAATCTGTGCATGGAAAAAATTGACCCTGTAGACAGTTAGGAATTTTACTCAGCTCAAGATTTTGAATCAACTTGGCTTGTACCAAAAAATACCATGGCAGTGTAGAGTGCTGTAAAGGATTATCAGTTGCAATAATTATGCATTCAAATATTGCAAATTATTACAAGGTCAATTAGCATAGTTGTTGTAGTGTCAGTCTAGCAAGGTAAATGTTGCAAGTTCAAATCCAGTGGGATGCAATATTTTTCCATTATCCAACAGTGGCTTTATATGGACAGACACGGTTCTCATCACAGTACAGGCTGAGTGTGTAAAGTTTTGTAGATTTTGGTGCATTTTGCTTAGAAATATAAGGAATGGTAACGCTGTAATTATTAGTTTGTAAAATAAAGCTTTTCTTAACCCAACTATTCATTACATTTTATACTTAAAAGATACCATTCTTACCTAATAGTTTGACAAAAAAGCTTTAGCTTAAAAGAAAGCATTAATGATAATGTTTGTTGTTTTTTACTTTTATTGAGTTAACTTGTGTTAACAACATCGAAACAAGAATTTTTTAAGGCTTACTGGGTTAATTTTTTTTAGGCAAAACATCAACACAGTGAGAACTTCAATCTCTTTAGGGGAAACATAATTATGCAGAGTTTCAGTAGGAAAGCATCTTCTGTGCGACCTACATTTAGTACAGCCACCGATATAGCTTGCTGCAAAAGCCTACTCTTTAAGTTTCTGGCCAATCTCCTAAGCGTTCTAAAACAACATGATGGAGCACACTTTTTAGTCAGTATTGTTTTAAAGCTGGTTTGATACCTTGGGAAAGTCTGTAAAATGAGTAGTGTTCAACATTCTCCTAATTTTTAACTATACTAACAGGTTAATAACTGGTTTCTTTGCAGGTAAAGCAGCATATTTACCAGTGGAGGCAAATTGGTCTAGATTGCCTAACCTTCAAACGACAAGTTGATGTTCAATTTCCAAAAAGGCATCCAGTGACTGGAATGACATCCAACCTTAAAGTTATTTCTGTAGCTGGGCGTGTCTACAGTCAGCAAAGTTCTCTTGCGAATCGCTTCAAAGATCTCTAGCTAAAATCATATTTTAAACGTTGTGCCGAGCCATTAGTTACAGCTACCACAACTTCACACATTATACTCGAGGTGCCAGGAAATGGTCACACAATTTGCAAGACAATTATGGAGCTCAGTGTTTTGAAGCTCTACAGCTTTATTTGACAGAAATAAAATAGTCCACTTTTGTTGATAAATGTTTTATGGTATTCTTGTGAATGCTTTGATTTTTAATCTTTTGGTAATGTAACAGCTGTTTGGCCTGCTTTTGATAGGTTGCTCCATTTGCACTAAAGACTTTTAGATTTATACAAACTAATTGTGTTTTAAAAATATTTTATTTGTCACCGTTGCACTCACTTAAGCAATTTGTTTGACGTACTTATATTGAGCTTTCCTTTTCTGTAAACTCAACTCCTTGACGGGGTTGCTTAAAGAGTCAATTTTTTTCCTTATGAGTAAGTTTGGGCTTTTTTTAAAGAAATATGCCGACCAATGTTGATAAATGCGAGTTAGATATACATGCATGCAATCTGCACAGTGTGTTCAATGTTACTGCATGGTTTCATCGAAAGCTCTCATCTGAAACCTTTTATAATCCAAAAAGCCCTACATATGCTATATTTCCCAGTTTTGCCTCAGTAGCAATGAATTGGCTTAATCAAATTGTATAAGTAATAAATGTGGCCACAGGTATGCAAATCTCCCATGTTATGTTTTAAAAATTGGGTGTCTCTGACTCTACCAGGCATATTTGGCAGCATGAATATATGCACTGTTTCAATTAATATACGTTTTAAAAGTTTTCTATTTGACAACCAGGATGGTTTCAATACCAATTACTTGATGTCAATACCATCCTAGTTTTTATTGCAACTTATTACAACTTTTTTAAAATGGACAAAATGCTTGTTTTTGCCATGCATGCCCACTAACAAGCTATTAAGGGAAAGCATAAGTTTTCAATTTTATGAATAATACGTATGATAAACTTTAGATCAAAGCACACACAGATGTGCCTGCAAATCGGTTTTTTTAGGATCTGTTGGCAAAATCCCTGAAACCCAAATTAGTTTGCCTTTTTAACCAATTGATAGAAAATTAAATGATGCAATAAAGGTTCATTACAACTAAAAAGAACCAAACTAAATATCATAATTAGGTAAATTTATATAAAAAGAAAATAATTAGAGCTTGGAACTAGGACTATCTAATTCAAGATATAAAAACATAATAGGAGGCCCTGAAATTATTGAGAAGATAACTTCTCTTGCAAAAGAGAAGACAACTCAGAATTTTGTATAAAATTTTTCAAATTTTACGCTAATGTGAGGTCCTCCATTTCAAACTACAGAGCCTCCTAACCTGCAAAATTTTCCAAAATGTTGAACTCTCCGGCAAAATTTATGCAAAATGCAAAATAGATACGTATGCGATCAGCATGACGAGTAGAGTTGTTTAAGCATGTTTTTAGCGAAGCCTCCTATCAGAAGCCTCCTATTATCCAAAAGCCCTATATCGTGGATATATTTTCCAAAGTGGCCTCCTATTCAATCTAATTTGACTATATATATATATATATATATATATAAACTATAAATTCCTAAGAATTATGGGCTAGTATTACTAAAATTAGAGTGCTCAACAAATATATTGGAGCAGCTATATACTAATAAATTATTTGAAAGCAATACTTATCTTTTTTTTTTTTTTTTTTTTCCAGCTACTGTCAGTTTCATGATATTCTCATTCGTCAGGCTGTGATGGAATCACAGCCTGACGAATGAGAATATCATGAAACTGACAGTAGCTGGAAAAAAAAGATAAGTATTGCTTTCAAATAATTTATTAGTATATATATATATATATATATATATATATATATATATATATATATATATATATATATATATATATATATATATATATATATATATATATATATATATATATATATATATATGCCTATGTTATGTAATAAATGTGGTTGATTACTAGTAAATCAAAAACTGAAGAATAAATCCACGATTGAGATTTACAATTTATATCGGTTTTAGCGTATGTTATGTTTAAAATTAAAAATGACTCACAGTCTTATGTTCAGAAAAGGAGTAGTGATAATATAAAGTGATGATGTTGTAATAAAAGAGAGTCTCAAATAGACTGGCTCTGTTAGTATTCATATGTCCTTTAAAACATTTAATAGTGGCTAGGAAGGTATTCATGACTGGTGGATCAGCCAAGCAGCTCCTAGCAGGTGCAAGGGAGAACATGCGTTGTTAAACCCGTGTATAATAGTTTTTGTGTGTCCTTCACAAGTAACCTTTCCCATTACAAAATAGTTGCTTATCGATCAACAACCGTCTAATTCTATTCAGGTCAATAAACAGTAACTATCTAGTGTTTATAGATCAATCTCTCAAAAACGATGTATATGCAGCAATTCCTTTTAGTCAATAGTCTAATAACTCCCAAAATCAAAGAAATTTCAGCAAGTATGCAAATTGCTTTGAGCTTCAAATGAAATTTATCATTATCATGCTTATGTACATTAACTAAGAAATCCTAAAGGAAAAATCTTACTCTCACATAATATACTCTAATAACAATCAAGCCATACTTGATTGAAGTTATCTTACTTCAGAAATAGTTGAGAGTTCTTATTAATGAGAGTGTTTAGTGACACTATGTTCATAAATAAGTTAAGATATTATAGGGTAATATAACTTAATATAATGCAATTTATGATATAATATGAGCAATGTCTCTCTGTCTGTTCAAAGCCTCGCAATGAGCATTAGGAAACAACTGCCCCACATGCGAATCGAGCCCAAGCATTAGACTCGAAGGCTGGCTCGCAACCACGACACCACTCGGGAGCCCTTACAATTCATTGTATAATTATATGTATACTGTTTGATCATGATGATATCTCACAGTGCATGGGACTAGCTAATGTAATATGAGATAATAATATGCATGTGATAAAACATTGTATAATAAGATATTCTAAAACTAAACAAAAAAGTGAATGATAGTAGATCTGATAAATTGGAATTTTATAGAGTTAAATCTAACCTGATACAAGATAAAGTGTCTGCCAAGGCAAAAAATAGGCAATATACACTCAATTCAGGGCAGTACAATATAACACAGCAAAACGCAACACACAAAGTGCGACACAATACAATCAGTAAGATGAGAACTAACATGAACACAATAGTTTATACCAGGTATCAGAAAGAGATATCATGTGACATCATATAATGCTATATCATGTTTGCAAGGACATGTAGTTCAATGCAATATTATTTGATATACACTTAAGGTCCGTCAAAATTTTATGAGGTGAAATAATATAATTTGTTAAAGTGAGGAACATCACATGATGCATACTATCTATATTTTTACCTCTACATTTACATACATTTATCAAAGTATATTGTCTGTTCTTTTGTCGAGGCATCCTTATGCATGCTTTACCTGTGGCGCACAGACTCTAAATGACTCATTTATCAATTCCTATCATGTGCCTCATTACTGAACAAAAATTTTTTAACTTGCAGATTGTAAGTGATTAGACACTGAAAAGCTCATCAGTACCCAAACATATATTCCTGATGCCTAAAACATAAAAAACCTTGTAGATACGACAACCTTCTATATGCGAGACTGCTGTGAAAGATTTAAAAAAAATTTACTAATGTAGAATTTAACATGAGGTAGCAATGCTTATAGGCTGAACAACAATATTGTCAGCCAATTGAATCATAGTCTTTGATATTATGGAGAACGAAAGGATTTCCTAGTTGACTATGTAGTCTTCGATCAAACCAGCTATCGCTAACACAAGAAAAATTTTAATCTGAGCTGAATCAGTAGAGTTAAGTTTGAATTAGAGTTTTTGGTGAATATATATTTACAAAGAAATATCTACTTTGAGTGTGATACCTACAACTTTTCTTTTTTGAATTTTCTTATTTCAAATTTTGTTAAAAACTGCACATATATTTTTTAACAAATCAGTAAAATTTCTCATATCAAAATGTACTACATATATCCATATTTAGTTTTCAAATAGCGTCTTAATAGCTTTGATATTGGTGTAATTTTAAGTTCAAGTCAAAAAACTTCATAACGGAACTTCCTTTATGACGTTTACACTGCTATCTTCATTGAAGTCTGAAGCTGATGTTAAGTAAGTAACTTGCATGGCTAGAGATTCTTTTTTGACATTCTCTGTGCTGTCGCAATGTTGGAAAATGAGTTGAGAAAGACAATAATTGGCTAATAGCGATCAGTCACAAGTTGTGATGATAAAAACACTTTGCAGCAAATTCCATGAATGTTTCCACATGTTCAGTGTAAATACATTAGTGAATTTTTGTGAAATAAGTAACAACCGCCCATTAATGTGATGTAAAATAAATGGAAGGTACTACATGACAGTATACCTTCAATAAATATAACCAAGCGATATACCTGTAAACGGAAAAAACTAAAGCACTCTCATGGAGGAAGCCTTTCAGGTATAACAATATGACTAATGAATTTACTGAATCTAAGGTTAACACATGACCCTTCCGTAGTAAATAAATATTATATAGCCATACATACACTTTCAGAATGTTGTTAGCTTTTTGATATATCTGACCCTAGATACCCTTTGCGATTGCGTTTAGTATCATAAAGGTTAATATATCAATGTAGTACTAGACTTACCGGATAGGCAGACAAATTTGATGTTTTAAATAAAAAATTGTCTCTTTTTAAAGGTGGACTTGCAACAAAATTCACATTACAGTTCTTTGATATCAACAGATTCACCAAGTCGTACTCTACTGTGTTGAAGGTGCAAAATATGTTGAATAATGATTACAAGCTCTTACAACCTCAAAGACAAACAGTTAGTTGCAGCCATCACAAAAACGCCGTAGATTGGATTTCATTTCTTAAACAGCTCAAATGGGACGTAGCTGAACAAAATGGTTTCTGTTTACAGTTTCGTGCAACCTCATTCTTACCAAGTATTCTTACCAATATACTTTGCACATTTAATAAAGCCATGTCTATTGTCCTAATGCGTTTATTCCATCATAATTGTAAAGCTGTCCTTTGAGCACTGGTATCTCAAAACCTACCATAAAAATTTAATTTTCTAACCTTAGCTCAAAGAAGTGCAGATCATCTTCTGATGAACATGAGAAGCTTGTTGGTCACCAGCAATAGTTGAAAAATGCTGCAGAAACTGTTCGCGAGATTCGGCAGAAAGTATAGTTCACATGATCAGAATATGACTAGATGATTAGACCAGGCTGAGATGATACTGTAAAGTAGAAAGCATTTATATTTGATACAGGCTTTCCAGTAGAGCCTAGGGTATTTATCATGAATTAGTACTACGAGACGTTTTTATCAAGCATTTTGTTGGCCTTTAATTTCACGTGATAACATCACGTGTCAAAACAGTAACCAAACTGTTGGAGTGCGTCAGCCAAATAAAGATATTTCATGTTTAATTTGTTAGTTTCTTTCAATTATTAGCTGATGCCACGCAATGATTAAAATAGAGAAGAATGGCATTTAGTCTGAGAACAAGATTTAAGATTAAAAATGATTCAAGCTTGATCAGGTTTTGACAGACACAATCAGACACTATTCTTGCTGCGATGAAAAGCAGGGGCATATCATATTTCATTTGTTAGCTTTTTGTAAGCCTTACAATTTGATGCCCTGGAATATTTAGAGTAAAAAAGGGAGTTATTTTTTAGACTGATATCGGAAATACAATCTGCCAACCTATATAGGGTTTTGTGAAAGCATACACTATTATTGCTGCAATGCTAAACGTAAGGAAGTTGCTCTTCGTTCGCCTGTTTTATAATGTGCATAAGTTGCTGCTCTGGAATGTTAAAAGTGGAAAAAATCATGCTCTTTTTAGAACCAAATTTGAAATACAAGCTGACAGTATCCAAAAAGGTTTTGTGAATTCACAAATCAAGCTACAACACAAAAATGAGGAAATATCATGCTTTGTTTGCTAGCTTATTTAAATCTCAGAAGCTGATGGTTTGGATTGTATTAGGCAGATCAAATGGTGTTCTTTGCATGAATTTGAGTAAACCTGCATGTTGTAGCAATACATATTGATTGTCATTGACACATGTTTGAAACTGAGGTACTAACATGTAAATATGGGGTTCACTAACTGCTTTTACCAAAACTTATTAAGCAGGACACCGTCATCGATTTTCTTCCTTTTTGAAAGATACATATTGATCAATTGCAAGAGTCTATCTTTGAAAGTTGCACCGTGATTGTATTAGAATTTCACTTGATGAACTTTACGTAACTTCCACGAGTAGAAATTTTCTTCTGACACTCTCTGTGTAGCCTAAGGTCTGAAAATAACTGGGGAGTAGGCATTAAAAAGCAGAATCAAGTTCTTGACATGTAAATACTGTGAGCAAAGTGTACACCTTCATAACAGAGACTACCAGTAAATTAAATCACCGTCATGTATGTGAACAGTTTTCAGAATCTGCCAGTTTCCCTTTGCTTTTATATGAATAACCAAATTAGATTGGACAAATTACAGTTTATTGGTGAAATTTTCGAGATTACATAAAGTTCCACTTTGATTATTTTATACTGTTGGTCATTTTTAGGATCAATTAGAATCATTTGGAATATATATGGTTCCTGTATTTTACATGTAGGTACTTTTCAAGAATCATTAATGTTTTATTTAGTAGGAAAACAAAATATCAATTGATATATTATTTATATATTTAACCATCTAGTTATGCTTATCTTTCAGCTAATAAATCAAGCTAGCAACAACAAAAAAATGCAAGTTTTAAATGCTTTGATTGAACAAAAAATTGTTTCCACATTTTAAATAATATTGGACAAACAGGCTAAGCTGCCAACAACAATAGAATTGTTAACATAAGCATTTAAAAATGGTATTGTCTAGATTAGGATTTGAAATTTATACCACCAACATCTATACTGCCTTAAGCAAGCAAGACGCCCTATGTGACAATTTTTTGAAAATTCACTTTTGTGCTTATGTGTAAGTTAGGTTGAGATCTAACATGTCCCGAAACTTCATACTTCCGAGACCACCAGAAATAGCACTTTTTACATTGTGCAAAACGCCCTATCCACATTTACCATACATGAAGTGGCAATCGAAATGCCCTATCTGCAGCTAGGGAGTTTGATTGGCCTGAAAATACACAAATTTGGGCATGAGCAGCATTATGTGATCACATAGTACTTAAACAATAGGAAGCAAAATTGTAGAAGATATATTTGGTTATTTCTAAAGCAGTTTTTACAAGCTAATACACTTCTAAGTGCGCAATCCTATTGCTATATTTTTACTAAAATATAATTATTATGACCAGAGGATCTTTAAGTGACATAAGTCTAGATCCTAAAATCTGACTCAGAGATTTGATGAGAAAATTGTTTTAATTAAATGTCCATGGAAAGATTTTGCTTTCTTAAAATACTGACATTATTGCACTCAATTGTTTCTTTTAAATTATTTTCAATAAAAGAGTCTGATCATATTAAAACCACTCTTTCAGTTACTCCTTTCATTGCATAACATCAGGTTTGAATGGGACTTAGATTTTTGACCACATCTTTACTTTTGAGCTGAAGGATGGGTATTATAAAGTTTTAATCCTTGTGTTGACTGGATGAGTAATAAGCATTCCAACATTTATTCTTTTGCTGACTGGATTAATATCAGGGTTGAAACTTGTAAACCCTTAATAATCCAGTCATAACAAATTGCCTTATGGCAAACTAACCACGAGAAACCAGTCCAATTAGCCAATCACAACGCCCTATCTGCGGTAATAGGACGTTTTGATTGCCTAGTGCCAACATAGTAAAGTGTCAATTTAGCCGTTCAAAACACCCTAAGCAAAATAACTCCTTTGATTCTGAATTTTCACAAAATTTTTTCTGGTAAAGATTGTTGGATATCTCACCATAATAAGTCAGAGAAAACAATTGATATACTGCTAATATTGATGCCAGGCTCAACTAAAACACGTTTCTGCTTGTACTGAACAATTTGCAAAGATCGAGATAGGGCGTTTTGCTTGCTCAAGGCAGTGTAGCGCCTCGCAAAATCACACACTCTCCATTACGGCTATGCAAAACATCTATAGTGATATCAGATACCTTTCATGATGCAAGGCACAATATTGGGCGAATCGTATTTCACTTGCCTGTTGTTTGTTAAGCTTTAAAGTCTATGCTTTTGAATGTTTTAAAAGACTATAGATGGTATTTTAGCATAACAATGTAAATACTATCTTCTAACATCTATAAGGTTTTGTTAAATCCTCCACTACTCATGCCGCTAAGCAAAATAAGGGCATATCATGCTTCGCTTGCCTGTTTTTGTAAAGCTTATACACTGACGCTTTGGAATGTTTTAGCTAGAAAAAATGTGTTTTGTGGTGAATAATTTTTGAAATACAATAATTTTTGAAACCACAAACCAAGCATGTGCAATGCAAAACCAGAGGGATATCACGCTTTCTTTGCTTGTTTTTTGTACATCTTAGAAGCTGAGGCCATGAAATGCTTTACGTAATAAAATGGCATTTATTTTTAAAAATAATACAGAAATACAACTGCCAACATCTATATGGTTTTGCAAAGCAGCAGAATATTTATGCTGCAATAATAAAAATAGCAAAGTTCATGCTTTCTTTACTGGAACTTATAATCTCAGAAACTGATGCACAGGAATAGTTTCATTACAACAAAAGGTGTTCTTTGAGTGAATATAAGTAAAAATGTATGTTGTAGCCACAAATAAGCAGTATATTTGACAAATGTTTAAAACTGAGATACTGATGTATAAACACGATCTTCATCCCCTGCCTTTACCGTATCTCAATAAACCAGGCTATACTGATTACGCCCTCCTCTTTTCAAATACACATAAATTTAGGCAGAAAATTATATAATTCATGAGTTTTGCGCCGGTAATTGTACTAATATCTCATGACAAAGAAGTTTGGATAATTTGCATGGTTTGCTATTTTTTGGCCCTGTGTTGCTTTAAAGACTGAAAATTGATAATTACTGGAGAGTAGACAATATAAAGCAGGATTTATTTTTTGGCATTGTAATAATGTATGTTGTGCAGGGTGTTCACCATCTGAATATTGAGTACCAATAAATTAGATTATAATCAAGTATGATAAAAATGTGCAGACGTGTGCTAGTTTCCCTTTACTTCTATATAGATACCCAGCAAGTTACAGTTAATTGGTGAACATTTAGACATTAAATGAACTTACATTGCGGCTATTTTATACATACACTATGCGTAATTTGTGCGATCCGCTAGAATCAACTAAGACCATAGTTGGCTCACCTCAGGCACCCTTTAGTAATCAATGTTGTTTTGTTTAATAGAAAAGAAACAAAATATGAATATATGAATATAATAATGATGCACTGCTCATATTAAATAATGTAGTAATGTTTATATTTTAGACACTAAACAAAAATATAGATTAAATTGCATAGTGTAGCCAATTATAAGATCTATAGTATATTATTAAATATTGATGATAAGAAATAGTGCTATAAATAAAAATTATCTTCAATCATTGTCTACTTCCAAAGTGTATATTTAATAAAATAATATGTCCTTAATAATCTGCTAAATCATAATGTTTATAGTATGTTATACATCTAATATTTTAACAACCAGACTCTTTGAGTTACATTCTCAGTCAGAGAACTAAATACATGTAATTAACTTATCAACGGTGTGTCTCTTTTTATTTAATTTACTGATTGTAATAAGTTACAGTTTGTAGTCCAGTTTCAGACAAGATCTTAAGTCAGTACAATGTGTAGAAAGTCAGATTCTTATTGGCCAAATATCGGTAGATGATCTTAATGCACTGCGAACCTTTTCAACAATTCATTAATCTCAGTTTACTTGACATTTTAATCTGGATGGCACAAAGTAACTTGATTATTACACAATTTAAAACTTCTTGTCTATTTACCGCTTTTCACAGTGATTAACAACAAGTTTTGATGCTAGAAAAATCTTTGCAGCTAATCCCATCACTTCGTCTCTCAATCCAGTGTGAAAAAATTAGTGAATTTCTGTGAAAAAAGTAATTACAGTCTATACATATGGCACCATAACTCAAGTAAAATTTACCATTTGACGTTATAACATTTAGTAGCAACAAATCGATAGGTTAAAAGTTCACAAAAACCTGAAGCACTTTCAGGGATGAAAATTTGCAGGTCAGACAATAAGACTCATGCATCTAGTAGATCAATTGTTAACAATTGGCCAAACAGTAGCAATTAAACAGAGGTATATTTATGCACTCGCTAAAGTTTGTTAGCATTTCCATATACATAATTATATTATATATTTACATAATATATATATATACATTATCCCATGACCAATGACTACAATATAGCCCAATATAGTTACAATCTTTCCCAACGTCTACAATACAGCCAGCAGAGAAAAAGAAAAGGTAGAGAAATATCTCCCTCTCGGAGAAGAGATTGAAAATGCTGGAATGTAAGAACAACTGTAATCCCAGTAGTCATTGGGGCTCTGAGCGCAACAACATCAGCGCACAAAATGTGGCTTGTCCAAAGACCAACAGCAATCAACTCAGGTGAGTTGCCGAAAAGTGTGCTAATGGGAATAGCTAATATCTTGAGGTGAGTGCTCAAACACCTAGTTAGAGCAGAAATTAACACCCCTATGGGTTAACCAGGATGCGGAAACAATTTTTTTATTTACATATAAATATATAATAATATATGTATATAATAATATATATATATATATATTATACGCCAAGTTTTCTAGAGTACTTAAATTATCTATGAGTGATAACAATTTAGTATTTATTGTAAGAAAATTGGTGCTGCACATAAATCATTTCCTTGAAAAATTACTTATAGAGATTACTTCAGATTCGTTCCTGACAATGTTTCAAATGAGTTTTTCTCCATTAGATAGAATGATGTTTTGATTAAAAAGAAAATTAATGACATGAATAACCTATTTAATCAAAAGTTTTTTTTGGCTGTCAATAAGTTAGCACCTCTTAAAACTAGATAAGTCAAGTCAGAATCTTTATTTATTTGGTATGACAAAGAGATGCAACAAAATATAAGGTTGAGAGAAAAACTGAAAAGCTGTAATGGTTGGACTGCATACAAAAAGCAGGGCAATTTTGTTACAAGTTTCCTTAACTGAAAATGTATCGACGAAGTTGTTAAACTGTCAAAGCTTGGTAATAGGTGTAAGCTTGGTCAAGATTTGAATGTAAACGATAAGAAACTTTTTAGCTGTGACGCTTGTTTGTCAGCTTCAGAACTTGACTCACATTTTGTGTCTATTGCAAGTAAACTTTCAAGATCAATATTACCGTCATCTAATCCTTATTTGTCTTGTCAAAACACTGAATTGACAAAAGTATTGAATGAGTTTCCAAAATTTACTCACCATGATAATGTAAAATATATCAGTAACATATCCTATCCAAAAGCATCAGGCTCAGACAACATTTCTGTAAAACTGATAAAAGCAGCTTTTCCATTCATTGTACATATTATCACTGATATGTTAATGCATTACTAACTTCAAGCTTATGCAAAAAACCTTTAAATGTTTAAAATATGCAATGCTCTCCTCTTTTAAGAAAAATATTGGGTGAGAATGCTGTCAACTGCAAAAAAACTTGAAAAAAGTGTTTTAGAAAAAGTTGGCATTTGTAGATTAGGATTCGAAATAGACACATCCAGCATCTATAATGTTGTGTGAAATTACGCACTGTTGACGCTGCAATGCAAAAAAAAGGGCATTTCATGGTTCATTTGCTGGTTTCTTTCCAATCTCAGATGTTGATGCCATGGAATGACTAAAATACAAAAAAATGGCAATCATCCTGCGTAAAACATCAAAGATAAAAGCCTTCATGATTAACTAGGTTTTCTAAATTCAGACACTGTTCATGCTGTGATGATAAACTGGGGATATATTATGTTTCGTTTGCTAGCTTTTGGTCCGCCTTACAATTTTATGCCTGAGAACGTTTCAAGTCAAGTGAATGCATTCTTTTTTAGACTAAGTTCAGAAATGCGATCAGTTAACATATATAAGGTTTTGAGAAATCATGCACTATTTATACTGCAATACAAAATGTGGGCATACTGCGCTTTGCTTGCCTGTATTTGAACCCGTTTACGTTGCTGCTTTGGAATGTTAGAAGTTGAACAAATGGTGCTCTTCTTAAAAAAAGATTTGCAATACAAGCTGACATATCTATAAGGTTTTGTAAAATCACATACCATGCATGCTTCAATACAAGACAGAGCACGGATCATGGTTTAATTGCTAGCGTTTTTAAGTCTCATAGGCTGATGGTTTCAAGTGTAGTAAACATATCAAAGTATGTATTTTGAGTGAATGTGAGTAACCTGGCATGTTAGTTGATACGTTTTCAAAAAGTGAGGAACTAATATATAATGTATAACATAGTAATATAATAATAGATAACATTATGATGAACAATTTATGATTATAAGGATATTTCCTTTAACATATCAAATTTGTTTATTTACAGAGAAAACACCACAGAGAATGATAGGCAGTTCCGACTTTTAGATGTGGAGCTTAAAACAAGCTTTAATCAAATTTATTAATGCCAGCTTTATTGAAGAACATAAATAGTTAAAACAAACAAAACTTGTATAGCCTCCACAAAAGGTAATCAACCAACGGTCACGGTGGGTGGCTTCTTGAATAATACCAATAGATAGGAAATCAATAGAGTGGCGTAAATTCGTTGCTATTGCTATAGTTATCTGTATTTCAGTTTCACACTCACCCAGTTTCTTTGGTCACTGATGTACGCTGAAGCTTGAATCTAGTAGTCAATTGAAGAAAGTGACTGTTAATGCTTAAAATTGTCATTTTATTTAAGATAAGCTTATCCTTTTACCAGGCCCTTTTTTTGATATATAAGAAAGATTAGAGTCTCTATAATAGGTCCTTGCAAGGTGGTATAACATGACACCATAACAGTTTATCAATAGCATTATTCCTAATTTTTTAGTATTAATAGAGACAACCACCCTCCATGACAAATAAAAATTTGTAAAATATAAACAAATAATTTCTTATGTATTAAATGCACACTTTCATTGACCTCTAGAGTTTTCCTCTTTCTCTCAAGTTCATTACATGATGTTGGGAGTCAAGATCATTTTGGGGCAGGATCAAGAATGATACAAAATGATTTATTTGTCAAAACCTAAATAGCTTTTAAAACAAGCCTACACAACTCAGGCGTATGACATGGTAGTTGGTGAAAGGACCATAAACCAAAGTATTTTGACAAACATAAAATAAGATTTGCATATGGAAGAGCATACAGGTGGATAGAAACATGTACAAAGGGAGAAATAAAAGTGAAGATAGATGTGCCTGTGATATCAAACCTTTAGTATTATTAATAAGAAGCCTTAAGTGCAGTCAGTACAGACCTCTGGGATATCTGAAAACTGAAGTTACACCTGAGCTGCATATCTGAGTTTAATATCACATATTAAATGACTCAAAGGTTACAGAGGTATAAGCTGATATTATACCAATAGCATTGGTACCCCCATACAGTAAGTTATTGGGCAAAACTAATTTTATCATTGATTCAAGTATATCTTCAACCAATGAATAAATTCTTTTCAACCTATGCCATTTATCGTTCGGCTCCGTGACCATCACCACTAAGGAGCAACGGCTCTATTAAAGCAACTGTAATTGGCATATAAAACAATATATCTATAAAAACTATAGTGAGGACAAAACAGAAGTCATAGGCTATGTACTATGTCAAATTTAAATGAATGATTGTTGAAAATGATTGATGAAAATGTGCCGTAGATGCATGTACTGTGTAACATGCAAAAGTTGCTATGCAGCCAGCACTGTGAAATGGAAATTGTAACACTTCCACCAACTAGTGCAGAACTGAAGTCAAGCTTCAAAATATGAGCCTAATGCTTTTTGAATGAGCTTGTATACTAGTTTACCAGCATCTCAAGGCATTATTTCCTTTATAAAATAACAAGGTAAGAATTAATCAGTTACCATATCATGAAAAAAACACTTAAAGAGGTTATTATGACGAAAAAACTGTTTGTAATTGTTGTAACTCACAGCTCACTCTAACAAAGTGACACAAACCCTTTTAGTTGCTATGATCTGCAATAAAGTGTAACATGACTACATACACTATTGAATAGAGTTGAAGCCTTCGAGCCAGGCATGGTTGATAACGGCAATCTGAGACAAACTTGAGGGCAAAGCATGCATTGCACTAAACTGTTGTGACCTTGCGTAATCGAAAGTCTAAATTAAATGTCGAGGAGTTTTAATCCCTAAAAACGCTCTTGAAGCTTAGTTTTACCTTTTTATTAATATTACTTTAATTTTGACTTCACTTTACTTTTTTTTTGTTTTGGTTATACGCTTTTGTCTTGCGCTCACCATAGATTTCAGCCATTATTTAAAAGCTTCCAGTCAAATCGGTTTGAAACATCAGCCCGAACAATGCTACTTTTAAAAGTGGCCTTTGGCATACTTGGCCATAAACTGGAAAGGCCATTAAAAACAGGCTCGTATTCCCATATCTAAAATATCACTCGTATCTCAAGGAAGAAAATTGCTAGAAAGTGAGTTTGTATTTCGAGTTTCTTGTAGGTTAGGGCACTCGCACGTAGAAGTAAGGCTGTACTGAGTACTGTGCAAAAGCCAAAGTGGGCAAAATGCAACTATAAACTGTTTATACCTGCATATAAGCAAATTCGGGACAACGAAAAGTTATCAAACTAAGGAGCAGCCAATGATTAGGAGTTAGTGGACTGGCATATAATTAGTAGGTCAATGGTTACATACATAGAAGGATCATTGATGGTGTTACGAAAAGTATCCAGCCACAATGTTTATGGCTTTAAATTCCATGAGTGGATTGTTACAGTATATTTAGTTCTAAGATGAATCTGGTTAAGAATAGAGCGGTATACATGGCAGAGAAAAAATAAATCATTGATAATAAAAAATGAGCAACTTATTAAGGAACAGGTTATTCCGTCACACCAAAATTGGAGAGAAGGAATTAATCTCGGTAATGAAAATATGTTGATAAGAGGAAATATGAGTCTGGTTTATATGTACGTAACTCCACTTGAAAGCAGCCAAAAGTGACAGGCAATTTTAATTATAACAACTGCAACTCGAACCTTTATTATTTCAACTTTTTTAACAAAAATGAAACATAACAACATCGGTTACCACTGCCATTAACTCATTCGGTACGAAATAATTTTTATAAAGGTACTATAATTAGTTATTTGGGGAAACCAAATATTTGACATTGGCTCATATAAGTTGTTCCAACAGTAGTTTAACCAAGTTGAGCAACCTAAAGTTCTTATCATCTGAAGCCATAAAAACTACAAATATGTTGCAGAAAACGTTTGAGCACTAGTTTTCCTCTTCCTAGTACTGCGGCAAACCAGTCGAGCTTGTTTCTAGTTAGACGAGTTATCATTATTATATATACTATAGCTTACAGCATTATTAGAAATGTTTAAAAAAATGCTGTCACTAATACTATCGCCCAATACAAAGTTATCGGAAGACAATGAATCTACAATTCATGGATTCTATGTGGCCATCATGTGTTTGATCATTCAGTAAAAGAAACAATCTATACGAATATGTTTTTGCTAGACCAAGTTAAGGTCAGGGTGGAATGCAAACATGTTTTAAATCCATTCATAGCAAACATATGATTATTCCATTATGACAACGCGGAGCATGATTGGCTATTTACACAACCATCATGCAAGCCCATCATACTACATTAAGTCGTTCCTGGGTCGGCATCCTAAGACAAAATTTCTGTTCCTCAGTCTAACATAGTTCTTCCCTTTTAGACAGATTCGTAACATGAACTTTATAATTAAGTTAAATGAATTTGGCTTACTAAACATATTTTTAAGGTAAGGTTTAGTGTGTATTTTGCTAAACTAAACTTAAATTTTGTTATCGCTTAAAATTTTATCTCCTATCCGTTTACCATTTTGATTTGACTGTAACTGATATTGAATAACGCTGAGCTGAGAGAGAAAACATTTTAATAGAGAAACAATTGCATTGCGCTGAGATGCTGCTGTCAAAAGAGTTATTGGTAAGACTCACCGTCTCAAAGGGTTTTGGTTGATTTATACTGGTGGTGCTACGAGCAGCTAGATTGTTCTTTAGAATCTATTTTGTACTTCTTAACAGGAAGAGATACATCAGCCGTTCAAAGAAATGGTCATCAGTCTTCCAGCGGTTTGTGATAGCAACTTCCTTGTAAAAAATGTCAGAGTGGATTCTCCTTTGACATTTTAATCTGCCTGAATAGCCAAGAATT
This sequence comes from Watersipora subatra, assembly GCF_963576615.1. NCBI lineage: Eukaryota > Metazoa > Bryozoa > Gymnolaemata > Cheilostomatida > Watersiporidae > Watersipora > Watersipora subatra. The sequence continues at coordinate 29,886,329 of NC_088715.1, forward strand.
GCGATGGCAAGCAATAGCACACTCTTGCAATAAAGTGCTTTAGTTTGAATGCTTCTATGCTTGTGTTGCATCAATGCACATGAACTTATGAATAGCACCGAAAGTAGATATCTAAAGATGGGAAAGTTACAGCAAGCACGATGATATTTCATGGACTGAATCAGGTAACAAATAAAACAAAGAATAAGATAAAAGTTTGTCAAAAAGCTTTCAAGAGACGCTTTTTGCTCAAGCGTATACATTGCTTTAGAATGAGGTACACAATAGAGAGGGAATTGAATGTGAGTCAATGCCACTAATTATGTTTTGAGTGCACAATGGCACGGCAGGTATATGAGACTCTTCAAAGTGGTGAGCAAAACCATGAAAACATTTGATGCCTTTTCAACCCTGGCGTGATTTCATGAAATAAAGATGATGAATGCAAAATTATGAACCAAAAGCTTTTCATTTACTCCAATGAAATGATCAGAAAAGACATGTGACTACAATAAATACCTAATAGCGGTCCTTGAGCTTGTTGCCTAACAGGCTGTTGCTATCAACGGTGACTCTAACGTTCTAGATATAACTAAACCTTAGCACAGCAACATTACATTGTGAATAGTAATGTTTGGAAAAATAGCGATCGCTTTAACACTACATATGGTTAATGTAGACTTTGAAGCATGAAAGATGTCAAGGAAATATTAATGATGTCATTTTTATCTGTAGCAATACTCAATCAAAATGTCAAGGTGTCTAGTTCGAAGCTTGACCGTACTTTTTTGCCAGTTCTAAAAGCATGAAGCACTTGCCTCAAAGAGATAATCTATTGCAATGTGAACACATAGCCAAGCACTGTGTTTATTGGCCAGCTTCATTCATCACATTCTAGATTTCTAGAAATTTTCAAAATTTAAAATGTGCATGAAGTATGTTTACTGCCGACCATTTGTTATCATTCCCTTTCAGTCAGTACCCTATGCACTGTTTTAGTGTCAAACTAGAGTTACATGATATGAAAGTAACAAAATAGTCACATCTCTAGTTAGTCGTACCAGAGACCGTTATGTCTCTATGATTCCTTAACCGGAAAAATTGCTGAAAACCATGTCCACTACATCAAATTTTAATATGGTTATTAAAAATGTGTCTAAAGCCTAATGCTTTAAACTGTTTGATAGGCTACTGAATTCTGTTTACCATAGTTGTGGTGAAAAGTAATGTCTACATAATGTTATCAATTTGAGTGTGACTCTGTAAATTTGACTAAACCTGCATGTGTGAAGGGAACAAATCAAATATTTAGCCAAAGTCAAGTTCATGGAAAAAGAGTTGAGTGTGAATCTTGCTTTGCCGTGACTGATTAAATGTTAGATTTGATGACGGTAATGTAATCTGCAACATTTGACACCAGGCTGTGTATAGATATGTTAGCAGAACACATTGTGTTGTTATAGAGAGAAGTAATGTCTGGCAGTTCTGTTTTCTTTGCTTCTGTTGCAATCAACTAAACACTTTTTGTAATGTAAAATACAAAACAATGAAGTTCATGTCAAAATATGAAACTGCCATAAGTTTGGGATTCGTAAAATATACTCTATTATTGCTACATATTGTATTATAAGCTTTACTATGTTTAAAAACAATATGATTCATGCCATTTTGTGGAACCTGATGATAACAATTTTATTCATTTTAAAAGTTTAAGCTAAACATTGCCTTAACATACTAGTTTAATTATGCCCATCACCGTGACAGCATACATTAACAAATTCCAGAAAACATATTATGAGGCAATATGCTAATGTAAATATTATAGAGCCTTAGTGGATTATTATGCAGAAAATTGGTGCAGTGGATGTTCGCTATATTACCTGCGATTTCAAGAGTTTTGGATCTGTTTATTATGATTTGGAATCTGTCACTCTGTTTGTGCCAGCCAACTCATGTTGCCAACCTGTTTATTTTTAGGTTTTTGTTGTATCTGTAATAAAAGCGACAAATACATCGCATGACCATATGCAGTTCGATTTTTCGTAATAGTTAAAACAGGTCCATCTCCTATGCCAATATAACCTTGCCTGAAGGTCTGGCTTATGAGCTATAGTGCAAGTTTCCTTTCAGTAGAGCAACTTATCGCTATCCAACTGTATTTTAATATATTATATATTAGTTTTATTTGATATCCTTGTACTCTGTCTGCCCTTGCTAGAGCTCAGGAAATTAAATATACAAATGTACATAAAATAAGCAAAGCAAAATATAAGTTTAGATGAAACCTTTTATATCTAATAGTTTTGTGAATGGTAAAAACAATTTTTAGAAAACTACTTTTCCCAAGCATGAAACTAATAGTAATGAAGTTTTTTCATTTAAAGATATAATATGTTTCACTGATTGTAAGTAGCTCTGATATTATCACAGAGAATTCCGCTTGGATTTTATGCTTTTACTCATGTATATATAACTACATTTATGTTTATATGTATATAACCGCCTAATATACTTAATTATTTTTTGTATACATATGTACATCTACAAATGACAATTTCTGATATATACATATATATACATGCATATAGATATATAAATATATATATGTATATATATATATATATATATATATATATATACATATATATATATACATATATATATATGTGTGTTGTTGCTGATATATATATATCAGCAATTGTTATTTGTAGACATAAATGTCTATACAAAAAATAATTAGGTTATTCAGAGCAAGCAAGCTGATCCACTTTTTGTATCAAAAGTGTTGACAGTGCTGAATGGTTGACATTGCTACCAGAAATAGTGAAATAATAGCTTACAATAGCAAGTGAATGCGGAGAGAGGTCGAAAATTTTGTCATCAAGAACCTATTTCACCAGTGATTTTGCTACCCTAAAATATTTTGCAGCAGACACGAAGGAACATTTGAAAAAGTTGTTCGACTCTGTAAAAAAAAGAATGATGGCCAAAATATAGAGTTGAGAGAGCAACTGGAAGTGTAATAGTGATAAAAATAAATGTTAACAGATAAATTGGAGAACCAACATTTGGTCTTAATACCACTTAAGCAGCAATTTTCAAAACCCTTCCCTTTCCTACAAAGCTAGATTTAGATCACTCAGTAGCTTTATGTTGTTCTGTTATTACCCAGCACACGTAGTATGTTGATTTTTTTGTTTCTATTGTGATTTTTTGTAAATCCCTCAGCCAAAATCAAATGATACACAACAAGTATTTTTGGTTCATCAAGTGCTTTAGACACATGATAATTACTGTATATCAGAAGTGATCAACTAACATGATTACACACAAAATACTTAATAGCAAATGCAAAATAGCCAATCAGCGGAGAAGACCAGCGCTTAATATGGTGTACTAATCGAACAGTTAGTAAGTTTACAAGGTTACTGTTTTAGGAAATATTTGACTGATGTAGAATCTGCTTTTATTAGCATGTATTCTAAAGAACCAATTATAATTATAAAATGAGTTTATTGTCTGTGGAAGGAGAAAGCATGAATTTAGATATGTCACCCATCATAGGAGTGTGTGTGCAACTCCTATTACGGTTTCTGTTGTATTGTAGTTGTTGTATTGTATTATCACAATAAGTCTTGTATCACAGAAAACACAGCTAACAGGTAAGAAGCACATAAAGGAACTGACTTAGTTAGCAAGCCCATAGCTATGGGTTATTAGACAATTATGCGATTATAGCACAGCTAAAAGAAAGCTGACTGCACAGCTAATATGTAACACATCTCCCTCACTATTCTGAGTTTATGGTTAGTCATGACCTTGTTAGGACTTAGAACTGTCATAGTAATCAGGTCGTCTTCTATTACGAGTAGGATATCTGGGACTTTGTACTGGCCTCTCATCAGGTACAGATTGGGCAGGTTGGATGTTAAGATCATTTGAAGCTGTGATGATATTGTCATTGGTCGATGTATCATTAACTTGAAGTCTAGCTTGTAGCTGATTGGCATGTCGTCTCCATACACCACGGTCTGTTCGCACAGCATACAGTATGTTACCCAGCTTGTTAATTATCGTTCCAGGTATCCACTTAGGTCCAGAGCTATAGTTTCTTGCATAAACCAAAGAGTCTACTTCATACCGTGATGATGTAGAAGATGCTTGACCTGGTGAAAGAGTTTTCTTGTTCTGAATTGGTTTCAGCAAGGTCAGAGTATTTCTTGGCTGTCGTCCATGTAGAACTTCAGCAGGTGATTTCCAGTTCAAAGAGGGATGAGGTAAACATCTGTAAGTGGTTAAAAACAGTTGTAGGGCAGTCTTGATTTTCTCCCCTCCTGCACAATTCTTCTCTACAGATTGCTTAAGAGTCTGGACAAATCTCTCCGCTTCTCCATTCGATGCAGGATGGAATGCGGGAGATGTTATATGTTTAATGCCATGCATGGTGCAGAACTGGTCAAATTCATTTGACACGAATTGTGGGCCGTTGTCTGTAACAATAGTCCGAGGAAGACCTTCATGTACAAAGATCTGTCGTAGCACGCCAATTGTGTCCTTAGAAGTAGTTTTTCCTACATCTAGCATAGCAACGTACGGATATCGGGAATGTGCATCTACACAAACCAACCACATCTGACCTTTAAAAGGTCCTGCATAATCCAAATGAATTCGTTCCCATGGTAGTTGGGTGGACGGCCAACTTTGGTAAGTCTTGGCTGGGTCATTAGCACAGATTCGGCAAGGTTCACAAGCTTTGATTAGCTGTTCTATGTCTGCATTGATGCTAGGCCACCATGCGTATCGACGAGCAAGCTGTTTTACTCTTTCTACACCCCAGTGTGATGTATGCAGCAAGTCTAACACTTTACTCTTCAGAGCCTGTGGAATGACAACTATAGTAGTGCCATCACGTTGCAAAAGCACAGCCTCCCCATGAACAAAAAGAGACTCTCTCATATTCCAATATGGCCGCAAATGTTCATAGCTAGCTGTAAGCTTACTGGGCCAAAGGCCATTCAGTATCCACTCTTTCACTATCTGTAGTGATGTGTCTTTCATGGTTTCTTGTTTAACAGCCTCATCGTCAAGGGGACCATGATCGAGCTCCTCTTGTATAGTGTGTGAGACCTCAATGCTCTCCTTCTCTTCATCATGGTCAAACTTCGGGTCTGCCCCTATAGGTAACCTGGACAAGCCATCTGCATTGCCGTGCTGTGCTGTAGGTTTGTACCTGATGTCATACTGATAAGCCATCAGTGTGAGGGCCCATCTCTGCAGTCGCTGAGCTGTTAAAACGGGGATATTCTTTTCTGGTGAAAACATGGCAACCAGGGGTTTATGATCAGTAATGAGCGTGAAACGTCTCCCATATAGATACTGTCTAAACTTAGTCACTCCATAGATGATAGAAAGCGCTTCTTTCTCTATCTGTGAGTAATTCTTTTGGTGCACGCTCAATGTCTTTGATGCATGTGCTAGTGGTCTTTCAGATCCATTTTCCTCTTGTAGGAGTACTGCCCCAATTCCATAGTTAGATGCGTCTGTTGCTAGAACCAGCGGTTTACTCTGGTCAAAATGGGTAAGTTTGGTAGCCTTGATGACACTTTCTTTAAGAGCATGGAAGGCCTTGTCACACTCGTCAGTCCAGTCAAACTCGACATTTTCACGAAGAAACTTGTAGAGGGGGGCTGCTTTGCTAGACAGGTCAGCAATGTATGAGCCATAATAGTTGATCTTGCCCAAAAACGCCTGTAGCTGTTGTAAGTTCTGTGGTCGTGGAAGCTGTTCAATAGCCTCTATTGCAGAATTCGAGGGAGTCTTGCCGTTCTTGTCTATTATGTGACCTAGGTATTCAACAGCATTCTTAAAGAACTCGCATTTCTCTCTTTGTATGCGGAGCCCATACTCCTGTAGTCTAGCTAAGAGTTTGTCGAGGTTAGACCAGTGCTCACTCTCACTGCTACCAGTGACAATCAGATCATCCAAGTATGCTGCAACTCCAGGTAAGTCAGCAATCATTGAGTCCATGCTGAAACTGTGCAGGACTTGATGCCAATCCAAAACACATCCTGTTGTAGCGAAACAAACCACATTGAGTGTTGATGACACACAACTTCTTTGCATTATCATCTAACTCTAGTTGCAAGTAGGCATCTGCCAGGTCTATCTTGGAAAAGTGTACCCCGCCTCTCAACTTCTCTAGCAACTCTTCAAGGCTTGGTAATGGGTGTTGATCAATTGATATTTGTTGGTTCAACATCTTGAAATCACCACATAGACGCACTCTTCCATTTGGTTTGGAAACTGCTACTATTGGAGCAGCATAATCACTAAAGTCCACATGTTCCAAAACACCAGCTTTAACTAATCGATCTAGCTCTTCTTTTACAGCTTGGGGTCTAGAGAATGGCACTACACGAGGTTTAGAAAAGCTTGGTGTGCTTCCTGGTTTCAAGCATACTGGTACTTTTACCTTTTTACATCGGCCAAGACCTGTCTTGAAGACATCAGAGTACTTAGAGGAGAGTGCAGCGATTTTGTCCCTAAATCCAATAGGGTTACTTCCTGTGACAGTACAGGTAACATCACAACTACCCTGTGTCAATATAGCTAGCCCCTGCTGAGAGAGACCGAATTTGTCACTCCAATCTAGACCAAAAAGGTTTGAGCCTTGTGTTGTGTTTACAACAAGAAGTTTGAGATTTTGTTTTTCCACATCTCCTACCTTCACACTAACTGAACATTGTCCTTTAATCTGTAACTCACTCTGCCCATATGCTTTAAGATGGGTACTGACAGGTAAGAGGGGGGGGGGGTGATCCAAGACTTTGGTAGCCTTGCAAATCAACTATAGAGCAAGTAGCCCCTGTGTCCCATTGAAACATTGCATCATGACCATTGACAACAGTTTTGATCCAAACATATCTATTGACTCGTTGGAAAAGATTATCTGAAACTGCATGTACTGAATGATAAGGTTCACTTGCATCAGTGAGCACACTTAACACAGAGTTTTCAACTGTCCTAGCAGACTGTTCTGTCTGACTTTGTGCTGCTGTCTTAGCCATACAGACAGCCTCAATGTGACCTTTGACCTCACATTTCCTGCAGACAAATGCTCTACAGGGACAATTTTTTCTGTCATGTTTAATGTAACAGCTAGGGCAAGACTTCAACATACCTGTGTTCTGTGCATTAGCTTGTTGCTTTCCAATGGTTTGTTGACCTCGGCGTGATCTTTGCTTGTACTGACCTGACATTTTGTTTACTGTGTCTTCGATAGCTGGAGAAGTTGTCTCCCCCTTGAGAATTTTATCGGTCTCCGTTGTCTTGATGAATGCTGTAGCCTTCTTAAGAACATCATTAAGAGAGGGATCAGCATCAAGTAGACACTGGCGACGTACATCAGCATGTGGCGTCTCATTAATGATTATGTCACGAATTTGTTCATCAACATAACTAGTGCCACAGCCTGTGCTTTTGCACGTGAAAGCACAGTGCCGTGCGAGTCCACGAAGTTCTGCAGCCCAATCAACATAGGACTGACCAGTCTTCATCTTACATTGAGAAAATTCAAATCTTGCTGCCTGAACATGTATGGTATCTGCAAAGTGTTCATTAAGTTTCTCCGACAACTCAGTAAATGACTTGCTTGTAATATCCTCTGCGCCAAATAAGTTTGACAACAAGTCGTATGTCTCAGCTCCTACCCAAGATAGTAAACATGCTCGTTTCTGACTGTCATCTACCACCCGATACACATTAAAGTGCTGATTGAAACGTTGAAGGTACTGGTTCCATTTTTCTTTACCCCTGTGGTATGCTTCAAACTTGGGTATGGCGACAGCTACTGGTATTGATGCAGCACTATCACTCTTGGTAGCTTCAAACAAGGAGATAAACTGCTTCTGTAGATCAGCGTTTTGCTGCTGGAACTGTTGTTGCTGTTTCTGCATAGCATCGATCAAAGCTTTTATGTTAGGATCCATAGCAAGACAATAGAAAAATGCTGGCTGTGAGTCCATAATGTTCGTTCCTGACACCAGTTGTTGTATTGTAGTTGTTGTATTGTATTATCACAATAAGTCTTGTATCACAGAAAACACAGCTAACAGGTAAGAAGCACATAAAGGAACTGACTTAGTTAGCAAGCCCATAGCTATGGGTTATTAGACAATTATGCGATTATAGCACAGCTAAAAGAAAGCTGACTGCACAGCTAATATGTAACAGTTTCAAAATGGCTTGCCTGCTGCTACTTTATCTCTCCATTTTTGTGACAGAGAATGTCATTTATGATATTGTTTCAAGCTGTGCAAACGCATTGAATCTTTCAATTAAAAATTATGGACACCAGTGGCTGAAAAATCATTTTTTGTTACTCACACGTAAGAAAAAGCCTTAACCCGTTTGCTGCCGTAAACGCATTCATGCGTTTACGCGGGTTTACTGCCATAGACGAATTTTTGCAACTTTCCCAGCAATTGCGTATTAACTCAATTTTATTATTCGATGACAGCATAACCCGCGGTATTTAGCATTTGTATGTAAATTTCAACTATTCTAAATTACCTGTTAGAAACACATTGCCTATGAAACTTTGTTATCAAAAGACCTGACCCTTTTTCCTGGTAGTAAATATATTCTCTATGCATTGCTTGATAACAAACAAACTCGTTTAACAATAACCACCCTTTTCTCTTGCTCGCAATTTCCCTTCTTAACTAAGAAGTTTAAATTCTCAAACGTCATTTCTGAATTGTTCAAAGGAAGCTAAAAAATGTTTCCTTGCAGAATTGTTGCAAAATAATGTGTAAGCGCTTTTTTAACCTTCCTAGCAAAATTGTGAAAGATACCTTGGTAAAACTGTCTGTGAATTATTTCACAAAATATTTTGACAGTCTTGAGATAACTTTACATAATATTCAACCAACGTACCATCCATGAAATGGCTTCAAAGTTGTTAGCTGAAATCCCAGGAATGTTTTATGCGCAGAACATTAGCAGGGTGTAACTGTCTAGATGCTTTGAAACATTCTGATGACGTTTCATAAAGTTTTCTTTGAACATATTGGTTACAATTTTACCAGAATGTAACTAGCATAAGTTTCTCAGAGCATATCTTATTTATTCAACACTGTTGGTGAATGCACAAATGCTAGAACAATGTAACAACAACAAAAATTACTGAAAGCACAATCAAAACTTATCCATGAAAATCTCTTGCAAAGTGTTTATTACAGTTGTATGCAATAACAAACACAATTTTAGGCTACCTCCGCTCCAATGGAATACTCATTTTTGTGGTATTTGCAATCAAATGTAAAAATTCAGATTGAAGTGATTTTCAGTTTTTTACATGGTTCAGTTAAACTTACCAAAGTTCGTCTGCATTACATTGTTGCAAAATGTGTAGAGAAAGATAATTAAAATTATAAATTTCTCTGCCTAATTTAGTTTTAAATTAGTTTTCATCAGTTTAAAATAAGAAATTAAATGTCAAGAGTAGCACGCTGTAATAAAAATGTTATTAAAAATATTATAAGAGAAACTTTGTCAGAACATTCTGGTAATATTCATTTGAGAGTAGAAATGATGTTGTACACCATTTTTTTACACTGCAATTCAATGTAAAATGGATGTTCACATCTCTGTTAGACTTACTATGTTCAGGAAATGAAAAGTAATTCTCCTCAAAGAATTCTAGAACAATCAGCTGAAGGTGTGCATGATGTTGCACCTCAATGTTACCTTCACAATATAAGCCAATGTTATCTATTTGTTCAAACCCAAAAATTCGAAAATAACTTTCTAGCAACATTGCCTGGACATTCATTTGAAGGTAAAAAATGTTATATCATAACACTCGAGTTGTATTTCAGATCAATGCTATATAGACGCATATGGTCAAATGCACCAAAGTAACTTTCAAGGAACATTGGTGGAACATTGGATAACAATGGTCTCCAACTATGTTTTGATAAGGTTAGCAAATTTTATAGGTGTATTATGTTATAGAATGTGGTGACATTATGTTTGCACCAAATTCTGTTAAACATTTTATCAACAATTGTTGCAACACAATGCAGTAATGATCACTAAATGAAATTTGTAAAACATTTTGAAAATGTATACTTGGAACATTAATTTACTCGAAACGTTGCGGAAAATTAAAGTAAATTTGTTGTCAGTTGGGCTTTTATCTTTCTTATTTTTATATTCCTCTTTGTATTCATTTTATTTTCTTTGTGTGTCTCATCATGCTTATTTTATTTTAATACTCATTTCAAACTCACTGTCTTTATTTTATCCTCTCCCTTTTGTTGTTTTTTTTTCTCTCTGACTTTTGATCTCTTTTTCTTTGCTCTACCTTTTTTCATTTTTCTGTTTGTTTTTTCTTCCATGTTTTCAGTTATTTAACTGGCTTTTTTTGTATTTTTTTCTTCTTCTAGTTTTCAACACTACCTTTCTTTTTTTTAAAGTTTTTTATTATCTCTTCGTTTCTTCATCTTCTATCATTTTCTCTTTTTTTTTGCATTTAAAAGAAAATTGCTTGTGAAATGTGTATGTGATAAGTATGATGTATGGTAAACACTGAGCAGATAGAACAAAGCTAAAAAATGAAAAGAACAAAAGGGGAAAACCGAGGTTACTAAAGTCTCTGTAAAATTTTGTTTGAGATTTATACAAACAATACTTTAGAGGTTTTACTAAAACTTTTTATATAATTCTCAAATTTTTTTTGAAGGTGTATTTATTAGTTGTACATTTTGAAACATCAGTTATTCAAAGTAGAAACTTTGTATAAACAGTTGCATGGTATTAAAAAACCGAAAGGCACTGTATTTTTTATAGAAAATGACAATAGTGGACCCGTGTCATAACCCACACAAAGGAGAACAAAAAAATACTCTGTCAGCTTTATGCTTTATCTATCGAGCTGTTCAGATCTAAAATCTTAATATAGCAAGCCTTGTTTGTAATGATTATACAGCCAGAATAAAATATTTTGAACACCGCTCACACTCGATTCACACACAAATAGTTCAGCACCAGGAAGGCTACAATTTTAGAAATATGTGTTCTGATGGTCGGTGACTTCACATTTTAACACAATACTGTAGAACTTATTGACTATATAGAAAACATGACAAATCAGTTAAGCTGACTTACAAAACTACTAATATAAGAAGGGGTGGGAACAATAGACTAACTAATTTTAATTACAAAAATCACTTGAACATATAAATTAGGAGAAAGCATTAAATTGGAATTGTCATCTATCATGGAAGTGCGCAGGCAACCTTAATTACAGTTTAAGGAATGTTCATTGTATGTCCTGATGAAATATTTATTGAGACTTGTTACTGAAAGATTTTTTGTTTATTTAAACAAAATCCCAATGGTTAAAGCTGAATAGTCTAGCATATTTACGTAACTGCTGAAAAATTTTTACAAGCTATCTAAGTCAGTTCTGTTTAAAGATTGTCAGACCTGCGATATATTATGTGTAATGCATTTGAAAATGTTTGATGATTATTAGATAATTAAGAAGTCATCAATGTCACTTTCACCAATAGATTGTCAAATGTCGATGAGCAATGATGACTATTTGAATGTAAATATACAACTTTATTCTTGGATCAATAAAAACAGATAAAGTTAGTAGAAAATAATTTTTTTAATAATTGTAGCATAAGGAAGTTGTTACATAATCTAAAAATTATAATTAAAAATATTCTATAAAACTAACAAAGATAACAAAAGAAACAACAAAGAGGTCAACAACTAGTCCTATCTTACTGAATATTTAAACTAAGTAGCCCCTCATCCCTAGCGGCCACCCAGAGAGTGTCCTCATTTATACACATACTGATTGTATGATCTTTATCTTTGATATCAGCCAATTCAGGGTGATTGAGGGTAATTTTATTCTTCTTTTGCATCAGCGGTCAAGTAAAACCAATTTCAACATACATCTTTTTTTTCTTTAGAGTTGAGCATAAATCAGTAACCACTTGCTCTATGATATATTTTATAGACATATAAACACGCAAGTATAAATGATTAACGCTGCACAGTGTTAACTCTTTATACTTATGGTTATAATGTATAAAAATGCTAATCACAATAGACAAAGAGTGTATTAAAAGAACATCAAAAGTTAATCTATGTTTCACATGCATAATGTGAGTAATACATACAAACAAAAAGCATTCGATGGTAATATAACTTTTTTTAAATCCTCATAGAGAAACTGTATGGTAACTGTTACATAGTTATGTAGGACTATTATAGTTCTACTTTCATAGGGATTGGTTGACTATCATGTTTTAACTAAACATTTTCATGATGGTGGAAAGTAATTAAATTGTTATAAACTGTCAAATGAATGTTTGCTTCGAAAAAAAATTGAGTTTGTTTTGTTGTAATCATCTCCACTAATATAGTTACAATGCAAGTTTATGTTTACTAAAAACATTTAAACAATGTTACGCCTTTTTCTCAACAGCAAACTGAGTCATAGCAATTACAGTCTCATCAGAGTTACATTAAAGCCAAATATGAATTGTTCATGATACCTTTTACCAACAAGTTAATTGATAATTAAATTTAAACTGTGTCTTAAAATTGCAGCCCTTTTTAAATTTTTCTTTACAAAGATGAACCATGTTTTTTAACCAATTTGTTTAAAGCCTTTTGATTTTCTAGTGAGGAGGTTTAACTTCCAATGATTTATAAGTATGTTAAAACTAGTAATTTGTTCAGTGTTTACAAATATACAAGAATGCTCAAAAAATTGCAAATGCCGTATTTGGTAACACTTTAAAGAAAGTATAGTCAATTTTTTTGATAGCAAAAAAGTCTAAGTTGCCAGCCACGATTATGATCATGAATTGGATTCCGAGGCAAAAAATGTAGACTGATCCAGATCATGACTTGTAGTAGTGAAAACTACACTTGGTAATTTCAGCCCATATTTTCTGCATCTGCATCGACAGAGTATTATCTCTGTTTTAGGTTACCTCAAACAGGAACACATAAGGTGTATATAATAAGCATTTAAAGGGAAACAACTAGATAATATTTAACTGCTACTTAAATTTTTTATATTTTTATGAACTTTTTCAATGATCTGAGCATTTAGTTACTAACAACATAATTGTTAATGAAATCTCCAATAATACCATTTTTTCCCATGCACCATCAGACATTTGTTGTTTGTTTTGCCTGAGATCATTTAGCAATCACAGCAACTTATTTAGTATGTCCTCATCTAAAAGAAAACCTCACTTATAAACCAACCTATAAATAATTCTAGAATTGTGAAGTTATAAAAACAGCTCATGAAAATTGTTCATGAAAAAGTAGCCAAAGTTAATTGCAGCTATAATGGTAAGAAATTGCAGGAAGAATTAATGAAATTTGTAATCATTATTGTTATGATTTAAATTATTGTTGTTGATTAATATTTAAAAGCATCAATCAAACTATTAATAGAAACTAGCTGCGTGCTAAGTTCCATGAGATGAGAACTACCTATGCATTCTCGAGAAATAATTTTTGCTAACTGTGTTAGGGATACAAAATATCAATCGTCGCCTGTCATTGCTGTCATAGCGTACATTTACCAACTAAGCACTGGCACATGTATTTGAATGTACGCTACTATTGTGAGAACAAAAGCTTGACAGAAAAAGAGAAAATTAACCTGTCCGCTGTATTTTCTAAAATAGTTTTTACATAGGGCTTTTTTCAAGCAAAAGGCTGCATAAAACAAACTGTAAGTAAAAGGCTACCAGCCACATGCTTGCCAAAGTTTGATGTGTAGTGGCTGGAAATAAATTAACATAATTTAGTTTTGATTTAGTGGTATCTTAGTAATGAGTGTAAATGCTGACCTTTTGTTTCATATAGTTCTCAGCCTAAAATCAGCTTATATGTGCGAAGATACTATACATATTACTATTATTCAGTCACCTATTATAATAATTCAAATGATTTTTTTCTACCTAATATTTACTGCGGTTTGATAAAAAACATTAATTTTTTATCTAGTTCATATGTTCCCTCACCATATTGTTCTCCTTTTATATCACTTGTTAAATTTGTGGTTTTCAAATTGTAATATCAATTATTTCATCATTGTAAACCAATAAATGAAGTTGCCTTCTCTCAGCTGCACTAATTATAGTAACTTTAAAATGAAGATACAATAATATACATGGTACTAAGTATAATAATAATCAGTATGTCACTATGATATTAGTTACAATAATATACATGGTACTAAGTATAATAATAATCAGTATGTCACTATGATATTAGTAATAATATACATGGTACTAAGTATAATAATAATCAGTATGTCACTATGATATTAGTAATAATATACATGGTACTAAGTATAATAATAATCAGTATGTCACTATGATATTAGTAATAATATACATGGTACTAAGTATAATAATAATCAGTATGTCACTATGATATTAGTTACAATAATATACATGGTACTAAGTATAATAATAATCAGTATGTCACTATGATATTAGTTACAATAATATAAATGGTACTAAGTATAATAATAATCAGTATGTCACTATGATATTAGTAATAATATACATGGTACTAAGTATAATAATAATCAGTATGTCACTATGATATTAGTAATAATATACATGGTACTAAGTATAATAATAATCAGTATGTCACTATGATATTAGTAATAATATACATGGTACTAAGTATAATAATAATCAGTATGTCACTATGATATTAGTAATAATATACATGGTACTAAGTATAATAATAATCAGTATGTCACTGTGATATTAGTAATAATATACATGGTACTAAGTATAATAATAATCAGTATGTCACTATGATATTAGTAATAATATACATGGTACTAAGTATAATAATAATCAGTATGTCACTATGATATTAGTAATAATATACATGGTACTAAGTATAATAATAATCAGTATGTCACTATGATATTAGTAATAATATACATGGTACTAAGTATAATAATAATCAGTATGTCACTATGATATTAGTAATAATATACATGGTACTAAGTATAATAATAATCAGTATGTCACTATGATATTAGTAATAATATACATGGTACTAAGTATAATAATAATCAGTATGTCACTATGATATTAGTAATAATATACATGGTACTAAGTATAATAATAATCAGTATGTCACTATGATATTAGTAATAATATACATGGTACTAAGTATAATAATAATCAGTATGTCACTATGATATTAGTTGATAATTTTTACTGTAATGAGAGCTGGGTTCATCCAGAAATATTATCAGAGGAAAGAAGTGAATTGTACCAGTTTCAAACTCACATCTTTGGCAATGTAGCAAGGCACTCTACTAACTAAACCACTCTACCACCTTCCTGCATTATGAATCAATGTACCAAATATTAAGATCTGAACAAAAATGATAATATTACTAAACTTGTTGAATGATTTTATCAATATGATAGCTTTTACAATAGTTTATAGGGCCCCTCATTCTATGGATATCTTGTTTTACCAAATAGTCAATACATTATAACTTAATTATGTGACTGATTATTTCACTATGGAAAACTGATAATTGAATTTGTTTTCTACCAGCTAACTCAATTGTATGAATACTAAACTGAGTTGTGCGGTACTGAAGTATAAACATCGCACAGTAAATTAATAGTCTGTATATAGTTATGATATTAAAGGGCTAATTACCATACAAACAGCCCTAGCGGAAAGCTACTGATATGATCATGACCATGGTTGACAGTCGTTAACTCAAGCTAATTAATGTTCAAATTTTACCAAAGTTTTGACAGTTTTCAGCGGATCAAATTTAATTATATTCAAATAATAAATTTAAGCTTTCTTACTAACCATGATACATACATCTCATCAATGTACTAACTAGCAATATGCTAAAAGAATATTTTCTGCAATTAAATAAATTTACTTTTCTATGCTTCTTCAACCAACTATATTGTCTCCAAAAGAATAAACTGCTAACTAATAATACTTTGGAGTCGGCAGCAGACCTACCTGACTGATGAGATAGCAGGAACTACTAACCTGCTATAAAACTGCTAGAGCCTGCAAGTATAATTCAGCAATGGTGCAACGAACAGTCATGATAACGGATATTAAACCTGGTCCACCACTACATTTTACTAGATTTTACTACACGCTTCACTACACTTTCCTTGCTGTTACACTCAGTGAACCTACTATTTAATCTTGCTAACATTGCCCCAGTAGGTGTCACATCTACAGAGTAACAGTAAGCAGCCAGGACGGTATCACACTTTCCAAGAATTGGCTGCTCATTGAACCCTGCAAGTATAATCGAGCAATAAGGTCACTAGCAATAATAATATATGATAAAGAACCTGGTTCACCTCTGAACTGCTTATGGTCAATATAGAGGAACAAAGTCTATGAATAAATAAAGCACTTTAAACAATAAACATTAACTTAGTGATTCAACTCAATAATATTAACAGTAAATACTAATAAAATGCTAGAGTTGTGAGATTAGTAAGGCATGTTATTAATTTTATACAGTTTTATATTGCACCAAGATCTTGTTGCAATATTTATTGTATCATTGTATTTGTTTTACCAACTTTGTAAAAATAGGGGCTTTCAAGGTAAAAATATTCAAGCAAGTAGAGAGGATAAAAATGTTCACTATTGGTCAATTTAAAAAAAATCGAAATTTTTATTTTTCTTTTAAATAGATTGCTTTTAGTTTTGTGTAAGTTTATAAAATGTTTTCATATCACTATTCTTTTAATGACATATTTAAAATTCATTGGGCAAAAATGTGAGCTAAAGCTCAAAACATTTAGCTAGACAGTTTACAACAAATGTTATCAAAAAGCAAAAACTATTTCACTTCATGTTTTGATGAAGAAATATTTGCCAATTATTGTATAATGTAATTTGGAAACACCGTCTAAAAGCTCAAACATGTTTGTAAACAATTTTAAAGAAAATTTACTATAAACTAAAACTTCTTGTAGAGTTTATGAGTTAGAAAGTTTTGAAAACTACTTCACCCTGTCTTTAAATATATTGAACATTACTTAATTTGTTTCAAGGCTAACTTGGATGTTATATAAATATAGTTTTTTTTTCTGATTTTCATTTAATGACTAACATTCTTTACTTTATACAGTAACTTGCTTTATTAAACTAACAAATCTTTTAAACCTGCGCGGCTAGTTTTAGAGTTCTGGTGTGACCATATTTATGTTCTCATCATTTCTTAATTTCAAGGATTTAGTTTATCGATATCATTGTTTGGTTAAGGTTTTGCACATTTTAATTTACTTTTATGCAATTTTTGATCTCATTGTTAGCTCTATCTTCATATTTAATTTTAGAAGGTTGATAGCTATATTTATCTTTGTATCATATTTAATGAATTATCTAATAAAAGAGTTAGTGACAAAATAAATTTTTTGATGTCATTATGATACTTAGAAATTAAAAACAAACATTTACTTTATTTTTTTATTTTTTCTATTGCAATATGAGTTTGACCTTTTAAAATTGTCCTGCCTATACTTTTAAAAAAAGAGCAAATTATTCTCTATAAGAAGGGCAAAAATCATGCAAATTTGTTGCACGCGAAGTCCTTTGTAAGAATATTTTTATTATAGTAATTTTTAGGGCACATTTTAGCAAATCTTTTTGTAGCTAGATTATTCATTCGTCTAGAAAAAGAATACTGGCAACTACGTTGTCTCCAATTATTAAATAAAACTTTAAAAATTCCAATTTCAGCATATTTACCTTACATAAATCATTGATACTAGTGAAATAAGCACGTCATTTGTACAAAAAACCAAGTGTTACCTCATCTAAGAATATCCTCAAAATCTTTGATTTTAGCTGAAACAGTCGAATATTTCATTCAGCTTTCAAGCTAACAATATTCTGTGGTTGTTAGTAGAAACATTAAGTTTTAGTCTGTCAGGAATCTAGTAAAAATGCTTTGGTTTTTACCTGAATTTTGTACAAACCATAAAAGAGGTCATGGATTAAAGTTGCTTTTCAGTATCAACTTTAATCAGTCTTCATTTTTGGTTGTTTACAAATTGTTTCATTGGAAATTGAGCTTTGCTGAATATTCTCATCAAATTATGACGTTTATTCTTAAAGGTGGTTTTGAAATATTGTTGGTAGGTTCTAGCAGAAATTAATGAAGGTCAGATTTTATGTGTTTCTGTGTTTTCTGTTTTTATGTGGACTGAAACTAAAACTCATGCTAAAATTCTTTATTTTACAGCTTATTCTTCTTTAGTTTGTTCTTCTCATCATCGCGCTTGATATTAAATAAATAATACAATATTATGACTGTAACGTCTATCAAAATCAGCAATTAGTCTTCAAAAGATTTGCATCGTGAGTAGTCTGTAATAGTAGTTTTTGTTTTTAATATTGTTGGCGAAAAGTAATATTTCATGATAATAATGTGGTAAAACGTACAACGCAAGGTAAGATGCACAATGTCCTTCTGATTATTTAACATCTTGATCTAGTGCTCTCAGTGACGAACTATCTAGTCACTTGGGTAACTTAAAACTACATGTAACTTGACCATATTGAAATGTTTATATTTTGATAACTACTGTCTCTAAATAAGTTAAACTAATTATTGTGTGTCGGAGTATCAGTACCCTTACTATAAAGTTCGAAAATTTAACTAACAATATTGACATTGGATTGTGCTGATATTTCTGTAAACGTGCAATTCAAGATTCATTGCTGAGTTGAATTCATTTTAACATCAAATCGAAACCACCACTATATTTTAAGGCTAAGGTTCTAGATTAATCTGTGGCAGAAGCATTTTCTCGAGAAAAAAAAACCTTTTTCTAAATATGAACTAAAATGTCACTGTGGAAAAATATCAACTCGTTTCTAGACTTATTGAATCTTTTACAAACAGCATCTAGATATATATATATATATATATGTATATATATATATATTTCTCAAAGTATGTCTGTATGTATACATGTGGATATGCCAGTACGCATTCCAGCTATAGATCTTAAGATCTTGATATTAAAATCACACGGTGCGACAGGTTTGAACTCACATGAACCATTTCATGACAACTATCTAATCCGGATGGCGTACCACTGAGCTAAAACCCCATAATGGTCAAGGTTGTTTTAATATAATGGATACACAAGGCGCATGCTAATTATCTTAGCTTTCAGCATCAACGAGTTACGATGCTTCTGTTCAGAAGTAAATATTTTTGGACCTAAGTATATGCAGCGCAATGCTTGTTCGTTTTTATTTAGTTAGGGGTAATTTAAGCGATCCCACAATAATTAATCTCGAACTTAAAATATGGCAAAT
Source organism: Watersipora subatra (assembly GCF_963576615.1). Taxonomy (NCBI): domain Eukaryota; kingdom Metazoa; phylum Bryozoa; class Gymnolaemata; order Cheilostomatida; family Watersiporidae; genus Watersipora; species Watersipora subatra. Next base: position 29,905,727 of record NC_088715.1, read on the forward strand.
TATGAACTGATTATATATGTTAGTAGAAGATATATGTTGCTAAACTTACTATGGCAAGTTATCTGTATCCGTTATACGGTATATCTGGTGTCCGTTAAAATAAAACCATCTCGCAATGATTAAAAGTTTAAGGTTTACTAACAAAACATGCTAAAACTTCTTTCAACTATGGGTTTAGTGAACTAAATTAATTCAACTTAGATTCAACGTTCATGTTATACATTTTTTTTCTTTACGGTAAAAACTCTTCACGCAGTACATTGAAATGTTGCATTACCTTGGACACGCAGACCATATCCACTAAATTCATGGAAATCATTGCAGGTACCTATAGTTAGTAAGGTTAACATAGTATTGTTACACTATTTTTAATTATGATGATTAGTAACTACGTATAACATACAATATTAGGCAGCATTTCAGTTTTTGCATGCCAACACTAAAATGAACTGAAGTCATATAATTCTCATATCAGATACTTTTGGATTGTAGCCATAGCGAAATAGACTATATTTAGCCATTACTTGCTAATGATTTCACACTTACATTTAAAAACCCTTGCCTTTTAATTTTTCCTCGTAATTTATTTCAACAAAACCCTTCTTTCAAGTTCTGAAGTTTTAAATTAATAGTTATTTGAAAAACTTTTCATTTGTTTGATTTATTTTTAATTCAATTGTTCTGCTCAAATTTTTTTTCTCATGATAAGAAGTTTGAAAGTTACAGTTGTTTGACAAAGTTTGAAAGCCATTACAATTTTTGTTACTTGGTCTCAATTTATTTTAACTAAGCAAACCACTTGATCCATTATATGTAGTTTTGAAAGTTAGAATGGCAAATGTTGTTATATGTTAAATACAAATCGATTTTCTGCCTGAGGACTTTTGTATTACCTGGGCAACGTAGGGTAGCACAGCAAGTAATGGTATATAGCAAATTGTACATAAAAACTTGAAATATATAAGAGATTAGTAAAGACTGAACATTTAATCAGGTCTTTGGTTAAAATCACAATTTCAAAAACAATGATTTAATATTTGTAAACCAAATAACATCAGAAAACAGCTTGACCAGATTCTAACCACATACCATTTTATATTCAAACTTTAAAGTTGTCAAAAATAAATGAAAATTTTGGCAATCATTGCAAAATGTGTACCAGAAACTCAATTTTACGGTTTGCAAGTAAAGTTTATTCCATTTTTGATGCATTCATTCATAAAAGACAAGCATGTGTTAATAGGTTTTAAACATATATGCGTTTTTAGAATAGCCAATTTTTGCTAAAACAATTGAAATTTCAATGTTTAAAAATTAAGCATTCCTTGTTAGCTCACTTTATAAGGTGACACACAAACAACTTTATTGTGTTGAATATGCTTAACTACCACAGATCTTTTGGTATGAACAGTCTGCTTTAGCGTTGCACCATCAGTCTGCCTTGTTGGGTAATCAGAATGAAGTCTCGTGACAAATAGATGGGCCAACAAAAGTTCTTTTCATACTGTTTGTGAATTGGCTAATTTCTGGTGTTAAATCTCTTGTTCACACCTTCACATTTCTCAAAAAAACATCACCTCCATAGATCACGGCTGAAAGCTTGCATCAAGAATATTTATGATTCCCGGTTGTTTTTTGTTCTTATCACATTCAATTATTTGTTGAAAAGCAAATTACCATGATTATCTTGTTGTACACATTTGCCATTTTTATATTATATCAGTCAACTTTTGATACTAAATGTATTTAACAACACATGCCCTATTACTTTTATTTTATATTTCTGCATCAAAATTTCTTACGGGTGCATGTATATATTTTGCAATTTGCAGGAATTAAATGGTCGTTCATTAACAATATTAACTTTAGTCGCAGCGTGATGTATGCTGAATATATTCTGTCTACTTATGTTACATCTGTCTCAACTTAAACGGGAGTGGGCAACTTCTAATGCACATTACATAGATTTTAACTGCTAGTTAGTTTTGAAAATATTCACAGACTCTGTTAAATATATTTTATCATTGTTCATTTTTACTATACCATCTTTCTAAATAGCCACAAGACTACACATATCTTAGCATATGAATATTGTAATAATACCTAAATTGTATTACAATTGTTCCTATAACATACGTAGAAAGCTAACTTTCACATTTCTTTATACACAAAAATAAATAGTGCAGTGCTTTTCTCTATACTAAAACTGTGCTCTCTATATTCTGTATAAAAAAAATCAGATTATAGTTATTTTCGTTCTGTTTAGATATTTTACAGTAGCCTAATTAGTTATTTTTGTTCATAGTGAGTTTGTATTTTATGTATTCACTAGTTGTATAAATGATTTTTGAAAATAACTGGTAGGAGGGTCGCTTTTAATAATTTTAAAGCACACTCTATTAAGAATGGTGGTATACTGAGTGACATAAGCTGAGAAGTGAGAATGCATTTTAAGGCATTCTTATTATTGTATTGTTCTCATTCAGTCAAGTTTTGTGTAAGTATTTATGTCTGAAAGTTAAAACTTATGTCAATTATGCTACATAATTATGTTAAAAACTGATTTTTTTATGGTACATATTTATTACAATGTAAAGAGTTTTTTTTGCAATGTCATTGTAAGTTAGGATTTGACTTTATTTTAAAACACTTACTACATTGCCTCTGGCTACTCATTGGTTCTGGTATTTATAAATATTACTAGTTGAATGAGTATCTAAGTTCAGTTCTAGCAATGTACATCATGTATGTGTGTATGAGAGTTATTTTAGTTAAACTAGATATAGAGTTAGTTGTAGAGCAGTTGTTTTAAAGTTATCGTAATCTGTATAGCCATAAAATTATGTATGAAGTTAAGAGCTCATGAATTTGCTATAAAACTTGGCATCAAGTCAGTATCCAATTTATATAAATGTAGTTTTACCTCAAATTTCTAGCAGGAGGTTTTACACAAACTGATGAGAAAAGGTTAATCATTATCATGTAGGTTGCCATTACTCTCATTTTCCTGTGCTAGACATATTGCAGTAGAAACTTGTTGAGTGGTTTTGACAATTTCATGTACAAATTTACTCATACTTCAAATATATGTCTGAGTTTATTTGTGTATTTCTATACATTTTATGGATTTTTTTAATCAAAATTATTTGCTCACTTATTTGCTAAAATATGAAGTTATGTAAAACAATAGAGAATGTTCATTATACAATAACATTAATCGTTTTGGGGTGAATATGTGTACACAAGTGGTAATTGCAGGCAACATAAGCAGTATGCCTACAAGTCAAGCAGGTAATTTTTAGAAATTGTCTGCATATGTTAACCTTTCCCCTTAGTGATTATTTCTATTAGTGAGGCACTACAGAGTATCAGATGTTTAGTGAGTTAAGTTAGTTTTGGATACCTAATATTGTTGTAGGTTTGTGGGTATTACCGCCTGTCTATCCTAAATGATGGTTTCAGAAAGTCAAAAATAAAATATTGGCTTTATTTACATGAAAATAAGGCCATAATTTGATAATTTCAGCCAAACATGTTACCATCTGTGCCTCTCGAACACATTTTTATTACAAGAAAAAAATTGCACAAAATTATTACAGGTGATGATCTCCTGCAGCAAGCTGTCATAGATTCATTCAACTTTAATATAATTAAATAACCTATAATACTTTGCGTATTTTTTAAATATACTTGCAAGACTAAACTCACGCATAAAAACACAATGTTAGAACAGTTGAACAATACCATAATACAGAGAATAACCTTTAATTGTTACTGCAGAAATTTAACCATATGGATTAATGGCATTATAAACCTAATTGATATATTTTGCTCATTGGTGATGGTTTACAACTATAAAAATAATTTAACCTTTCATTAACCTTCTTGTTAGTTGTGAGAATTGACAAAAATTTTAAGGAATGTGAAAAATGAAATTCAATATAAAGAGTGCACTGGCAGCCAAATAAAATTTTGAAAACTCTAAAAAACCAACATTACCAAAAATAATTCCATGTTTGATAGATGAGGAAACATTGATGACTTGGCACATAATTTCAAAATATGTCATTTGGTTTTGTGCAAAGCTTATACTTAGTACATGAGATAATATGATTTGGTAAAGTAAGCTTATAGGTGGTAAAATACAGTACTTATTGCTTAGAGCCAGGTTATTGCAAAAGACATTGCTTACAGATGTTCATCCAGGCGGTATGCATAGTCTGGTCTTGTCAGTTTTAGATAAGAAGAGAACTTCCTACTGAAGTAAGTTGCAATAACTGTTGAAACTTGGGTACTCCACTTTTACCATAACTTTGAGAAACAGAAATTTGAAGAAGACTAATGGCACTCTTGTTAGCAAAACATGATCAACCTACAAAGTTAGAAAAGATTTATTCAAGTATCTTTCTCAGATTTTTGTGAATGAACAAGAGTGTATTAAAAGAATGATCTACAAAGGTATTTTATAGCAATCACTATGCATGACCAAAAGAAAGAAAAAAACCAATAAATTATTTAAAAAACGGTCCAATATTTTGCACTGATACAGACGACTTACAGAGCATTGATAGAAAAACTGATTACTTTGGGTTTAATCTATTCAGATCTATCAATATATGGACCACATAAAATCAAAGTCCAAAACAAGGGCTTTGCATAAGAATGTTACAGATGGCTATTGATTCAGACCATCGCAATCTGCTCTCAGGAAATTATTGATGAAATAATAGCTATATAGAAAAATTTGTAAATTAATGAATATGTAACTAGATAGATTACCTGCATTAAGTCAGGAGGAAACATTGTATGAAATTAAAAAAGTATGTCTTCATCTAGATTCAAAATATAATTTTATTGTCATTGGCCTCAACAAAAGCTTAGGTATTTAGTGACAATGAGCGAAGAAGATCTATAAACAACAAATAAGGTAAACACTGACTGTTGCAGGACATGCAGCCCAGCTATTATTATTTTATTATTATGATTATTATTATTGTTATTATTATGTTTTTTCAGTTCACTAAATTGTCTATGAACTGTAATAAACTCCACAATATTTTCTTACCAATAGTCACTCAGCAAACCTATTACTTGCGTGTGTATACATTTGTGGCAATACTGATGTAGCTCTTATGGCTATTTGCATTTTGTCCTTGTGAAATTTTTATTGCTAAAGTAAAGGAGCAGAATAATAACAAACTATTTATCAGTAGCAAACTTTCCTGAGTGGTTGAATGTCATTGCTAAACAAACTGGGCTTTGGAATCTTATGGAAAACAAACATTTACTAGAAAGGTGAAATAAAATTACTAAAGATTCACCCTAGAGTCAAGTAAAGCTCTTTCATCATTTCTTGTCACTTCAGACTTATTTAAGGATATAAACAGTTTGCTTGTTGTTATGTGATGGCTTTTCCAAATTCTACAAACATTTGGTAAAGCAGTGGGTAACGAATTAAAAAAGAGAAGGTATACATCTTCTGATACCAAAAGAAAAGACAGACAAGATGATTGCCGATTCAGACTTTAAAATAAGATACAAGAAAAGTAATTAGACCCAATCAGGTGCCATATATCTTGTCCAATATCAAATATTTGAGCAATAAACATATGGCACCAACAGAACTGAAGCTAGGTACGATATCTTGAGTGAGCCTGAAAACCCACTGATAGTGATAAATTGTACTGTTGCCTTTTATGAAGTTTTCAAGTTTGATTTTTATTTTACTTACCATCTACTTGTATAGTAGAGTTGAACAATGCAAATGAAAACCAATCTTTCTTATTTGCTTTCATTTGCATTGTTTACTCAATTATGTTTACTCAATTATGTCAGCAGTTCATAGCATTCGTTTTTATATCACTACAAGCAGAAGACAAGCTTGCAAATCTTGACATCTTGCTTTTCCCCTACAAAAATATTTCAACTTTTTCCTAAAGAAACTCAAAATAATGTTCTTAGTTATGACTAAGCGAGTGGGAGTGCGTGGGTTAGAATAATAAATGATAATAAAATGATACAATAAAATGTTGTAAAAACGTTATATGAAAAACATTGTCGGAACATTGTTGTAACATATATTTAATAGCATGAATGATGTTGCACCATAATTTTCTCTTCAGGTTCAAATTCAATGTAAGATTCAATTGTTACATATTACATTGCAATTCAATGTTATATGTAACAAAGTAGTTATTCAGCTCCAACAAGCTCATCTACTTTTTTGTATTAAAAGTGTTGTCAGTGCCGAGCAGCTGCTATTGCTACACAAAAGTGAAATCACAGCTTACAATAGCAAGTGAATGCGGAGAAATTTCAGAAATATTGTCATCAATAATTTATTTGATCAGTGGCCTCGCTGCCTTGAGAAATTTAGCTGCAGAACTAAAGCTATACCTGAAAAAGTTTGATGACTTGGATGAAAAAAATTGAAAATGTTGGTCCACATACAGAAGTTAGAGAGCAACTGCAAGTATCATAAAAGTAGTAATAAATGCTAACAAAGAATATTGAGAATCAACCATGTCTTACCACCAGAAAGGGCAATTCTCCAAACCCTACCCTTAACTACAACGCTAGCATTAGTTCACCCAGTAACTTCATAACATTTTGATACTACTTGCATATCTAATAGTTGCAAAGATAATATTTTGGTTTGCATTTTTTAAAAAATTTAATATTACAGCCTACAGCAGATTATACTCAATATACATGTTTGGTTCAACAAATGGGTTACACACATTGGAATTACTGTATCTCGGATACGACCATGCAGTTAACATAATTGCAAGCAAAAAACTTACTGGCGCATGTAACACAGCCAATCAGCTAAGAGGAGCTGTAGCTTAATATGGTATGAGTAATACATTAATCAATAGATGATATTGTTTAATGAAATATTTGACTTGTGTGAAATCTACCTGTTTTATCTTATGTACTTAAAAAAGACTGCAGTAAACTTGTACATTGCGAGTCAGTATGACATTAATGTTTGCTTCCTTATAACACTGACTCTTTTCAAACACTAGGAAAGTGAATTTCCTGTATCTTAATGACATTCAGCTGATGGTTAAAACTATATCATATGGTAATGCTCTTTTTACAGTGTAAGAAAATGTTATTTAGATGTTTACACTACAACCTTATAAAGTTGCGTTCTAGTAACATATTGCCTGAACAATCATTTAAAGCAAAATATATGTTACTCAATAGAGCTTCACTTACATTGAATTTCGATGCTGTATAGACATTCATGGTTTTAAGTTCTAAAATAACTTTCATGAAGCATTGCTAAAACATTAAAATGATTTTAATAACAAGGGTCTCTGACAGCATTATGATAACACTAGCTATTAATTTGTTCAATATTCCATGAAATGTTGCTGTAACCTTTTTGCTCAGCATTCCGCAAAATCTTCCTGCTACAATGTTGTAACACATTGCAGCAAGGAGCACAAAACAAAGCTCACAGAAACTTAAAAAAACATTTGTTTGAAAAACATTCATTTTTGTGTAACATTACAGAAAGTCACAATTAAGTAGTTTTCAGTTGAATTTATCTTTTTCTCTCTGATCTTTTTTCTGTCATCCCTTTTCTTATTTCTGTGAGTCTTATCTTCCTCTATTTTAATAGTTTTTCCAAAATTGCTGTTTCTGTTTCTCTCCAGTTTTGTGTTTGTTTTTTTCTGCCGACTTTTGCTCTTTTTCATCTTTGCTCTCGTTTTTCCCGTTTCATATTTTTTCTGCTCTTTTCATCCTTTTTTTTCATTTTTCTACTTATACTTTTATTTTTAGATTTCTTACTCTTGCTCTCTTTTCTATCTTTTCTTTTTTCTTCTATTCTACTTTCTTCTTCACTACTTTTCATCATCATTATTTTTCATTCTTTTTATCTTTATATTTTCTTCTTTTATATTCGTTTCTGTATCTTTCTCCAATTTTTCTTTTGTTTGGAATTTAAAAAAAAATTTCAAATATAAGTATGTTGTTTGGCCAACAATGAAAAAATGGAAAACGCTCATAATAAATCTCCAGTTTTAAATCTATCAGTAAAAATGATCTGAGGTGTTACCCGCGATATATCTATAGCTGTCATTCTTTTAAGACAACAAGAAAGACAATAAGTGATCAGTAAACATTGGTGAATATCTGAATAATAATAAACAACTCTATTACTTGTCAACACTTAACTCTTCTACCATTTAGTTTGCAACTGATGGGAATGTACAACTTGATAGATCTTACTGCTTAGAGCTGGTTCATTTGTGCATCCATTCAGTCATTCAGTGAGTACTTTATGAATGTATGTTTAATTCTTCCTAATTGGTGGAAATCTGTAAAGCTCTAGGCAAAAGCTAACAGAATATGGAACTTAGATTTAGCTAGCAACTTAACATAGAAAGTCACTCCACTAGCTTCTCTGTCTGCGGGTACTCAACTTATCGCTGTTGCTAAAATATATCCTATACTAAGCGCATTTTACTACATTCAGTGCACCATATATTTTGATTGTTTACACGTATGATAGACTAACTGCTCTATTGAGGTTCCTGCACTGGATGTAACACAGAGATTGTCGTGTCAGCAATAAAGGGTTTGGTGTAAGCGAGCTTCATTTACAGAGCCAGACAGAACTTTGTGAGTTGATGAATTATATGCATGAATTATAACTACTATAAATTACAGCTACTATAAATTATAGTTTTAAATATATGATGGTTTATCTAAACTAAACTAGGTCCTATACACTTTGTATATATGCATAGATGAAATTCATGTACATATACAACACATATGTATACAAATGGTATGCAGTACCGTTAGACAAAGTACATTTTTGGCTATTGAAACCTCCTCAATGCAGCCCAGAGACGACAAGGGAGACAAGTTCCATTGCTGATGAGGGTTTAATTTCTGAGATGAGACAACTAAGTTCCTTCACAAGTTTAGCAAAACAACTAATTTTTAATATCTGTGTTTATCTATATTTATATACTTCTCATAATTTGTGCAGCCATTCAGTCATTCAGTCAGTACTTTATGAATGTATGTTTAATTCTTCTTAATTGGATGAAATCTGTAAAGCTCTAGGCAAAAGCTAACAGAATCTGCAACTTTGATTTAGCTAGCAACTTAACATAGAAAGTCGCTCTATTAACTCCTCTTTCTTCAGGTAATCAACTTATTGCTGTTGCTAAAATAAATCTTACACAGAGTGGATTCTACTACACTTACCGTACCGTATATTTAGACTGTTTATATATATTATAGATAACTCTATTGAGGTTCCTGCACTAGGTGTAACCAAAAGTTTGTTGGGTCAGCTAGAAAGAGTTGGGTAAAAGCAAGCTTTATTTACAGAGCCAGACAGAACTAGGTGAGTTTATTACAGCTACCATGAATTATAGTTTTAAATATGTTATATTTTATCTCAACTAAACAAGGTTCTATATACCTTGTATATATGTATGTATGAAATTCATAAAGATATACGATCTATAAATATACAACATGTATGCAGTACCATTGGACACGGTACATTTTTGGCTACTGATACCTCATCAGTGCAGCCCAGAGACAACAAGGGAGACAAGTTTCATTGCCAATGAGAGTTTACTTTCTGGCATGCAACAGCTAAGTTGTTTCAAAAGTGTAACAAAATTTTTTTTAATATATGTGTTTATCCATATTTATATACTTCTCATCGTTTTTCTTCTGTTTTCGATATGTCTAGCTATAGCTTTTGAAATTTGTAATTAAAGTTCTACATTATGCTGGACTGTAACTCGCCAACATTACAACCATAGTTTTCCAATCTAATCCTCTTCTCCGACATGAGAAAAACTGTTAAAATTCATCATTCTTACTACATAGCGTATGCATCTCTTATCGTCCTCGCCGTACTAGGGCTAAATTGTTTTGGCAAAACTATTTCAACTACAGATTTTCTCAAAATTAAAATTTGACAATTGTTATACTGATGACAACAAAGTAACAATCTTCATTGCGTTTCCTCAGTTTGTAGTCATGAAAAAATTAGAAAATGATGAGTTTTGTACTTTACATAGTTGATGTTTATTGCACATCTACATGTATTTACTCGCCTTTATTTCAGCTGCTCTGAAGACTTATTCCTAGTCACATTAAGTTTCCATACTTCGGAAAATATGTATGTTTATTATGGTTACTTTAATGCTAAATGACGTGCCTATAGAAACTGTGTGAATTTTAGAATTCTACAAACCTTATGAAACACAGTGCTTTTTTATCTTTGCCATAAAATGGCAAGTTTATTTTCCGTAAAAAATAACAATAAAAACCTTTATCAAAATGAAAATCTGGCGTTAAATATTTCAGTTTTGCCTTAACCATAATAATAATAAAAATTGGCTTCACTAACAGATAAATGGTAAGATTTTAGTGAAAAGGTATCTAAAATGCATCTTAAAACTTCTTCAAGTATGTTCTTAGTAAGCTAAATTTATCTAAATTAGATTCAGTGTTTATGTTAAATGCCTGTATTGAAAGTAAGAACTCTGCATGTAGTACATTGTAACGCTAAAATTTATTGCAGATCATACCCACAAAATTCAATAAGTTATTATAGGTAGTTCTAGTATCTCAAGTTTATATATTGCTTTGAGGCTATTCTTATAATGATTTTTAACATGCAGTGATTGCCTTAGATAATTGGGTTTCTGTACCACTCAATATAGTTTTTCACCATATTTTGCCAACACTGAAACAAACTAAAATCTTACAATGGTACACCAAGTATATTTTTGTGGTAATCATGGCAAAACAGACTATACTTATGCTTCACTTGTTAATGATTTTACGCTTATGTTTTAAACATTTTTACCGTTTTGTTTTTTCTTGTAATTTGCTTCAACAAATCAATTCTTTCATTATATAAAATTTAGAAAATTGTATTTTTTTAAAAAGTTTGAAAAGCTTAAAAGCTGTTTTATTTTTTCTCCTAATTCATCTCAAATGCACAAAAATATTTTTCATATGATTTTAAAAATATAGGATTGCTAATGTTGTATAAATGTTAGTCTGAAATACTAAATATGGCATGAAAAGGAAATATGAAGAAATATTTCTTCCCTGGAGAATACATTGAAGAATGCTGGGAGGCAAGAACAAATGTATTCATTGTGTAATTGGAGCACTGTGTGCAACAATATCTGCGTGTAAAACATGCCTTGCCCAGATACCAGCAGCAATCAACTCAAGTGAGTTGTGGAGAAGTGCGCTATCTGGAATAGCTAAGATATTGAGACGAGTGATCAAACTCCCGGGCCTTTGGTTGAAAACTGGTTGAAAAGGTGTTAGACTGTTATACATCTAACAGAAGTCAAATGTGACTAGTGTGTGTAGATTTGTAACAGCAAAAACAAAAGGTATTTTTCTTTGGTGTTTATAAATTCATGGTGAATGACTACAAACTTTTTTCACCAAGTAAATCTTTTTTTTTTGAAAATTAATTATTTAAAGACTCGAGTAGGAATTTTGCGAGCAAAACAATCAAAGCATAGCAGGCAAATAACTTTTGTGAAACCCATTTCTATCAAAATAATGTTTCATAATATTTGGATTTAACTAACACATCCAAGTGTCATACAAATGCATCCACATCATAGATAAGTAGGCCTAACTTGGTCACTGCCAAACTGCTAATTTTCTACAAAAGCATCAGAAACCTTTTGCGTTTCAGCCGTATTATAAAATACAGCTAGTGTGTAAAGATATTGTATGTGGAATGCATTCTTTGCTGCCTTTTTGTAGATACAAAAGATTCGTTAGTGAAGTGATTAGTTCATAAAGTAACAGTTTTCATTGTTCAAAAAAAATACACACCTAAATGGTTTTATGTATTACTATTAAACATGTATGGTATGAACTAAATGCTGCGACCATGCAGTACATTAGCATGTGTAAGTTCTTATTGCTTTTTATTCAGAGATTCATGTTCAAACTTCACCATTATTACTCTGCACTGAGTAGATGGTACTATCATGTCTTATCAACTTAGATAAACTAATATATAGGCATCCATGAAAATAATACTCTAGAAAACTTATTAACATTCCTATAAAATAGAAGTGGGAATTATTTGAAGTAGTCATAACTCTCGTAGTACATATCAATCTCGGTGTTAAAAATATAAAACACAGAAGATTTTGAACTTCATTTGCAGGGATCAGTTTGAATAATGGCGGAAGGATTAGAAACTCCCGTCAAAAAGCTGAGAGAGGATTTAGAGTGCCCTTCTAGTACAGATAAAGTTGAACTGGAAACGTTACCAGGTCAGCCCAGTGTGTGTCTCCTCTGTATTGCTGAGTCAACAAAGAGAGCCACACCCGGTCTAGATTAATACTCATGCCCTGTTAGATTATTGTTTCATGCTTTTATTAGAACTCCTGTTGCTCTTTCTCATGACCTGGTATAATGTGCCATAGTTACATGGCCACTCCGAAGTGAGATAGACCAGTGTGAGCAACTAACTATATAATGAGAGACACCATTTAGACTTTTTCTACTGTGGTAGTTTGTTGGGTATTTTTCATACAACTAAAATAACACTTTATTGTTAGCTCCCAGCTTTGTGTACAGTTGTGATTAGCTATCCAGTGATTCACTTACTCAAAGGTAACTTGTATCTAAAAGTTAAAAGTATTAATTTTATAAACTACAAATAAGCTCACTTTCACGAATTACTAGCTGTGTTCTTTGGATTAACACGTATTTTAGCCTCATGCTTTAAACAGGATTTCCTTCTATTATGTATTTGATGAGAACAGTAATTGACAGAAATGTTAGCAGGTCATAATAAAATACCGGAAGTCCTAATGCTCAATGCTCAAGGCTTGTTGTTGAGCGCGGCTTCTGATTCAAGGTAATTAGCCGCCGCTAAAGCCAAATTTTTAAAACTTACTTGAAGCTTAGGGCGGCTTCTCGATAAATTCGGTCTCTGCTCAGTTCCTCGCTATAACCATAGAACCGCAGTCATGATACACTTTTATGTACGGAATTTTGGCAACCTACTCCTTTATTTTCAGGGTCATGTTTATGGAATACTTTAGACTAACAAAAAATTTATCGCTAATGTTTAACTCACCACAGTCGCAGGTCATTAAAATCGTTTTATTCCTGACCATCATCTTTCCATAAACGTGAAGCCCTCTAACAGCGCAATAAAAATTTAGCTGAGACATGACAAGAAGTTGTTGATGCAAGGGTTTAGAAATTTTAGTTCGAACTTAGAAGTATAAGAAAAAAATTTTCACATGTACTGATGTAGCCTGTTTTCTTATTCATGAGTACGGTGGTATAACGAAACCCTTCTCAACACTCTCGCTCCAGAAGGGGTCAAGGACGACAAAACCTTGGTCATTAGCAGCGGTCGGTGGGCATACGCGGCTTGTTGGAGGATTATTTTTTATTTCGTGAGTCATCTGGTTTTGAGCACAAGCCGTGTGGCTTGAGCATGAGGACTTATGGTACTCTTATACCCTGGGTACACTTGCTACCTATATGCTTTCATCCGTACATCAGCTTTTGCCTGGTACCATGTTCAATTGCTTTAAACTAATTATTGACTGAGAGACACGTCTTTGTTGCTACCGCATGCATTTTTTGTATTATGATCATTGTTTCAAACAGTCTGACAATAGCCATGGTTTGTAGTGAAATTAAATAGGTATCTTCCAGCGAGTTGCTTAAATCAGCAGTAGTTCTCATTGAAACTTGGTTCATTGTAATACTCACTCTGTCTGTACTCTATTTCTCTATAATTCCTAGCGTTTTATATACCAGTATCCGTTGCATATAATTTGGTTAAATCTGGATGTTTTGCTGAAATAACAGTATAAAAACCACAAGTCTCAGTTCTAGTTAGTGTTTTCATTGAAAACAGAAAATCTTGCCAACTGAGTGACGATTAATTACTGAACTACTTTGGAAAAGAAACATTGATTTTCATGTTTATTTTGCATGCTTTATGAGTAGTTACTATCATATTTTCACTGTCAAGGTGCCATGTAAAACTGCCGGTGTAATTTACATTCATTGTAAGTTTCTTCAAACAACTGTATTGTTTACTGTAGTCTTTTTTCAGGAGCACATTGTGATTCTGTTGGCTGTCAGAGACATGTAGAATGGCAGTGCACAGCTTGTGAAGAGTTCCTCTGTCAAAGGTTAGTTAAGAAATTAAAAAAATTATTCTCTGTCTATTGTCTATTTCAAGATGCCATTGACTTTACACTTACACAATTATCAATATGGTTATTTCGTTTTCGATAGAAACTTATTTGATTAACACTTTTATCTAACTCCACTTATAATTGAGTGTTACTCTGACCTTTTTGATGTTCATAACTTTAAATAAAACATGATTCTAAAAGAAAAGTGAAAAAAGGTCAAAAATTTGCACCAGTAGTTACTTGCTTATATCAATGACCATTAATTTGAGTATTGTTTCTGTAGAGACTGTCATGTTTTTTTGTGATAGTGTGCTTGTAAATATTGATTGTACCAATCATCAGAGCAGCATTCTGATTTAAAGGTACCAAAGTCAAAATATGATCAAATTTTTGTAGTTTTATTTATTTTTTGGTTCAAAATCTTACCTCAACCTAATAAAACGCTTTGGTGAACAATGAAAATTTTTGAAAAACAAAAAAGCACCCGAGCAAAAATGCATCAATGACATTCTACCCTAAATAAATTCAAAGTATAGGGAACATTGGCATATTTTTCCTTGTAAAAGGGTCATTTTGATTTTTCAAAAGTTTTCAAGAGCTAAACAAATTATTCCATATCACAATCCTTTCAAGTGTCACCTCATGAAAGAAAGGTTCCGCCCCAATAAAGAAAGGTTGGAACATAAGTGTTAAGTCTCTTCAATTAAGGTTTTGTAGCTAGGTATTATGACATACTATTTTTTTGTTTTGAGTGCATTGCGCTATTTTTAATTTTAGACAAATATAGATGCAAGAAGTTATTGACTTGGATTACTTCCTCAGATATATGACATTGAATATAAATTGAGTTACATTCAATGTTTGATTATAATAATACTTATTCAGATGCAGCAAGGAGAAGCCGTGTCCAATCACTCAGTCTCTCCACAAGCTTGTTGATTTTCCAAACCTAGACAAGGTACTTGAAGAGCGGTTTAACAAATTGAAAGCAGAAAAGCAAGCAGAAATTGACTCTTTGATACAAAAGGTAAGTAAACCTCAAAGCATTGGTCTACAGTTTAGGCAACATTATAATTCAAGTAATTTTATGGTAAATTTTTATTGTTCTTTCCTGCGAGGAATTTATGAGATGTTCTGTTGAACAGCTTACCTAAAGATTTTATTTGATGATGTGATAATTTGTTATAACGGTACTGTGATTTTGTGACAGCTTGCTACTTCAAAAGCTGTGTCTAATACTTTGTTGTCTTGGGTTTTCTGAATGCAAAACTTGGTGCTATTTCAAACAACCCAAAGTAAATTAATTCATCAAAGAGTTTAAATTTTTAAAACTGATGATCTTTTTTATTATTTTATTTTAAACAAATACATATTAATAAACACTTCAATAAGCTCATCAATTCAGAATAAGGTATCAATGAGATATATAGAAATGCTAGTTACAATACTTATATCAATGCTCTTCATTATGACTTGTGATGAAAGAACCATTCTTCTTGGCAGAGTTTCATACCATAATCAAGACACCAGGTTGAGACTCTACATCACTAGTATTTTTATTAGTTGTTTTTAAACTTTCAGTGCATAGATTACCTATCTGAGAATGATCAATTCCGGCAAGATCAGAAATGACAAAGACATAAGTTACATAATTAAAACAGACTGTCTTTTGTTTTAAAAAATTCAGGGTCCACTTTATAGGAAAAGCCATGCACAAACTCGAACCAACCGCTTTTTGTCTACGAGGATATCTTTAGATTCTGGTTGTTGGCGCAGACTCCTCACGGGTTGATCTTCCTTTTTTTTTGTTTTTTTTTATAAATTGATTGAATTTTGATGCAACCATGACCAATTAATCTATAAGCAGTTCCTTGTCATCAGATGAGTGAGAGAACCAAACACTGTCATCCGAAAACAGCATCTCATCACCAGTAATTTGTTTTGGCCATGTAAAAATACACAAACTGCAAAACGGGGAGATTTTCATTGTGTCTCTGAATGTAGACTTCCTTTCTAATATTTGGAAGTAGATCTTTAAACACAGCTTCAAACTTCAGATATAGGGAAAAACAGATTTTGTTCAAAAATACAGCCTTTTTTGACACTATTTGCTGCAGAAATATCCACGGAAGACTGATTTTACTAGACTACATTAGCTTGAACTTACCACATGAGAGCCTCATCAAGTTTATTATTCTATCAGTGCAACCTAAATTGTTCAGAACTATCCAGAAAATCAGCTTGAGATCATAAAAAAGCTTAGGTAATATGATTTAAAATTTTGAAACTGTAGTTTGTTGCTATAAAAATTTAATCTGAACACCTGTACACCTGCAGTCTGAATAACATATGCATTACACAAGTTCGCTCACAAAATTCACACTATTTACCACATGACACATGTAGTGATATTACTTCATTAATTTTGTTGACTGGTACATGAGCCATAGAACTTCCAGCTAATATCAGGTCATATTTGCAATGATAGTTCCTACAGCACTTACAGTCTTCTCACTAAAACCACCTTGTGATTTAAGCATACTTCCAATCATCTGGCATTTTCTCTCTTTTCCACATATCTCTAATCATTTTAAAATTTTTCTTTAGTAGCCTTTGACTACTATATTCTTACACATTGATTCATATCTCACATAGAACAAGCACTGATTTTCTTTTGTTGTTGTAATTATATTGATGACTTCTGCTTTATGAAGTAGCTCATCGAGACGGCTTAAGATTAACTGCTATGTGATTCTTGAGATATTTTGGAGCTGGTTATAATATTCAGTAAAACTACATGTTTTCAAGCTGTACTTTACAAATCTGATTCTTATACTGTAGGGCTGCATATTCATAAACTTTTTCTCCTTTTTTCTGTGAGCCATATCATAATAGTGTACTTATCCGAGATCGTGGGAAAAACTTCATCTATTATCTTGATAGGCATCAGGACGTCAGTTAGTTGATTTTTTCACTTACCAATTTTGCTTTGGTTCTAAAAAGATGGCTAGAATTGTTTCTCATGTTTTGAATGTTTTGCCTTTTATGATCTATTCATCATTTTTCTTTCATGTTCTTTTGTGTCACTAAAGTACTCGGGTCTTGCAAAGTGTTTGGTAGGAAGCTGATAGTGCTGAAGTTTTTGGCCACTAGTATCACGGTACTCGGCTTGTGCGATCTCTATCTATAAGTGTTTGTGCATTCAATTTGGCATATCTTACAGTGAACTTTTCAGTCTTCTCTATTCTTCTTAGCTGATTTTACACTGAGAACCATAAAGAGATTGCCACAATGTGATATTCATAGACCATGGGTGCTCGAACTAACATGAGAAGTCATAATTTAAATAATTTCACAAAAGTGCATGCAAAATGCACTATAGAAAACTAACTTTCTGGTTACTAGTCTTTTCTTCAGAAATACATTGTTTCAAACCAGCAAAAAGAAACATGTTTGGGCATACCAACATACATTCTTTGCAATACACATTAAATTCACTACAACAGCATTATTTTTCAAACAAAATATTTGAACAGATTATAGTCCTGTCTGTATGTATAAACTTTTCAATATCTGGTCTTTTTTTAAATTTTAGATAATGTTGTTAGATTCTCAGATGCATCAAGAGTTGGTGAATTCCACTTCAGATACGCTGGCTGAAATCCTTAGTAAGCACGAAGAACTGAGAAAATCCCTACAATTGCAAGCAAAGAATGTGTTAGAATATAGACCTACGTCTGTCTTAGACTATTATAATGCTGATATGGAGAAAGTCGTGGATATTGACTATATAAGAATTTTGGAGCAGATGTCCACTGGTAAACAAATATCTAATATTCTAAGTGTTGTGTAGTTAATAGTTTGTTATTGTGCATTAAAAAACACATTATACAAGTACATTATAATGAGATCTGACTTTTTACAAATAACATAATAAAACAAAGATTATGGTAACAGACGACATATCACAATTTTTTTTTAATTTGAAGTGCTTTATTTTGTACTTTAAACTGATAATATTGTAGTTTTTTTATTATCACCATTTGTAATAAATAAAAAATTCAATAAACGATAGGTTATATAATAAGAATTTTAGCCTCGGTTTTAAAATTGGTCCAGGCAAACATAAATCTAACCTCCATTAATTTCCACTAAAACCTATTAATAATAATTCGTAATCACCTGTCGCGATAAACATCATAATTTGATGATAATATCCAGCAAAGCTAAATCTTCAATAAAAATCTACAATATGTGTAGTTAGTCATTTTAGCACACACTAAACATTTTTAATAAGTTGCATCAGAACTAGTACAATACATATATTTTGGTATACATATTTATGGTAGATATAAAAAGGGTTATTATTTATTCTGTAAAATTTGGACTTGAAAATAATATTTTCATGTTGTATTATCATATCATAAGCGTTGGTAGAAATACTTGAAAATGCTTACATATTGAGAGAAACAACAAAGCTAGAATATTCCATGAAGCCAACACTATTAAATTGAAATTATATTGAAAAACATTTTTATTTGTGAAATGAAATTATTGCCAATAAAGTACTATATATATTAAAAATTTAATAGGAATACAGAGCTTATAATAAAATAGAAGGTAGAACAGCAGTGAATTCAAATGTCCACTTTTAACCAGACTTTAATAAACTAAAACCGTGAACCTCAATAATGATGAGAACATAAGTTATGTTCACAATAAAACTCTAAGATTACCAGTATGTATTTTAAACAGTTATTAGTTTAAAATTGATAGTTACGGTATAAATTAAGGAATGCTAGATAATATTATAATAAACCCAAATGAATAAAATACAGCCAATTACATGTATATTTATGTAAGTTTAAAACCTCATGAATGTTATGTAACTTTTAAAGTAGCCTTGCAATCTTATAGTTAAAGTTCAGTATATATGAAAAAGAGTGCAATAGTTCTTCAAGCTTGCTCATAACTCCGCAAAGAGATTTTTGGACTTTTTTACAAATTTCTGTTGACCTTTCATGTAGCATTCATAAAATACATTGTGCAGTAGTAGATAATTTTTACAAAAAAAAACATAGGAAATTATAGTTTATGGTTCTTTATTAGAATTATTTCGAAATGGCCCAGCTAATTCATTTAAGCTTCCTATTGCATTTATGCTCAATGTTTGTTGTTTGTACCTGTTAAATATTAGTGATTTAAAAATGTTTTAAAAAATTAGCAAATCTGAAACAACAAAAATGGTTTTTAGAATTTAATAAGATATGTTTTATTCTGAGTTAGACCAGTTTTAATATTTTACACTATTATTGTTACTTATACCCTTCCTTGATTATACTTTCAGGGTTTGATGAGATGCCAACTATTGGAAAGTGTGATAAAGTATTGGCAGATTATTGCTACTCTGTACATGTTATACCTACTGGGGAGATCTTAGTAGGAGGAAATAATAAGTTCACAGTGTGTGACAGCGAGGGGAGTGTAGTAAAGACTATATCTGTATCTGATGGTAATATCAATTCCATCCAGTGGTACAAAGATTGTTTATATGCATTGTGTTGTGAGCAGGGTAAAGGTAGTAAAAGAGAGGTGATTGTATATGATGGGAGCAGCTATAATGAGTTGAGGAGGTGGTCTGTACTCAACTATAAGTTTATTAGCCAGCTGGCTGTTTCCAATGATAAGGTTTATGTGGCTGACCCAGAGCATCATCAGCTATGTGTCTATTCTCTATCTGGTGAAACTACTGGTTCTATTTCTCACGCTATATTCAGTAGCCCGAATTACTTAGCTATCAGCCACCCAGAGGGTATCATAGTCAGTGACATGGAAACAGACAGAGTTCACTCACTGAGAAATGATGGCACAATAAGATGGACCAGTAGTAGGGTTGATGAGCTCAGAGGAGTTTGCTGTGATGCCAGTAATAATGTATGGATTTGGTCCAGCAGTAGAAGAGTGCTGTACTTGCTCTCTCATATGTCAGGTGGGTCTTCTGTTTGCTCAAAGGTTTTATTCGTAAGCAGTTTTTTTCTTTTCTAGACAATATATTTGGTTGAGAAATTGTGGCAAAAATAAATAATTTTGATTGCGGAAGTTAATATTTCAGGATATCTATACTCAGTACAATGGGAAGATGTTTGTAGCGGTTCTGGTAAAAACAGTTAAATTTATCTGCAACGCTTTATAAAACCATAACTGTCACATACAACTTTTATCATACGTACTAGGTAAATCAGACACGCTGCATCCGATTTTGTACTCAAAATAAAGATTAGTCCACTAGCTTTCAGAGTAATGAAGGCTTTTTTACAGCATCTTGATATTAGCCTCAAAAACAACACGATCGGCACAACAAGCTCCGCCCATAAATACGTGACGTAACCTAGCTTTTTAGGAACAGAAGTTACGTAGGGATGTTTAGATCGATTTAGAGTAATATAGATGGATGTGGTAAAATCCATTAATATCTAAAATCAGCTTAAAAAATAATCTGTTATTTTCCTAAAGGTAGATAAGCTACTAAACATTGCATATTTAAAAAGCGCGATGACAACGCTAGCTTGTGATAAAACTGCGCTTTTTGAGCTCATTTTTGTCGGCGTTCGGTCTATTTAAACATCATGTAACAAGCTACGAGCAATTTTAAACAGTTTATATACCTTTCACAAAAGACTGAGATTATTTCACAGGCTGGATGTAGATTACAATGGTTTTAAGACACCTGTCTCTATTATTCTAATTCGGACTAAAAGTTCCTAACTTCCGTTCCTGAAAAAGCTAGGTTTCGTCACATTTTAATGTGCGGAGCTTGTAATGCCGATTGTGTTTTTTTTGAAATGGATATTGAAACGCTTTAAAAAAGCCTACATGAATTTGAAGGTTAGTAGACCAATCCTTGTTTTGAGTACAAAATCGGAATCAGTGTGGCTGATTTACCTAAAAAATATGATAATAGTTGTATGTGACAGTTATGGTTTAAGTTTGAGTAGTAAAAAGCAGCTAATTCTGAATGTTCAGAGATCAATATTGCCCTCTGCGTCAGAAATGCATTATCTGCTCATAATTTAAAAGTCTGTGAAGCAGTTGTGAATCTTTTGTTAGTTGAAAATTAATACTTGTGTAATCATTATTAGTGCAATATCAAAAATTAATAGATTGAAGTATTATTATTATAATTAATATGTTTTAATGCTTGTTGCCAGCAGTTGTCTGTAACATTGGTTTATACAAACTGCAATAGAAAGGCATAATGGGATTTTATTGCTTTGTTTGCCCAGATTCCTCACATACATTTGTGAGATTCAAGTGTGCTATAAACAGATGAGTGAATCTAATTGTTTATGCAATAGATCAGCCGCAACTTCTTCCTCCGCCTACATTGGCCATTGGTCGTAGCCAGCCTTAATTGATGGCTAGCTTTAGCCATCTGTATAACACAAGATGTGATGTTATATCACAAGATGCGCTAAAATATCTTTTTACATATTCTGTCGCTTCTCTTTGGCGTCCGTCAAATGGTATTCCTAAGTTGTCTAAAAAGGAAGTAAAATGAATATTATTTCAGTTGTAAAAGAAACATGCGTTAAAAAATATGTTATTCTAAGACCAATTGGACGACACAAAACCTTAAGCATACTAATAACAAAAAACTTCCTTTGTACTAGACTTGGTTATATACCTTTTAGTTTTATAAACATGTATATTATATTTCTGACTGCAATACTTTGACAAACTTACCTATCTTTGGCAAGTAAATAACTTTGTAGGGTTAGCTTCATATTTATCAACAGTGCGGTGAATCCAGTTCTTTCAATCATTGTACTCAAGATCCCAGAACAAGAGGTATGTCGATATTCCTCTTCTCCGAGTAATGCAAGAAATACACTCAAGACGACGATCCTGACAAGACTCTTTTAGTTGATGGTTTCCTGATCTGATTAGGTTTATCTTGAGATGTGGGTTTACTTTTTTTAGCTCATCTTTCTATTTTGATCTCACAAGATGTACGATGTACATGAGAATAATTAGGAAAGATGTGTTATTCATATTGGTAAGAAAGTTATTAGAAATAGGCAATAAACAAAATAGTTTTTTTGGTAATGCTTTATTGAGCTATTTGACTGTTGAATGTATGTGAGATTTTGTGCAAACATAGCATTAGAAGCCTATTTAATGCCTTTCTATGGCAGTTTGTAGAAACCAATGTTACAGGCAACTGCAGGCAACAAGCATCAAGACAGATTAATTATACGACTAATACTTTAATCTAATAAAACTTGGTATTGTCCCACAACCAAACACGAGTGATGCGATTGTTTATGATAAACGCATATGTTCATACAGCTCACGTAAATTATTCATCAACCGCCATTGCAAATCCTTGTATCAAAATCTCATCAAAAATATTAACCATTTTTCAATGGAGTCGTTTAAGTACAATAACGATACGATACACATATAAAACTATTTAAATATGTTACCAAATCTTTGAAATTTGTAGACAATATCCTAAACCTTACCTATCTAATCGGATTATACATGAATACACATATTGATTTGGCCTAAAATTGCTATTAAATGTTTGACCAGCCTTTTTGAAATCAAAATTAAGACCAACCAAAGAAATGCCAAGAAGGCCGTAAGACAGAGAGTAGAACCATTAGGTCATGCGCATTTGACGAGAAAAAGTGAACATCTCACAAGTCTATAGCATTGTCGAATTGCCGAAGTTTTCTGTATCTAACGTAGAAGTACTGAAAGGTAATTGTTTCTTGTTTGCCGATTTCAATGTAACTGACATTTTAGACACTTAAAATGAGTACTTTGGTACTCCACCTGATGTAACGGAAATGACGATGATATCTTTTTAACAATTTTTATAAGATTATTACGATGTTTAATTATAAGAATAACTATTCAATTTTATAAGATTTAATTATAAAAATTGTCATTCGAATATACAAGATCAAAGTATACAGTGACCGATGTAGGGCAATATGTTACTGTTATTATTTTTTTAATAATTTTGTTTATTAGATTTTCTAAAAAAACAAGATAAATATCACAACTTCTTGATATTGGTTGCTACGACCAATGATATCTAGCCCTCCAGCTACGTATAAATATAATATATATATATATATATATATATAAATTTTTTCCTTCCCTGGTAACCCGAATGGGTGGTAGTTTCTGCTCTAACTCGGGTCTCCTACCGGACACCTGGGAGTTTAAGCACTCGCCTCAAGATTTTAGCTGTTCCCAGTAGGGCATTTTTCTGCAACTCACCTGAGTAGATTGCTGTTGGTATTTGGGCAAACCACATTTTATGCGCTGGTGTTATTGCGCCCAGTGCCCCAATGACTCCTGGGATTACAGTTGTTCTTACATTCCAGCATTTTTCAATCTCTTCTCCAAGAGGGAGATATTTCTTTACCTTTTCTTTTTCTTTGCTGGCTATATTGTAGTCATTGGGTACTGCTATGTCTATTATAGTAGCCCTCTTGTTTTCCTTGTCTACCACCACTATATCTGGTTGGTTTGCTAGGACATGCTTGTCAGTTCGGATGTGGAAGTCCCAGAGGATCTTAGCGCGGTCATTTTCATTGACCTTACCAGGAGCTTCCCACCAGTGTTGTGGTTTATTAAGGTCATACTCGTCACATAGACTTATATACACAACACCTGTGACATGGTTATGTCGCTCAGTCAATACATTTCATTCTAGCTGCTTGCATCCACTGATGATGTGTTGGATTGTCTCAGGAATATATATATATATATATATATATATATATATATATAAGTATTTTACACAGTAGCTTGCCGTTTTACTTTTAATATTACCTTTCTCGTATGGCAGGGGGAGTTATAAACATATAATCTTTTTCTTTCATTATTGCTGTTTGTTGTACATAATAACAACCAGTACATTACAGCTACCATTACAGTTATCCTATCGCGCTGAAGTTTCATTTGACTGCTAATATTGCATTTCTCAACTATCAGTACCCTTTTTTCCAATATATCTTTGGTGGTGGGCTGTATGACAGGGTAGTTTCAAGTACTAATAATGATGACATAACTGGAAATTTGCACCTAACAAAGAATTCAAAACTGATGTGCAGATATTTTGACCAGATAATTTTTAAAATGTCAGCAGATAATGTTTTCTAACGCAGATGGCAGAATAGTGAGCAGTAATTTCTGAGCAATTGTGCTGAGCAGAATTTCTCAGTAATTCTCCTTTTGCCAATTTCTTACATGGCTGGACTGTACAGTAACTAAGCAACTTTTAAGTCAATTACCAGCTTTAAAAATAAAGGTTTTTTTTGGTTGAAATTCTATTAAAATTTAAACTTCAGTTAGCTAGAGTTATTAAAATTCAAATGTGATCATATTAATAACCTTCTATAAGGTTTGTAATTGTGGTAATAAAAAATTAATATTATAATTATATACTGAGTACTACTTTATTTGTTTTTTGTATCCCATGGTGCTTTTCACCTATTGGTAATATTCATGCAGTTCATTTAGCTGGTAGAAACCAACTTCAATTACTGGCTTCTCACAGTAAAATAATCAGTCTCATAGTTAGTGTAAAAAATATTGGACCAGTGTTAAAACCAGAGAGCAATAGGATGAGGAAACACAAACTATTGTAAAGCCTATTTATTTGCTCAAATCATTTACTACTCTTAGTAATAATCATCATCTGTATCCTTTTAATTTTATTAAAAATTTCCATGATCTTCTTAATAGCTACATGTAGTTACAAACGTAGATTTTCAACAACTAGTGTCCAAGCAGTCTAGTGCACTACAAGAGTTGGTCATGTTTAAGCTTTGTGCGCTTTCTGTATGATTCTTTTGCAATATAGTAGGGTGGTAGAGCAGTTCATAGTATGTCTGACTGACTTTATGAATACATAAGTACAACACCTGTTTAAAGCATTTTTTCTTACTTTCAAGAATGGTTTCAAACATACACAGCTCATATTATAGTAAATATTACCATCTAATTTCATAGTGAAATACTGACTATCATTATTCTTTCTGCAATCTAAACTTTGGCACCTACATTTAAATATTCATACAATTAGTGTAGCTGACAACGTCAATTATTCATTTGCCATGATGATATAATCGAGTAGATAATAAACCCTTTAGCGAACACTCTTACCAGAGCAATTACTAGCGCGATTTGAGCCTTCGACACAACTGCGTGAAAACTGCATCAAATTTCATCAAAATTGAAATAGATGCAAAAAATTAACATGCATAGGAATGCTGAGAAATTTTTTTACAAGCTGATTCTATTTGTACAAATAGCTTGAAATTGCTTTCTTGCAAAAGTCTCAATTTGTCAAAGCAAACATTGTTTTTATTTTTGTACGTCATTTTCAATTGTGTTTTCTGATTGATAAAAGTAATTGACAATGTTTTATTAAAAATACCTGCATGGATTCATATGTTCACAACAATTTGCAAACAAATTGGTCGTCCAAGAGCATTTAAAGTAGATTTATGACATCCGATGCAAGGCGGGAGCGTCACTAAAAACTCAGTGCGTGACTTTAATGACCAGCGAAAAATGGTGGCTTGACATGGTCGCCTAAACTTGGCTATAACTTACATGCAAACTGGCACACAGCTATAAATAAATATGCATTAGTAAGCTTAGAAATTTTTTCCACAGGCAGCCTTATATTCCCTGCCAATCAGCTGTGAAAATCTTGGTCAATATTCTGATTTGACGAAGCTGTCAGCTTTTTTACCATAAAATATTGATGACAAATATATCTTTTAGAAACAATAACTCTAAGAAAAAGGTTTATGATAAGCATCTGCACGGTGTCATATATGTTTGCAAAACTTAGCAAGTATATTGGTGGTACGGGTTCATCAAAAGTAGAGTTAAGCGCTCCTGTGCATTGCGGGTGCAGATTTTAGAAATGCTCATGACGCCATGTCGATAAGCAGTGCACGACACGGCTGACAAGACCTGACATGGCTGTTCAAACTCTGCTATAACTTTCATGCAAATTGGAATGAAACTGCAAATGGATATGCATTTGAAAGCCGATATATTTTCTAGACTGATTTTTCCTCCAGACAGCTTGCGAAGCTTTTACAACCTGAGATCTATATTTTGATAGTTATGATTTTTTGCTGTCAGAATTTTTTGCATTTCTTAAAACTAGATTTACGTAACAATTTTGCAAAAGAAAAACATTGCACAGATTCCTGTGTGCTGCGGCAAAAATTAGTGTGCACAAAGAGGATTCAATTGTCAGCCTGCATTGACACATTTGATGAAGCAGCACAAGACAGGAGAGAACATTTATTACGAGCACCAACAGCAAATCATGGACTGCAAGAATGGAGAACAATATGAGAACTGAACTCTTTGATAGTGTGGATGCCCTAAAAAGGGTGGTTTGCTACAAATACAACCTGCATGTATATGCACAACAAATATAACCTGTAAATTGACAACCAAATACAATACATCGATTTTGAAATTTTAGCAAGTGTATGTACAAAAGCAAGTCATACAAAGCAATGAAGCATTTGAAGACACTAAATAAAACTTGAAATTAATCTATTTAGGATGGTAAGGATCAAAACATGACACACGCAAAGGTAGACACATGCTAGACATTTAAATTTAGTTCCGCGTTGCTTAGGGGAGTTGCCATCAGCGAGCCATTTGTAGTACCTGCTAATTCTCAAATTTGCTGCTGTACCTTTCCCTGGACTATTTGGCACTATTCGATGAGTAGAAGAAGTTGAAGTGGGGGGAATACTGTTTTTACGGCAAGATCCGGTGTATTCAAATATCTGATTAATTAATTTCTTTCGGAGCTGTAAGGCAGTTATTTTACAGCCGCTATAGATTCTATAAACTATGGCCGCATTGTAAACACAAATATCTAATAAACGAAAAAAAAAATTGTACCGTTTTGTAGTTTTACGCGCAGCGTTATAATAATGCAAATTTTTATTAGATTTGTTTACTCCCCCCATGTATTTGTTGTACTCCAAAATAAAAGCTTGTTTGCTAACTTTATCCCCTTTATAGTTTACTTTGTCTGTATCAGCGACTTCTACGTTTTTGGAAATGTCTGAAATTACAGAAACATATTTTTTATCTCTCCAACAGCCAACCCTACTTTATCCATTAGAATAGCTTGTTGTCTCACCTTTTCTAATTAATTCTCCATTACACATTTTCAAATCTTTAGCGACACCTTTTCTGTTTAGACGCAAAGTTCCGCAAACATGAGTGTTATTTTTTATAAGTTTAAAAAAACATGGAAAAAATGGTTATCATCTCCATTAATTCTTTTTGTATTCTTCTACCGCAACAATTGTGTATGGCAATCTTACAATTTTTATGATTGTCTTTCTTAAATTCACCAGTTCAGAATCATTTTAGTTTGGCTTATTAGTTAGAGTGCCATATAAAACATATCAAAATTGAGATAACAGTGCAGGTCTTTTTAAAAGATATCAAGCTACACAATTAGAGCAGATATCTGAGGGTGCATAAAAATAAATAGTATAGTTAGAGCCTTTATTAACGATTACGTAACATGTAACCAACTTCCCAAATCTCTAAGAAAGTTGACGAATTTGTATAAAATCATCATATTAGTTAAATGTTATTTGGTTGTTAACATTTAAATTTTTATCATGTAAACTTAATGTGTTCTTTGTTTGAAGTAACCTGGTACAGAGATGATACTCTATAAATGCAAATGCAGTGCATATAGCTTAAGATAAATAATTTTATCATTCACTAGTGTACGTCATGATTGTGGTTCAGTCTACACTGGTTGCTTATGAAATGTAATTTATGAACATAATAGCTTGTGACTTAAACTGTTTTGCTGCCAAGTAAATTGACCATAACTTTTGTACAATGTTAAAGAGTTCAGCAATTACAGTTTTTGGAAACATCCTTTACCCTGCTGAACATTAAACAAGTTATTAGTTTTTTAGGGCTGGTAAATCATTTAAATTATCTTTCATGATCGAGGAGTCAAACGACATTCAAGCAAAATGATTGAAAACATGCTTGTTCTTTGTAAAAGGAAACTTTTAAAAAAGATGGAATATAAAGTGGCTTTTTAAGTTTAATTATCAATTAATTTGTTGATATAAGTTATTGTTAGCAATTTATAATTAGTGTGAATGTAAGTCTGATAAGATTGTGGTTGCTGTGACTCGGTTTGCTGAACAGACATATTGGCAACCATATTTGAATGGTTTCTAGTAAGCATAAACAGGCAGTGCTACTATATTGGTAGATACGGTTACAACAAAACAAACTCTATTTTTCCAGAACAAATATTCCCTAAAGATCGTATGACATTTTAAATGCTGTCAGACTTTATTAAAATATTTGAGTAAAATAAGTGGTTGACAAATACATGTAAAAGTACAACTGTAATGTCACCTATTACTACGTTCCTCTGCAACATTTAACATACATTTATGTATAGAAAATTAAAAATGTTCTACTGTATCTGTATCAGCCACCAGATGCTTATTTGCTTGTATTGTAAGCAATTGCTTCACATTATACTGGATGAATATACACCAACAGTTGACATACTTGTTATACACTTTTTGTTTAACGTTATTAGTTTTTTTCATAAAATATAACAGAGCGAACTGTTCATACTTGCATATTTGTGTCTGTAAAATATACTGTAGATCAAGTGGTTGCTGATTGCTAGTCCAATTACTTACAAAAAAAATTAAGTTACTGTTGTGTCTGCTTGACAGGTGAGGTGAAAGGAAAAATAGATCACCCGCATTTCTTTGACAACAATGAGGATGAAGAAGAAGATGATGATGATGATGATAAAAATGATGATGATAAAGATTATGATGATGATGATGATGATGATAAAGATTATGATGATGATGGTGATGAAGATGGTGATGAAGATGATGATGAAGATGATGATGATGATGATTGTTATTATGATGATAATATCTTGGATATGTGTATTAACGAAAATACTCTCTGGGTGGCTGCTTTGGATGATGGTCTACTTAAGTTTGATATTCAGTAAAATATGACTTATTTTCGGTCTCTTTGATGACACTTTGTATTGTCTTTATTAGTTTTGTAGAATCCTTCTAAATTATAATTTTTTCATAGGTTCATTTTAACTACTTTCATTTGCTACAACTGTTTAAAAATGATTTATTACCCATTTTAGCTGCCTTTATTCTATTAATCCAATAATAAAATTGTTTTATTTGCAATCCTTTCACCTTCATTACTCATCTATGTGTGACAATCTGTAAGAACGAGTAACACTGATGACTTATTAATTAAACTCTAATGAGTATCACTCTCTATTGCTAAAGTGTTTACAGTTAACTCTATGAACTATAATGAGTCTATGGTAAAATAACAGGTTTTATAAGATGTTTAAAGTTAACCTTGACTTATTCACCAGGTGAAAACTGGCCAATAATTTTCCCTGAATACAAAAATAGGTCTGATTTACTAAGTAACATTTGATAACTATAAGACAGTTTCAAGTGTGTTGCACTCAACATACCATTGATAAATTTGGTAATCTTTAAGCAGAACTGGGTCATCTAACTTTTAAAAAATCTTCAGCAGCTGCTTGGAGACGCTGGATTATCAAGATTTCATTATCAGAATTTTTTGAAAAAACGAACAAAAAATGTTTCAGTAACTAATTAAATAAACTATTTCATTAAACTAGTCAATGAACCTAACTTGATAAAGTACAATTGATTTACTTGCACAGCTCAAGGGATTATCAGAAACGATATTGTTAGTCAACAAAAATTGAATAAAATTTGGCAGAGAGAGAGCGATGCTAACACTGTAATAAGACATGCGTGCACACTATTACAGTGGATGGCAACTCCAATCTCATGTTTTCTTCTGATACGAACACGCTGAACTGATGTTGGTAATGATCATTGGTTACTCCATTGACTGGTTTGTCATATTTTTCATTATAGTCAATAGACCGTATAGTATTTAGTTAAAATGCAAGGTCACCTTACATTAGAGCGCATGGTGCAAGAATTGTAGTTTTTTTGGCACAGGAAAGCTTGTGCATGGATCGAGTCTCAGCAATATTCATAAAGTATTTACATTTTTTCTCTACAGTAAAAACAAAGTGTTTAAAATACTTTTTTTTTACTGTAGAATAAGGCTTATCATAATAATATTTAGATCTTGACAATACGAGAGCTAAAACACAGAGCTAAAAATGTTTTTAGTGATCCATAGTGTGAATGATGCAATTAGTCCATTATTGACCTTTTTTAATAAAAAAAATATAGACTGCTTCTTGGTTTCTTTCATATACTAAACATATGTTTATACAAGAACTAAGATGAAAGGTTACCGGTACTGTAACTTTGTAAATTTTCTACCTTGAACAATTCATGTTTCAATATCTGCATGTATATTATTATATTTCAATACACCTTTAGTAAAGTATCTAGAATTACAGAAAATAGTATAGTAAAATTTTAGAAGTTTTTTGTATAAATCATAAATATAGTTTTTTCTTTATTCTTTAACTTCTTCTTCTCCTTTTGGCTTTTTCATTCATGCGCTTTATTCTATCTTCTCCTTGTGTACCATAAATCATACTTATCACATACAGGACTTGCAATCAATTTTCTTTCAGATGTCAAAACAGAGAAAAGCGGAAAGAATAATAATAAAAAAGAAGGGATAGAGACAAATAGAAAAAACAAAAAAGAAAGAGTTGAATAGTAGAATAAAAAAACAAAAATGGAGAACTAGAGCAAAATAAATAGCTAGAAACAAAAGAAAGAATGAGAAGCAAAAGGGAACATGTAATGGGGAAAGAGAAAAGCAAAGAACGAGATCTGAAACAAAGGGAAAGAACAAAAACAAACCGGAGATGGCAAAATTGAAACAGTGAGTTTTGATTGGGAATTAAAATGGAAAAAAGATGATGGGACCCACAGAGAACATAAGAAGGAATACAAAAAGAAAGGTAGAAAAAAAATTTAAAAACTCAACTAACAATGACTTTACTGGGAGGTTCCATAGTGTTACACGAAAATGAACAATTTCAGCAAATGTTTTCATATTTTTTTACAGATTTTATCTAGTTATCAACACTGTATTATGTTGCAACATACTGTATTTAATGAAATCTTTCACGTAATGTTTGGCAAAATTAATGGTGCAACATCCTATGAAATATTGCATCTAAAAACTTTGCTAACGCTATCATAATATTGTTGAAGAACATTGTTAATAAGTGTTTCAGCAATGCTCAAGGAAGTTTACTTCAGTATGTTTGAGCAAAAACGTCTATATGGTACTGGCATTAAGTATAACTTGAACATTATACAAGAACATTTTTTACCATCAAATTAATTTCTAGGCAGTGTAGGGTCTTGGCAGTTTAGGCAGAGAACAGCGGAGAGAGTAATAATAAAAAATAAGAGATTGAGACAAATAGAAAAACAAAAAATAGGAACATGAAAAAGTAGAAAAAAAATGAAAATAGTGAATGAGAGCAAGAGAATTAGCTAAAAATGTAAGGAAACTGTGAAACTGAAGAGAAAAAGGCGAAAAGGGGAAAGAGAAACGCAAAGAACGAGATCGAAATCAGAGGGAAAGAACCGAAACAAACAGAAGAGGGCAAAATAGGAGCCGTTAGTTTTGATATAGAACTAAAATGGAACACAAATGATGAGACCCACAAAGTCATAAGAATGAATACAAATAATAAAGATAGATATAAAAAAATAAAAGCCTAACTAACGATGATTTTACTGCGATGTTCCATAACGTCACACCCAAATGAAAATTTTCAGCAAAGGTTTTCATGTTTTTTACAAATGTCATCAAGTGATCATTATTGTATTGTGCTACAACATACTGTAATTGATGGAATATTTTACAGAATGTTGTGAAAAAAATAATGCTGCACCATCCTATGAAATATTACATCTATAAACTTTGCTGACGCCACAATAACATTGTTAGAGAACATTGTTATCAAGTGTTTAGGCAATGCTCAAGGAAGTTTACTTTTGTATGTTTGAGCAAAAACCTCTGTATAGTATAGATTTACTTAGTTTTTTGATATCTCAAAGTATTAAAGTAACCAATTAATGCCTAAGTAGTTAAATGATTAAATGTTTAGTTTTTGTGTAAAATAGAAATAATTCAAAGCCAGTCCATCATGCAAAGAATCAATAGGCTCATCAATTTCTAAGTTGTAAACAGATTATTTTACTCGTGGTTTGTTATCAAAGGTAGGTATTCATATCAACAGTTTGAATTGGCAGGGTCATTGTCTACATCAATCACAATTTCCTCGGTCTATATATATGCAGTAGAGAGATTTTGACTTATTCAGTACTGTACACATATATTTGAGAAGTTTTAATATGGAGTGCCATTTGTAAAATTTTGTAATATCCACACAAAAAGACATGTTTAGTATGTAAAAATTTGATATTAGTATGTCAAAATCCATGTTTAGTGTCTCAGTTTACAAGTTTTACAGTAAATATCAAGTTACATGTTTAGCCTGTTAATCTGTATGTTTAGTATGCTAATTTTCATGTTCGGTATTGCGAAACATGCATGTTTGTTATCCTGCCGTGATCCATGTTTAATATGCCAATATTTATTTTTGCTATTCTAATTTTGTATGCGATCTCTTTTGTAACCTAGTCAATCACGTTATTTTTACACATAATCCGTGGGCCATCAATGAATGGTTGGTCAACTTGGAGAATTCCGATCAATAACCCTGAGGAGCAAAGGCACTATAGCAAGATTTCCTCACTACGTGCACCCAAAGTAAACATGGCCACACCCATTTGTTTGATAGAAAACTCATTCAAATTCAAAAGTTACTTGACCTAGAAGGAAGGAGGTAGCTAAGACTTAACTTACTAACTCACTTAATTGTTTATTCCTCGAGTACCAGGTCTTATATCACAGCAAGTGAGCATTGTCGGTTGCTGTTCTGTTGTGTAGTACAAACAACAACATTGATTTATTTATTGACATTTGTTCATATTACATTAAAAAAGTTATCTACAGACTGACTGTGACTCCATTAACTGACTGTGTAATTTTTAATTTGTGTTTGTTCAGTGGTTGTCTTTTGCAAAGAAAAATAATGATTCATGCAATCGTATTTGCAACAAACAACTGAATTTAATAATGAAAAATTGGTATTGTGTATGTATAGCCACTGTCACTGTGGCACACTATGTCATAAGGTCAGTGTAAGTCAGTCAGTCAAGTGCTCGGGGACCTGAATAAATGATGATAACTATTAATTAATGGTTATTGGTCATTGTCTCTGATTTAAATATTTGTTTGTTTGTTGAATTAAATAAGGATTAATGATGCACATACATGACATTACATAGTAACTAAGTTTGACCTATTTAGTCTTATATTAATTTAGATATGACTCAGCAAAATCTCCCCAATGACTTTAGAGCGCACCTTCAGCCTTCAAGTTCAAATACCACCAGAAGATTTAGAAAAGTGTGTTAAGCCAGCATTGAATGAAATAACCTTGTTTAGCATTGTCTGTATAATTCTATCATAAACTGGACTACATACAGTCCACAACTGCTTCTACATGTAGGATGTTGTATTACTACATACTGCAATGAAATGTTCAATCTCAGCAGTGAGAAAGTAGGGTGTCCTATATATGCAACCTGATTGCAACAGAACTATCACACCTAAATATGTTTATATTCTCAACAATTAAATTATATTTAGCTGATGTCGATTGGGACAGTTTGGTCCTTGTGACAAAGATATTGGTTATATGCAATGATCCATGGCTGCGTTCGTTTGTATATTCAGAGTGGATGCTTCACCAGAAGGATCTTCTCGGCGATTAAAAAAAGATAAGATCATGTGAATGTTCCACACTGATGCTAGAGAGGTTTTTGGTAGGTGTGTGTTTTAGAACCAGCTTTCATTGAATACTATATATGCAACAGACAATATGGGTACGATGACACAACTTGGATATACTTAACCTTTTGTGACTTGATTTGAACACATGAGAGTTTACAACCAGTCTTTGATGTTCTATTGGAAGTATTGTAGGATCTGTATATTCCTACATTTCAAAGTGCCCATTGGAGTTGTCTCAATCTCCAGTAATTTATTTGATAGAGTAAAACCTTTGTTAAATTTTACCTTCCACCCCTCCTGATGATTAAAATCCTGAAACCAAGTTTTAAGTATCTTATGCCATCAGTTCTTTGGCCAAAATAAAGCTTCACCTCTGCACATAACCTTTTCAAAAATACTGGAAATACAGCGCTTGCTCTAATTTAAGGTCTAGTTTCACGATATGAGATAGGTTTCCCTATGGCACTGTAGGGGGATATTTACAATTTTTTGTATTAAAAATGGGTTGACAGCGTAACCACACAATTGTTTAAAAATTATTGATAACATTGCTATGCTTTCTTTTACTGCTTTAAAAGAAAAGAAAGTTGTAGAAACAAAACGTATATTTCCACAAGACATTCTTAGTTTTTTTACTAAAACTGGCTATGAACCACTCCTAAACTGGAGCATGCATCCCAGGATAAGTTTTCAACCTTACCCTGCATGGTGCCCCACTAGCGGTACACAGCTAAAATTCTATATTTACCCATGTCAGCAGAACTCTCTGACCCAATACTAGACAATGAGAGAGTATGTTCATAATATGGCACCATCGTTATAAAACTGAACACTTTGGCTTAGAGTAAGTAAGAAGACACTAGAGATAGTTTAGCCTCAGAGTCATAAGATAATAACAAACATAAAGAACACTTACAGAAGAAAAATTTGGGTTTGCTCTCTTAGTGTCACAAGCATTGAACTACTAATAAAAGAACATAATTTTGCATTATTTTATATTCTAGTTTATTAGTTTTTTGGTCACGCTATAAATATTTGTGTGACCTGTTTTTCCAAAATCAAGTTGCACACCAATAGATGGCTATCTTGCCAGTCTAGAGTGTGTAATATAAGTCTGTGGTAACAAAGATCAGGTATGATATTTTTAATACATGTACACACATGTTATTTAAATACTTTCTGGCTCAATGGCAGTAAACAACAATTTACCACCACCAAGTATTTCACCATAGTTACTTGTTGGCACGGGTTGAACAATACAATATTAAATGCTATAAAAGCCATAATTGTCTTATCTGTACGAAATCAGTTTTTGCCATCCTTTGTAAATTGGAACCTATAACTCTTTCTTGCTAGTTCATAACATTGTTCGCCAAGATACAACATTACATGACTTATATCATATTTTACTGCTACTCTCGGGAACCTTCCTTCTGAATTAGCTGAACCAATTAACTTTTTGTTGGCGAATAGATAATGCCACAAAATCCATAGCCAGCCGATGCAGTCGGAGTCATGACTATCAGCCTAAATAAGCTATCCAACACCGGTTTCAACTATCATGTACCTTGACACACATATGGGTACAGTTACTTCTTGTATGTCACAACTTTCGCTGATCAGATCTAATGGCCTGGCATCAGGTCGCCAAAGTCGTTTAGTAAATGTGTCTATTATCTCTTTTTCCTCTTCAAACTTCAGGTCAGCTCTGAAATATAGCAAATAATATAGCATGGTCAATAAAATTACCTGATATCTTGAAGCAGTACAATGTAAGAATTACAAATTTGTATGAGCAACAAGTTTCAAGTTTTTGTATAGCTCTAGTATAAAACTTTTCTCCAAACAAAATATAATACAATATATAATATGGCATCATATTCTTCATACAGAAAACAATACTGACCTGTTGTAGATTTGCGTACAGGTACAACTGGTGTTCCATACTGGTTGAATTGAGTTGGTTCCCATATGCCTTTAGCTACACCTGCTTCGTATGCTTGGTTGAGCTCTTCTGTCAAGGCAATAGGAACTGGTCTGGGTCGGCAGAAGACTGGCTTTGTTGAAGGTTTGAAGTTTATCTCTAGTTCAAAGTTCTTGAGACATCCTAGCTCGTCTTTGAATATTTCTGGAAATTCTTTGCACATCTCCTTACACTTGATTTGTAACCTCCCATCTGGCTGGTTCTCTGCGATTGTTGATACAAGGTTCTGTTGTAGCTTGTCATCAATAGAGATGCCTAGTTGTTGTATAGCAGTTCTTCCTAGTAGGTTGAGATCTTGTACAGCACTAATCCCAAATGGTAGTCTGACTTCTTTCTGTGCATCCAATTGGGCAGTTAGCTAACATCTGCCAAGCGTCTCTATGAGATTTTCTGAGGCTGATTTGTAGTTAACTGTAGTAGGTTTTAGGTTTGGCTTTCCTAGCTTCTCCCATATTGATTTACAGATGAAGTTGTCACATGCTCCAGTGTCCAGTTCAAGTGTGAAGTTGTCTCCCTCCAGTTTGATGTTTTCAGCAAGTTTCACCATCTTGGTTGATGTGCATTCTATCATCTTTACTGGTTTTTCTGCTACAGATGATTTCTTTTTCTTGCATGCTCTTTCTATGTGACCTTGTTTAGAACAAAAGTTGCAGGTGGCTGCTTTGAATCTGCAGTCATCCGCTGTATGGTTAGTTCGGTCACATCTGTAGCATAGCTTTCCTTCCTTCTGCTTGTCAGGTGTGGAGTTGTTTTTCTGGATTGGTTTGTATCTTGATTTCTGTTGAGCAACCTTGTTGACTTTAGACGAGTTTCCATAAACTGTCTCTTTGGCAACTTTAGCTGCTTCTTCTGTTTCCTGTGCTACCTGTATAGTTTTGTTGAAGTTGAGTTCATTGTCCTTGACCTTGAAGAGAGATTTGAGAACTGCTTCATTGTTTACAGAGCAGATAAATCTTGTTCTGAGAGCCTCATCTAATGGATCTGTAATGTCTATGAAGGCACATGTAGTTGCATCTTGACGAATTCTGGCAGCTAACTCTTGAATAGTTTCTCCAGGTTTCCTCTGCATGTCACTCCAATACTTGTAACGCTCTCTAACAATGAAGCGCTTAGGGTCATACTGGTCTTTGAGAAATTCCAGTATTTCATTCATGTCGAGGTCGTTGATCTGCTTGGGTGTTGAAAGCTGAGCTGCCATATTACTACGCTGCTTGTAGAGTGTAGGCTGTTGGTTGGTGAGAAAAGTGCCAGCAATCTTGTCTTGATGAATAGAATTTGCTGCAATGAATGTGTTGAATCTGTCTATGTAATCTGTTAGTAGCTCTGCTGTTGGGTCAAAACCTGGGAAGGCTGGAACAGCGGTTGCAGCTGTTTCTTGTTTCCGTTGTAGGTTTTGTAGTAGTAGCTCCATCAGTTTCTTATTCTCCTCCATTCTTTCATCTTGCTGACGTCTGTATTCCTCTTGTTGCTGCTTGAACTCCTCATGCTGCTGTTGTCTATGCTCTTCTTGCTGCTTTCTCTGCTCCTCTTGCTGCTGTCTCTGGTCCTCCTGCTGCTTCTGCATTAGCTTGATCAGGTCTGCTACTTCTGCCATTGCAGTGGTGCAATTTTGAACAGTTACTCTTGTAATAAACTAGAACTCTTTGTATCGATTTTATCAATGATAAAATCTGAACAACACTCTTTGTAACTGTTCAAAAGAGAAATCCTTGTCGCCAATTAGCTTCTGTTATGTTTCTGCACAGAAGCAATTAAATAGAGTATTAAATTAGAGAAATGGTTTATTGCACACTCCAGAGACAACTGATTTGATAACAGAAAACCCAAGTATTTATATGTTTGGTCATAGAAAAGCTTTGTAAAAAGCTACAAGCACTATTAATAGCTATAATGAGACAGTACTATATAATATTAGCTTGTATAAAGCTTTAGCTAAAAAGCATAATGTTTGTTGGCAAAGTACCAATAATACTTGGCACTTGCATGACAAATACATATAAAGTCATTAATCAGACAGCAATAGCTTTGGCAGGAAGAGGCCTTGACTATGTTGGTTGAATATCTGTGAGCTGCATGAGTACTGTATTGATGGCATGTGTCTGATTCTTGACCAGAAGCAGCGAAAGATGTAGAGGCTGAAGAAAATGCTGGCACATTAGCTGATTTGCAAGCTGCTGAAAAGGCTAGCACACCTGCTGATGTAGAGGCTGACAGAAAGGCTGGCACAGTGGCTGATAGTTCTGTATCAGGAAAACCGCTGAAAAGAATTCAAACAAGAGTTGTTAAACTGTCGTGTAACAACAAAATAACTTGCAATATATCTAAAATACTGCTATTTCCCTGAATGGTAAGTGCAGAATTATAGAAATACACCGCCCCCGTTTATGAATCTGGTTTTCCAAAATAAGAACATCATCATCACAGGTCAGGTAGACTGGCATTTTATTCTGAGGTACTAGAAAATAACATTAAATTAAAGATGTAATCAAACACAAAATTATGCAAGGCTATAATTAGTTCAGACATTGAAGTCGCAACTAATGTAAAAACTGCATTCACAATTGGTTTATACTAATATTTAAAGCTTAGTACTAGTATCGCTAGTAGTTGTCTACTACTAGTTTCTCATTGTTTTCATTTGATTTTTCCAAATGTATACCGGAGTCAGTCAAATTGTCTTTTCGTGACAAAAATTTTAGAGTTTGAAAAATTCATGATGTGGAAACATGCATCTTTCTAACAATGATAGCTTCATCAGGCAGCTATGAGCAGTTAAGAGCAGCAATGAGCATGTCTCTAGACTATCATCTAGAGACATGCATTTATCTAACCACTTGTTACATCATTCAACATTAGGTGGCTGCTGACCTATCACATGTTACATGTTCTTTAGAAGATTAATCAACAGAAAAAACTAAAACTAGCTATAACATAAATCATTGGCCTGTTTGCTTTCCAATAATGATGTGACAAGTACAAGTCAAGTATTATAAACAGAACTCAGTAAATTCTTAGCTCTTTTGTATTTAACAATTTTTAGTAAGTTGAGCAAACAAAACTATTGCCATCTTTTTCGCTTTGACTCTTCATGGTCTAGGAGGAATGTGTAGCCAACTCAAAATTGCATCATCAGCTATTCATATTACACAACAGAAAGCAATAACCCAGCTAGAAAATATTTGCATAGTAATCAGGTAGGATTTCTGCTGCTTTCACGACACATGATGGTAGGAGGTATATATGTTTTGCTGGACCAACCACCTTTTTCAGAGTTATTGAGTTCAATGTTTCTCCAGATGGTAAGTTAGCTTCTACTAAGAAGTGGTCCAAAGTCATTTTAATAGAGCTTGTACTGCAATCTGGATTTACAATTTAGTTTTTATCAGTAGTTATAACAGGAAAAGGCTTTTTGGTGTGAGTTGCCAGGAATACAACGTGATTCGCAAATGGTTTTCTGAATCAATATTTGGTGGTATCATAAAACAACCTGTTGGAGATGGGCATATTGACCCAAAATGGTGTTGGAGAAAATGCTTTTGTTGAGGCACCACTGCAAATGAAATGAATACTATGAGTATTTACGTGTTACACAGTTCCCTTACATGTGAAATAGGAAAATCTAACAAATGTCAAACTGTTGCACATTTTGCAAACAAATGGAAATTGGGGTTATGGTAAAACAAGAAAATTGACCATGAGGAACAAGATTATTCCAATCACAGCAGGCTTACCGCATTCGCTGGGTTTTCGTTGTTTTTTTAACTTGAAAGCTGGAGAAGCGCCCTGAAGTCATTGGAACAGTTTTTTCTGAGCCATATCTAAATTAATATAAGACTAGGTAGGTAAAACTGATATTTCCCGACAGTGCTGACTGTGAGATACAAACATTCATCACAGTCAATAAGACACACACTTTGTGCTAATAAATAATTTTCTGCTGTTCATATTTTATCATGAGACATCTTAATAGAATCTACACTCAATGCGATATTTTTAGAATTCAGACCAAACAATGAACTATCAATACATGAGGCTGCATAGATCATGGACCAAACAATGAACTATCAATACATGAGGCTGCATAAATCACGAACCAAACAATGAACTATCAATACATGAGGCTGCATAGATCACGAACCAAACAATGAACTATCAATATATGAGGCTGCATAGATCACGAACCAAACAATGAACTATCAATACATGAGGCTGCATAGATCATGAACCAAACAATGAACTATCAATACATGAGGCTGCATAGATCACGAACCAAACAATGAACTATCAATACATGAGGCTGCATAGATCATGGACAGAACAATGAACTATCAATACATGAGGCTGCATAGATCACGAACCAAACAATGAACTATCAATACATGAGGCTGCATAGATCATGGACAGAACAATGAACTATCAATACATGAGGCTGCATAGATCACGAACCAAACAATGAACTATCAATACATGAGGCTGCATAGATCATGGACAGAACAATGAACTATCAATACATGAGGCTGCATAGATCACGAACCAAACAATGAACTATCAATATATGAGGCTGCATAGATCATGGACAGAACAATGAACTATCAATACATGAGGCTGCATAGATCACGAACCAAACAATGAACTAGGAGGCTGCATAGATCACGAACCAAACAAGCAAAGCACAAACAGTGTTCATTAGCCAGGTGCCCATATTATTAAATTTTGATTATAAAATTCTTAGTATACTATTGTGGCAATAATAATAATCTGTAATTTGTATTATTAAATAATTACTTTGAACAAAATAGTTAGTTATCTTTCACTATTGTTATTATTATAATATTATTGTACACATACAATACTTTATTATGTAATGTCATGTATGTATTTTATTGATCATTTTTTCATTCAACAAACAAACAAAAATTTGAATCAAAGACAATGAACAATAATCATTTATTAATAGTTCTCATCATATATTCAGGTCTCCGAGCACTTGACTGACTGACTTACACTGACACTAACGACGTAGTGTGCCACCATGACGGTGACTATATATACACTCTAACAGTTTTTCATTAATAAATTCATTTGTTTGTTGTGAATACAATTACATGAATGGTAATGTAAATGTAATGTTTTCAATATATTATAAATAAATATTGATGAAGAAATCTATGTTGTTGTTACTACAAAACAGAACAGCAACCTACAATATTTACTTGCTGTGATATAAGACCTGGTATTTAAGAAATAAACCAGTAAGTGAGTTACTAATTTAAAACTTAGTTAACTCCTCACTTTGAGGTTAAGGAACTTTTGAATTTAAGAGAATTTTTCTATCAAACAATGAATGTGGCCAACATCGCTTTTGTCTTACTCACCATAGTGTCTTTGCTCCCCAGGGCTATTGATCAAAATTCTCGAAATTGGCCAACCATTCATCGATGGCCCACGGGTTACATTTAAAAAAGCGAGATTGACAAGGAGCATCGGTTTTGATTTTTAACAAAAGGAGATCGCATATACAAAAAGAAATAGAAAAATAAAAATGAATACTGACATATCAAATAACGAATAACAAGCATGGTGTTTCGCAATGCCAAACATAAAAGTTAGCATACTAAACATGCAGGTAAACATACCAAACAAGAATCTTGACATATAAAACATGTAAATTGACATACTAAACATGAATTTCGACCAACTAAACAAGTAAGTTCTCATAATGAACATGTAAGTTATGATACTAAACATGTAAGTTATCATAATAAACATGTAATTTATCATACTAATCATGTAAGTTATCATACTGAACATGTTCAATAGTGTGGATATTACAAAATTTTGCAAATGGCACTCCATATTACAGCTTCTCAAGTATGCGTGTACATTACAGAATAAATGAAAATATATTTATATATAGACTTATGAAACTGTGATTGATGTAGGCAAGGAGCCTGCCAGTTCAAACTTTCACAACTTCCTATGACCTATCTTAACTTTTTATTTTAACTCAGAGACCTATTAACCATACAAGTAGCTTATATAAGTGGTAGTGCGGTGAATAAGTGGTTATTTACAGAAGAAACCAAGAAGAACTGAGTAACAGCTTATGAGAAATGTAATCAAAAAAATCCTATTCCAAAATTCTCTTCATTATTGAATAAGTAAAACAAGGGATATGAGACTTTTGGTTTGTCATGTATGATTTTGGTTTACACAATAGAAATATATAAACCATAAAATAAAAATCAACAGGTATTACTTGACCCGCTTTTTATAAGATTCTGAAGAGAATATTGGCTACGAAAAGAGATAAATTACAAGAGAACAAAAAAGGCAAGTCCAAAAGATTATCAGAACTAAAACCAGGTGTATTGGATGGTATATAAAATTTTGGTTAAATTGGTGAAACCAGAGGTGACGTCGGCAACATATGTGATAGGAATTAAATAATTTTTCAATTTTTAGAGACAGTGAAAGTGTTGACTTATCCGTCGCTAAGGTAAACTGAGTTAATAATTGATACAAATGAAACTGCTCAGAATTGACTGGATGATAACCAATCGCCAGTGCTTGGTAGTTTAAAGTTGAAATTATTACTGACAATACAAATATATATGTAATATAAATTAATAATAATTTTTTCGATTTAATCTCCATATGGTAACAATATATAAAAACTTGCTTAGTGTGAAGCAAATCGGTTATTTGGCTTGAGTGGCCAGCTT
The DNA here is from genome assembly GCF_963576615.1 of Watersipora subatra. Lineage (NCBI taxonomy): Eukaryota > Metazoa > Bryozoa > Gymnolaemata > Cheilostomatida > Watersiporidae > Watersipora > Watersipora subatra. The sequence goes on from NC_088715.1 coordinate 29,948,605, forward strand.
TGGGGTCATCTCTAGTTGCAAATGCAGCAAAACACAGTAGAGGGGAAAATAAAAAAGGAAAATTTTTCTCTGTAATGCTGTGAGAAACAATCTTTGCTATTTCTGGATTTGAGAATAGGAGTTTCAAAGTTTTACTTCTTTATCGAGAGAAGAAAAAAATGCTGTTAATAGAGTCATTTTCGGGTCCTTATGTAAAGTATTGCTCTGACATGAAACATCGAAAGACTGACACAGTTGTATAAGTCATGAGAGCTATTTAAAGAAAAATTTAAAAAGGGGCTCCATCAAAGACTTCAAATTATACCAGCTGAAAAATTAAGTCTGAAAGATATTTTAATCTGATCAAGTAAGATAGTTGGAAAAAATAATCAAAAATTTTATGAAGCAAAAGTTCTAACTACTTTAGTTACCATTAACTTGAAAGAAAACAATTTTTCGAAGAAGTTTTATAGACCAGCTGTGCTACCCAGCGTTGCCTAGATAAAAAAAAGTATTTGATAAAAAAATTGATTTGTATTCACCATATAACAACGTGTGCCATTTTAACTTTCAAACTACATATCATGGGAAAAGTGTTTTGTGTAATTCAAATAATTTAATAGAAAATAAAAACAGATGTCAAGGTTTTCCATATTGTCAAACTATAATCTTCAAACTTCATATCATGAGCAAAAGGTTTAGGCATGTCGAATAAGTTACAAATAAATAAATCAACTATAAAAAGGTTTAGATATAAATGTGAAATAATTAGCAGGTAATAGCTAAATTAAGTTGGTTTTACTATTATTAAAATAAAAGAAGCTTTGGTAATGATACAATTACGTTGTATTACAAACTGGGTAAACAAAATAAAAATCTTCAATATGTTGAATTAAAAATAACAATTCTTGTATAACTTCATTGTACGAGTTGGCTATCGGGCTACGGCCAGCCATTATATCGAAAAATGTTGATATTGCTCCATGATATGTAAACAATTTTCTTTCAATCTCAAACTGTATACAAAATAGTTTTGTTACATATTTTGTTTCTCCAATATATTAAAAAACAATGCCAAGCCATTAATTCAATGTATCTATACTTTGTGCGTTGATAAAGCGATGTGAAGCTATGATCACTACGATCCTAAAATGATCCTCTACAACGTTCCTATTACAAAACATTACAAAACTATTACTTTCATCACCATCATATTGAGTGCTGCTATTTTATTTATTTGTTTATTTATAAAATCTAATTCGAGATCGGCTATAATATCATCAACATAAATAATTATCTATTTTCTAACTTGGGAAGTACTTACATAAACTTACACAAAAACTTTTGTGTAAGTTTTGTGAAGTTTTGTGAAGTTTTTGTGAAGTTCTTGTATTGAAGTGTGTTTGTTCAAAAAGGTTACTGTTCCACCAAAAGATATTCATCAAAACTTTGAATATGGTGATACTATAATTATCTTTCAATACTGGTACATCTGTAGAAATTAATTATCGTACTTTGCCTGACCAAAAAGGGAGAGAATGTTGAGGCTGTCCTCAAGAATACAGTTTACTTGCCCGCGCCGGAAGAATATAGTAATTGAACCATACAAAAAATATTTCTTAACAGGGCCGCATCTGTTAAATAATCAGTGCGCGCTAAAGCTATATCTATAGCCGAAATGCAGACAAATCCGCATACGGCATACTTTGAGAAATATATATATATATATATATATATATATATATATACTGTGCCAAATTTACAGTATGACAGAAAAGTTTTTTAGCTGCAAAAAAGAGAATAGCAAAATATCTTTGGTCATTTTTAGTTCAAGCTCAGCTTATGTATAAATAACTGTATCACTCTATAGCCTGACTGGCAGGTTTTTATAAAATTAAGCAATGCAAAAATTTATCTCCTAATTTAACTCCTAAGTTAACTGTTGAAAACATGCATTATTTATAACATTTTTGCTATTGAAAAATCCAACCATTTCTTATGATAGTAAAAATTGCATACTATTTAATGAAGGATAAACCTTATTAACTATTTTACTGCTGCGCTAAAATCACTATTCTGTCCAAACTAATTCAAACAGATTTTTGAAAAATCGGTATCCCGCTAGTATTTATGCAACAACTTGAGAATCAATGCAGTTATTGTTTAACCATAAAATGTAGCTCATTCAGAACAAAGTTCTTTACAACAAAGTTATAACATTGTTTAGTGAAATCTACTTTCACAAATTTTTTGCCCTTGTTTTAAAGAAATGCAGTGAAATTCTTATTGCCGAGACAATAGCCATTTTGTTTTCCGCTTTTAAAGAATGATTAGAATTGGAATAGCTTAGCAAAAGATTTTTGAGTAGTTGCGCGAAACAAGGTTGTTCTGTTGGTAACAAAATATGATGGGTCTATTGCGTAGGCTTTGTAATAAAGAAGAAAGTGAAACTCTATTGATAAGCCAATTCATTGGTTTATAGTCTGTTTTTCTACTACCGAAATTGCTGATGCACTGGCTCTCAAGATTTAAAGAAGGAACAGTACTACCTTTTTTTCTTGCAAGCAACTTCCCTTCTCAACTAAAAATTTCACATTCTTAAAAGGTTTCAAGGATGTTTTGAAGAATCTCAGAAAGGTTTCCTTGGTTGTTGCAAAATAGTGTGTAGGCGGCGCCTTTTAAACTTTCTCAGCAAGATTGTAACGAATACCTTGCTGGAACGCTCAGCGAATAATCTCACACAACAATTCTACTGTCTTGGGAGAATGTTACATAATTTCCGACACGCATTCCTTCCAGGATGTTGCTTCAAAGGTGTTAGCTAAAATCCCAGAAATGTTTTATGTGCAGAACATTAGTAGGTTGTAACTTTCTGGAAGCTTTAAAACATTCTGATGGTGTTCCATTGAATTTTTTATAACAAGTTGAGTACAATGTTATTATAATGTAATCAGCTTAACTTTTTCAGATCATATGTTATTTTTTGCCACACTGCTGGCTAATGCACAAGTGCTAGAACAATATAACAACAATAAAATTGCATAATTGCATAAATGCATAGTAATAACTGCATAATTGGGCAAGTAAACATAGCCGTAAAAGTCACTTGTGAGGTGTTATCACGGTTGTACAACATAAAAACACAATGTAAACTTCAACTCTTTTTTTTGCAATGTTTGCAATCAAATATAAACTTTTACTTTTTAGTAATTTTGTGTTTTAGACAAATGTTTTGAGTTTAACATGACTTTTCTGCATTACAATATTGTGAAATATGCAAAGGAAAATCAAAATAATATTATTTTCATGTTTCATTTAATTTTAAGTTAATTTTCATTGTAGAAGCTAGACAACTTCAAAAAATAGATCAAAGGTTTTTGGTAAAAGTGACTAAATTAAAGCTTACTTTATTAATCCAATCTCTAAAAAAATTTACAAAAAAAAACTAAATAGCAAGAGTAACACGCTACAATAAAAATTTTGTTAACAAATATTATTTGAGAAACTGTCAGAAAAATGTTGTAATATTCATTTGAGAGCAGAAACAATGTTGTACATCAGCTATTCTTTTACATTTCAGTTCAACGTAAAATGAATGTTTACATCTACGTTACACTTACTTTATTTAAACATTAAAAAGTAACTTTTCGGTAACATTACTGGAACATTGAGCTGAAGGTGCCCATGGTGTTGCGCCTTTGTTACCTTTACAATATAAGCCAATTGTATCTAGTTGTTTACACTCCAAAATTCCGAAGCAACTTCCCAACAAGATTGCCTAGACACTTATTTGAAGGTAAAAATGATGTTCTTGTATAATGTTCCAGTTATACTTCATGTCAATGATATATATAGAGGTTTGTTTCTCAAACATACTAAAGTAAACTTCCTTGAGCATTGCTATAACACTTAATAACAATGTTCTCTAACAATGTTATGATAACGTTAGCAAAGTTTATAGATGTAAGATGTCATAAGATGTTTAGGCACTATTGTTTTACAAAATCCTTTAAAGATTTCATCAAATATGTTGTAACATAATACAGTAATGATTACTAAATAACATTTGTAAGAAATTATGAAAACTTTTTCTGAAAATTTTCTTTTTTGGTAACGTTGAGGAACATCCCAGTAAAGTCATTCTGAGTTGAATTTTTTTACTTTTAATCTTTATCTTTGTATTCCTTCTCATTTTTTTTCTGTGTGTCTCATCATCTTTGCTCTATTTTACTCATTCCAAAATCACTGTCTCTATTTTTCCTTTTCTCTTTTGTTGCTGTTCTCTTCTTCTGTCTTTTGATCTCCTTATTTGCTTTCTCTCTTTCCTTTTTTAGTTTTTCTTTCTGTTTCTCTTTCTTTCTTATTTTTTACGATTTCACTCGCTCTCTTCCTCTATTTATTGATTTTTCATATTTTTCAACTCCTCACTTCTTTACTATTCTATTTTTCTCTATCTCTCCTTTTTTTTTCTTCTATCACTCCCTCAGCTTTTCTCTTTTCTTGACATCTAGAAAAGCTGATTGTAAATTGTGTATATTATAAGTACCTTTGTAGTAAACAATGAGAAATTAGAATAAAGCTCGGAAATGAAAAGGCTAAAAGGAGAAGAAGAGGTTACAAAAAACTAATCGTAAAACTTTGTTTAGGAATTATACCAAAAAAAGCAATAGAGATTTTACTATATTTTTTCCCTAATTTTCAATACTTTAATGAGAGTGTATTAAACAAGTACATATAATATACATGTTTATATTGAAACAGAAATTTTTCAACCTAAAAATTTTACTAAGCTACCTGTGATATTTTGACTCAGTTCTTGTATTACCAATTGCTTAGTATGAAAAGTCCAAGAAGCTCGTTGTTGTTTCATAAGAAATGATGATAATAAACTATTGACATAATCTGCACAAAGGATCACTAAAAACACCTTTTTCAGATCTAATTTTTAGCTCTAGATTTGTCAAGATCTAAAAATTTTTGTAGTAATCCTTGTATGAAACAAGTCTAAAGTAAAAACAAAGTATTATAAATACTTCTCACACTCGAGTTACACTCCAATCTTTCATTGCCAAACAACTACAATTCGGGCAACATGCGCTCTAATACGAAGTAACTTCACTTTATAACAAAATCTTATGGAGGTTTTTGGCTTTAGGGCAAAACATGACAAACCTGTCAAAATGACACACAAAAGCACGGATAGAAGAAGCCTTGTGAACAATATACTAACCAATTATAATTACCAGAATCACGTGAGCGTATGTATTAGGAGAAAGCATGAAACTGGAATTGTCATCCATTGTAGCAGTGTTCAGGCAACTTTTATGATAGTTTTAAGAATACTCTCTTTTTCAAACACTTCCATCAGTTTTTGTGACTGAGAACATATTTTCTTATTTTTCTTTGAGCAGTGCAAGTAAATCAGTTGTACTTTGTCAGGTTTGGTTCATTCAATATTTTAATGAAATAATAATTGAAACTAGTTACTGAAAGATGTATGTTTGTTATTCAAAAAAATCCCAATAAAACTGATTAGTTGAGCATCTTCATGCAACTGTGGAGAACTTTTCAAAAGTTGCATAAGTCAGTTCTGCCAAAAAATTACCAAAGTTATCTATGTTATGTGTAACACAGTTGAAACTGTCTAACTGATGTTGAATATTACTTGGTGAAACTGACTTACGTTTATATAATGTGAAAACAATGATATACAGCCCCCCAAGGACAGGCGACGAGCATCATATGAGAGGGGTTTAATAATTGTTCTTGGTTGGGACGAACCCACACAAGGCACCCAAACAAATATGCTGAATATGGCCCCCTGTAAATTTACTAACATTATGAATTATAGGGGTTATTTTACTGATCTGTTGAATTCATTTGATTGTGAAATAAATATAGTATCCTAATATTGTCACCGTTATGATCAGCCAGTTGCCATTCACAAGCATTTGTGATATTAATAGTCACAATCGTAAAATAGCCCAAATTTGGTTTTATATTTAGATTTAGAGTAATAAAACTACACTGCAAAGTTTTGTCTGCTGTCCCATCTTATTGGTCAGGTAAAACAATGTGACAAAGATTAAATACTTTGTCATTTTATATTAGGGGTGGCAAAATATTTATCAAAAACTAGGAAAAAAAGGCTGTTGTTCGGGTAATTTTGAGTAAATTATATGCAACTTCAAGCATATACTACGACCTTTACCAATTTTAAAATTAGTAAAAGTAGGTAATTTGAAATGTTGTATTTTGCATGGATCCATTATTTTGGTTAGGTACTACCTCTACATTGTAAAAGTTCAAGGTTTGCTATTGTGAACCGTGGGGTCTACTGACTGAATGAGCTAATGAAACAATAACAGCGCGTCGTGTTTTCCAAAACCTAACAAGGCAACTCGACCGCCCCGCGAGAATTGTGTTAGCTCCTAAACTCAGGCTAGCACAATCTTAACAGAGAACGATAATTAAACCCCGCCCATATGATAGCCGTCGCCTATCCTTGGGGGCTGTATATCATTGGTGAAAGTCATCAGCAAGTTCTCCCCTTATGAATAAGTCAATGATCACTGTAAACAATATGTTATAAAATCTGTTAAATTAATAATATAATCATTGTAATTTATGAAGGTAACTGTGAACACTTGATCAATAGACAGTGATACTCATTATAGTATTATTAATAAGTCATCAGTGTTGCTTTTACTTATATATTGTCAAGTGTAGATGTGTAATGAATGTTAAATGGATGTGAATACGTGTATATAATTTTATTCTTAGATGAACACAAACATAAACAGCTAAAGTTGGCTAACAAACTTTTTTTATTTGTACCATATAGAAGTGATTAAAATAAGCTAATAAAAAATTGAAGTATAGAAATATTCTAAAAAACTATAAAGACAATCACAAACACCATGAAGCCAAAAGTTGGTCTTATTCTACTAAATATCAACTTTATAGTAGTTAGCAGATGGAAGTAGTTAATATGAGCTAATGAAAAAATTAAAATTAGAAAAAATTCTTAAAACTAATAAAGACAATAAAAAAAATGTCAAAGAAGTCAAAAGTTAGTCTTATCTTACTGAATATCAAACCTAAGTAGTCCGTCATCCGTTTTAGCCACCCAGAGAGTGTTCTCATTTATGCATATATTTAGTATAGACTTATCATAAACAACATTATCATCATTATCATCATCATCACCATCCTCATCGCCATCACCATCATCTTCAACACCATCATCATCCTTGCTGTCAGAGAATTTAGGGTGAGTGATTTTTCCTTTTACATCACCTGTCAAGCAGACACCATTCTACACATGATATTTTTATTTGTTGTAAATAAGTGAACTATCAATCAATAGCCACTTACTCTATAGTGTACTTTATAGACATATAAGGATGCAGGTATAAATGGTTCACTTTGGTATATTGTATAGAAAAACTAATAACATTAATTAAAGAGTACATTACAATTACATCTAAGGTTAGACTATATTCCTACAGTGTAATGTGAGTAAGACATCCAAACAATATGCATCTGATGACTGACAGTAAACAAACACATTTTAATTCATCATAAAGGGACCATATTGTAACTGATATAGAGTGATGTAGTAATGGGTGAAATTAAAGTTTCTACATTTGCATGTATTAGCCAGCCATCCTGTTTTAACTGAACATTTTGATAATGTCGGAGAGCCATTAAATTGTTATGAACCTTTTTAAAGAATGTTTGTTTCAAAGAAAACTGGCTTTTTTATGTTTGAATTGTATCTAATAATACAGTAGCAATAAAAGTTGATGTTTACTAAAATTCATTTAAATATTGTTATGACGTTCGTTTTCTCTACAGCAAACTGTATCATAGCGATAGCAGTCTTATCAATCTTATTTTACATTCAAACTAATTATAACTTTTCCACAATAACTTTCAGCATTAATTTACAACGTAATTGATTATTAAATTTCATGAGAAAATTTATAATGCTATAATGCTGCCGTTTTAATTTTTTTCACAAAGAAGGAGCATGTTTTTCAACCTTTTTGAGTCATTTGAGTCAAAAGGCTCAAATGCCATTTGATTTCCTGATGATGAAGTATAATTTCAAATGATTTACAATCATTAAAAAAGCGAGTATATTGTTCAATGTTGGGCAACATTGAGGATGTTCTCGAAAGTGGTAATTACTGAACTCCTTAGCACTGTACAGAACTTATAATCAATTTATTTGGCAACAAAAAAGCTGAAGTTGCAGCTACTATATTCATAAATTCTATTTACCAGATGAGAAATTTAGACTGAACCATCATTATGACGTGTATTAGTAGATGATACACTTGGTTAATTCATACCATATGCACTACATATGCATTACAAGAATATTATCTCTGTATTAGGTTGCCTCAACAGAAAGCGCACAAAGTTTACAAAACAAATATTTAAATGGAAACAACCAAATAATATTTAACTGTTATTATAATTTTATACAATTTTATTAACTTTCTGACAGATACAAGACGTTGGCTACTTATTACATAATTTTTAATAAAAGCTCTAACAATGCCATCTAATTTCTATGCACTCTCATACCTCTGTTCTTATTGTGTAGCCTGAGATCTTTTAGAAAGCACTACAACTGTATCTCAAATATCCTCATATAGTGTATATGCTAATCTCACTAATAAACCAAACTAACATAACTCTTAAATGGTGAATTTATGAAAGCTAATCATAAAAATTGTAAGACAGTTCTATGCAGTCATTGCAGTAGAAGAATACAGGGAGAGTTAATAGAGATAATCTTTTTGCCAAGTTTTGATTTTATTTATAGCGTTTTAACTTGTTATTGCTATTATTATTAGTAGAAAGGTTTCTGTAAACCTACAGCATGTTACGCTGCATGTGATGAGCATAACTCTGCAAGCGTTCACAACAAATAATGTTGACATCAGTTTACTACATCGGTGTTGCAACCGAACAATTATTGACTGTTATTGCTATTATATAGTGTACTATAACAAACCAAACACTGCCTTGTGTATTTGAGTACAAGCTCTAGCTGTGAGAACAAAAACTGGACAGAAAAAAAGGGGAACTGCGCTGGTTTGCTGCGTTGTTTCAAAAAGCTCTCAGATGTTGCTTTTCTTCTAGCAGAAGACATGGTATAGTATAAAGAACTGTGAGTAAGAAGCTACCAGCCACATGCTTGGTATGGTTTGTTGTGTTGCTACTAAAACTATGTTAATATAATGTTATTTTACTTTAGTGAACGCTGAGTAATGAACGTAAAAGCTGGCACTTTAATTTAGTAACATTTTTAGAAATAAACTTTAATTATATGTGAGGACTAACTGTGCCACCCGGCGTCGCCCGTGTAACAGAAGAGTCTTTGGACCAAAAATTGATTTGTATTTAACATATAACAACATTTGCTATTATAACTTTCAAACTACATATCATGAGAGAAGTGTGTCGTGTAGTTGAAATAAATTAAGAGAAAACAAAACAACTGTAAAGGTTTTAAAACCTTGTCAAACAACTGTACCTTTCAAGCTAGTAGCCTGGCATATTGCCAATGAAAAACTGCACTAAGCTAGTTAATAAGGTTAGGCTTCCAATGACGGTAAGCCATCACTTACCATTCTGCATTGTTGTCTTGCACTGTTGTTCAGCTCAGTTATTCTAATAATTTATAGCTATAGCCGGATTTCCAACAGATATACGGACTTTTATACATGTATATATATATATATATATATATATATTTATATATATATATATATATAACCACCTATGTAACAAGCTAGTGACATGATCATTGCTAGAAGTCATTAACTAAACGTTAAATGAGTTTTAATTTCTAATAAAACTCAAACAATAATAATTACTAAATATTACTAAATTTTTTGATTGATTTAATCAAAGTAATAGGTTTTACAATAGTTTGTTAATTCCCTCATCTCCTTGATCTCTTGTTTTACCACATGGTCAATTTGATATTCCTTAATTATACGTTTGATTATTTCAGTCATATACTGCTGATAGAAGACATGTTCAGTTACTGAGAAACCAGTAATTGAAGTTGTCTTCTACCAGCTAACATAATTTTACAAATATTAAAGATAGGTGTAAAGTACCGTGGTATACATAATAAAATAATATTCAGTAAATAATTATGGTATTAAAATTTATTACTATGAAGACCACTCATGTAGCAAGCTATCAATATGTTCACGGTTAACATTAATTTTATTAACTTTAACTGATTTTCAAATTTTAATAAAATTCTAACAATATCAAAATTGAGTTTGAAAGCTGGTAATTGACCTGAACATTGCTTTATTACTGTACAATCCAGCCATGTAATGAGTTGGCAAGAGGAGAATTACTGAGAAATGCTGCTCAGCACAAATGCTCAGACATTACTGCTCAGTATTGAGCTATGCACAGTCAGAATTAGCTGCTTTTGAATACTCAAAATTAATAAAATGTTGCAGATAATTTTAACTGTTTAAACCCACAGTGCTACAAATAGCTTCTTATTGTCCTAAGTACAGGGATAGTGAAATATTATCTTGTGTAATTAAATTCTTTGATTTTCGCTACGCTTCCTCAACCAATTATACTGCCTGTACCAAAATAAACTACTAACTAATAATACTGTTGAGTCAGAAGCAGACCAACCTGACTGATGAGAGAGCAGGAACAGTGCTCTACTACTGTCAGACCAAATCCATACATCATTACTGGCATCACAGCAAACACCTCCGGGATCAGCAACTTTACTGCTGGTCCATCTTATTGTGCCATCATTTCTCAATGAGTGAACTTTGTCTGCACCCCAGTCACTGACTATGATACCCTCTGGGTGGCTGATAGCTAAGTAATCAGGGGTTCTAAATGCAGCATGATAAATAGGATCAGCAGGTTCACCAGTTAAAGAATAGACACATAGCTGATGATGCTTTGGGTCAGCAACATAAACCTTATCATTAGTAACAGCCAGCTGGGTAATTTGTACATAATTGGGTACAGACCACCTCCTCAACTCATCATAGCTGCTCCCATCATATACAATCACTTCTCTTTTACTACCTTTACCCTGCTCACAACACAATGTGTATATACAATCTTTGTACCACTGGATAGATATGATACTACCATCAGATACAGATACAGTCTTCACTAAACTCCCCTCGCTGTCACACACAGTGAACTCCTCATTTCCTCCTGCTAAGACCTCCCCAGTTGGTGTCACATCCACAGAGTAGCAAGGATCAGCCAAGATTGTATCACACTGTCCAAGAGTTGGCTGCTCCTTGAGCCCTGCAAGTATAAACAAGCAGTAGTGTAACTAACAATACTTGTATGGGATATTTAACCTGGTCAACCTCTAAATAAAACATGTTTTATAAAATTTTAAAAACAGTTAGTGTTGTTTTAGCTCTTTTAATTTTTTTAAAACATTTGCATATCACTAGTTTTTAATGACCATTATTGAGAATAAATGCAATCTTAAATTCAAATAAATTTGCTTGGCCATCTCAAACAAAATATATAAAAAAACAGAAACTATTTTTTTCATATGTATTTGGAAAAGTTTTAAGAACTGCTGCATCATGTAATTTATGAATGCCATATAAAGGGTCTAATAAATTTTTGAAGCGATCTGAGGCAAAAATTATGAAAATAAAATCAGGAAATCTTCTTGCTGAATTTTTGAGTTAGAAAGCTTTAAGAACTACTATACTCTGTTTTAAGGTATATTTAACATTATTTAATATACTGAAAGGCTGCTTTGATAGTTTTATATAAATATACATGTAATCAGCTTAATTCTATTATTTTTACTTTTGTATAATAATAACTAGCATTCTGTAGTTTATACTATAACCAGCAATATTAAATTAACAACTCAGTAAAACACATACCGGTAATCTTAGAGTTCTTATGTTCTCATCATTAGTGAGGTTCACGGTTTTAGTTTATCAAAGTCTGGTTAAAGATATACCTTTTAATTCACTGCGGTGCTACCTTCTATCTTATTATAAGCTCTATATTCATATTAAAATTATAATAGCGGTGGCTCTATGGAATACTTTACTTTTATTGTCTTTCTTAATATGAAAGTATTTTAAAGTGTTTTTACCAATACTTATAATATAATAATACAATATGCAAATACTTCCTTGGAGTAACATTTTACAAAAGGTAATAACCATTTTATATCTACCGTCAATTTAGTTTACAGTTGCATGGCTTCTTTATGTACCTATAAGAGTGCATATGAATTACAAAACTAATTTTATAAACACTCCTAAGTACTTATATAAACAATCTTCCTATCATATTTAATACATTATTTAATAAAATTATCATTGTCAAAAACTCTTTCTATACAATGTCAATAATGTTCTTTAGAGATATAAAATCAGGTTTATATGCGCTTTTAGATCTCCTACCTGCAAAACAAGTTGAGCTTTTAAACTTTTAGCGCAAATATTTTGAAACAATGAGCAATTCATTATTTATCAGAAGAGCAAAAATCGTGTGAATCACCTATATTTACATGTGAATTTATTTTCAAAAATGTATGTATTGTAATAGTTCTGAAGCAAAATTTAAAAAAATGTTGAGTGTTTTATAAAATGACTAACTAAACATATTGTAGTTAGATTATTTAGTTCAATAGAATTAAAATATTGGTTTCTGCTTTGGTCACAAATATTGAAGGAAACTTTAAAAACTAGCAAATTTACATATTTTCCTTATATAAACATTGTAATCATTGTAAGAAAAGTAAGCAATACTTTATTAGTACAGAAACAAAGTGTTAACCTACACCACAAAAGCTTCAATATCTTGTATCTCAGCGGAAACAGTTGCATTTTTCATTTACCCTTCAAGCTAACGATATTCTCTGACTGTTAAGATAACAAATATTCAGTTTTGGTCTAGACGAATGATTTAATTATTATGTAAATGTTGTTGGTGCCATTAATTAGCTCAATCATTAAAATAAACTTTCATAATCAACTTCAGTCAGTCTCCATTTTTGGTTGTTGTTTTATGAACCACTTCATTGGAGGTTGAGCTTTGTTGAATATTCTCATCAAGTTATGATGTTTATTGCTTCAAGTGACTATGAATTACTATTAGTGGGCTCTAGTGGAAATTAATGAATGTCAGAATTACGTTTATCATGGGCTGAGGCTAAGACAGAGGCTAAAAATTCTTATTTTACAGCCTATTCTTCATCTAATTTTCTTTTGATCTCGAAGATTGACATTAAAAAAACACTACAATCTTTTGAGTGTAACACTATCAAAATAATGCATTTAATCTTAAAGAAAATTTTGCAGCGAGTCATTTGTAATAGTAGCTCTTGTTTTTACTATTAGCTGCAAAAATTCATATGTCAATATAATGAATTGGTAAAATGTGTTTCTTAATCTGCATTCACAGACTAAACACTACACAACAATTGAAATATTTTAATTGTTCGTTTAACAATGTGTTTTTTAACACACAATCACACACTATAAACTACACAACGCTTAGAGTATTTTAGATATTTCTTTACCAATGGACATCTGCTCCACAAGTCTTATAAAATCAGTATCCATGACTTTATCCATATCAGCGCTATAATAGTCTAAGACAGACTGTGCTCCTTCTTCCATCACCTTCATAGCTTGTAATTGTTGCGATGTTCTCATTCTTTCGTGTTTGCTAAGGATTTCAGCTAGTGTATCTGGAGTGGCGTTTGTCAACTCTTGTTGCATCTGAGAAGCTAACAATACTCTCTAAAATTTAAAAAGACATCGGGTACTGGAAAAGGTCATATATACAGACAGGACGATAGTCTCTTCCAATAGCAGTGGGTTTTACAACCTTTTGTTAATGAAAATGAGACCGCTGTAAGGCATTGAATATGCATTGCAAAGGCTGTGTGCTGGTATCCCCAAACATGTTCCTTTTTACGCTGTTTGCCTCTCTGCATTTCTGAAGGAAGGACTCTAGTAAACAGAAAGTTAGTTTTCTGAAGTGCATTTTGCATGCAGATGGTAAGATGACTCCAAACAATACTTATCGTACTAGCTCAAACGCCACTGGCCTATAATAAATATTACATGGCAGTATTCTTGTTTTTGTACTCAGCGTAGAATCAGCTAAGAAGCACAGAGAAAAGTGAAAAGTTAGTTTTAAGAATTGACAAATTGAATGCAAAAACAGTTATTGATAGAGATAACTCATGTCAAATAAAGTAACACTGGGGGCCAAAAAGCTTCAGAGGTATCAGATTGATACCAAACCCTTTGAAAGACCTGTCTACCATTTCCGGCAAGCTTGGTGGACAATGACTAAAATTTCTACTTTAGTGGCATAAAAAAGCATGAACAAAAAAGGATAGAGTAGATTCAACATCCATGCATTGTCAACTACTACACTATGTCATTACAAAACTAGCAGAACGTATAGATGTTTATATATATATATATATATATATATATATATATATATATATATATATATATATATATATATATATATATATATATATAATGGTTTCCTCACTCCGGATACCCCGTATGGGTGGTAGTTTCTGCTCTAACTCGGGTCTCCTACGAGAGACCTGGGAGTTTGAGCACTCGCCTCAAGATCTTAGCTGTTCCCAATAGCGCACTTTTCTGCAACTCACCTGAGTTGATTGCTGTTGGTATTTGGGCAAGCCACATTTTATGCGCCGGTGTTATTGCGCCCAGTGCCCCAATGACTACTGGGATTTCAGTTGCTCTTACATTCCAGCATTTTTCAATCTCTTCTCCAAGAGGGAGATATTTTTCTACCTTCTCTTTTTCTTTGCTGGCTATATTGTAGTCATTGGGTACTGCTATATCTATTATAGTAGCCCTCTTGTTCTCCTTGTCTACCACCACTATATCTGGTTGGTTTGCTAGGACATGTTTGTCAGTTTGGATGTAGAAGTCCCAGAGGATCTTAGCGCAGTCATTTTCATTTACCTTACCAGGAGCTTCCCACCAGTGTTGTGGTTTATTAAGGCCATACTCATCACATAGACTTCTATACACAACACCTGCGACATGATTATGCCGCTCAGTGTATGCGTTCTCTGCTAGCTGCTTGCATCCACTGATGATGTGTTGGATGGTCTCAGGTGCATCTGTGCACAGTCTGAATCTAGGACCGTCTCTAGTGTGATAGATTTTCGTTTGGAGCTTCCTTGTTGGGAGCACTTGCTCCTGGGCTGCCATGATTAGCGACTCTGTATTGGCCGTTAGGTTTCCTTTGTTCAGCCACATATATGTCTGGTGAAGATCGCCAACCTTAGATATTTGTCGGTGGTAAGCACCATAAAGAGGTTTTGTGTGCCAGTCAATTTCCTCATCATCAGGGTGTAGGTCCGTTGTAAGAGCAGCCGATTGAAATTTAGCTAGCAACTTATCTGAGATGGCCATGGAGGCTGCATATGCTTTGATGCTTTGCTCCACCTCTTTCACTGTCTGCTGTACACTTTTGAGTCCCCTACCATCATCTTTCCTATCAAGATACAGTCTAGTAGTATCAGCTTTTGGGTGGAGTGCTCCATGCATGGTCAGCAGTTTACGAGTTGCTATATCTGTTTCTTTGATGGCTTCCTCAGTCCACTCTATTATGCCTGCTGGATATCTTATTACTGGCAGTGCGTAGGTATTTATTGCCATGATTTGGTTCTTGGCATTGAGCTGGCTCCGTAAGACCTGCCGAAGGCGTTTCTTGTATTCGGTAATGGCTTTGTGACATACCTCGGCTTCGTGGTTGATGTTGCTTTGCATAATCCCCAAGTACTTGTACCCTTCTTCCATATCTTTGATAGTACCATTTGGCATTCTTAGGCCATCTGTGAGCAAAGAATGGCCTTTCTTAAGAATTAGTCTTCCACATTGCTCAATACCGAAGGTCATTCCGATGTCCTTGCTGTATACCTGATCGAGGTGTATTAGCGAATCAATGTCCCTTTCTTTGTTAGCGTACAGCTTGATGTCATCTATGTAGAAGAGGTGGTTTATCTTGGTGCCACTCTTAAACTGGTACCCATATTGAGTCTCCTCCAGCAAATTGCTTAAAGGTTTTAGGCATATGCAGAAGAGCAGCGGTGATAAAGAGTCACCTTGATAGATGCCTCACTTAATTTTTACACTCGCCAGCTTTTTGCCATTAGCCTCTAGTTCCATCTTCCATTTGGTCATTGACATCTTGATGAATGCCACAAGAGCAGGGTGAACATTGTACATACTGAGACACTCAAGTATCCAACCATGGAGAATTGAGTCATAGGCCTTTTTGTAGGCGATCCAATCCATGGCAAGATTGGTATGCCTTCTCCTGCTTTCTTGACAGACCGTCCGATCCACCAGTAACTGATGTTTGGCTCTTCGGGTGTTGCGCCCAATTCCTTTCTGAGCACTGGTCATATAGTGACTCATGTGCTCTTCTAGTTTGTCTGCAACTATTCCTGAGAGCAGTTTTCAGGTGGTGGGCAAGCACGTTAATGGTCGATAGTTTTTGGGAATCGGCCCCTGCTTTGGATCTTTTATCAGAAGTACAGTTCGTCCTTTGGTCAGCCATTCTGGATGGTCACCTTGTTCTATTAGGCATTCCATCTGCTTAGCCATTCTAGTGTGAAGTGATGTCAATTTCTTTAACCAGAAGGCTTGCATCATGTCATGGTCAGGTGCTGCCCAGTTCTTCATACGCTGCACTCTGCCCTTTTTGGACGCTCCAAACTGTGGTTAGATCTCTCACTGAGCCTACTAACTTTCTTGCGCAAGTCCTTGATCTCATTTTGTAGCCTCAGCTGCCAGGATGGAATGGCTTGAAGCCTTGTTGGCATTGACTTAATTTCCATTTCCTTCAAGATGACGGTTGCTGTACTGTAGATTAAGGCGTTAGTCTCACTGATTGATCCAGTTGAGATCAACTCCAGTGCCAAGTTAATGTTTTCCAACAGCTTCTTAGGTTCTTCTTCTTAACAGCCTTGCTAACTCTTCATAGTGGTACCCTGCTTCCATAATCATTAGCAGCTGTCATCTTGTTGATGATATTTTCCGCAAGCTCTCTCACCCTTGGGCCAAGGACCAAGTGCATGTCTTCTTCAACCCGTGAGTCAACACATGATTGTGCATGACAGTGTGTTGATATGCACTCCTCGTTGGTTGAGGTTACTTGAGTGAACTGTTCTCTAATTTCATCTACCTCAAGTTCCGATATGAGGTGCCGCTTGATTATGTTACTCCTTTGAGCTACAAGTTGCTTAGCGGTTAGTGGCAATTCAGGGCGCATGTTTATCCACAGTCGACGCATCCTTCCCATATAGCCCCACTTTTGAGGTTCACTCATAAAGTAGCACTGCATGAGGTCTGTGTTAGTAGTCCGAGTCCATTTCATCCGTTTTGAACCAGTAGCCCATTTTTCACTGCCTTGTCCTGGTTCAGCTACAGGCAGCGCGGACCTTGTTTGATCGGGCGACGTCCGAGCTGGCATGGCTTTGGTTATTGCACTCATCATAGAGGTTGTAGACGTTATACAAGCAAGGGTCTTGTCCAAGGATCACCAGAAAAGTGCAGTTGTTGGGGTTTGAACCGAGGACCTAATGATCACAGACCTGATACCTTACCAACTGCGCTATCTGTCCTGTATATATACATATATATATATATATGGGTAATGGGATTTGTGTCCCTTGCCAAAGCTCTGAGCTGCACTGATGAGGCTTCAATAGCCGAAACAGTACTGTCTGTAGCATGAGTATATATATATATATATATATATATATATATATATATATATATATATATATATATATATATATATATATATATATATATATATATACTTATACATGAGTATATATATATATTATATATATATATATATATATATATATATATATATATATATATATATATATATATATATATATATATATATATATATATATATATATATATATACTTATACATGAGTATATATATATATATATACACATATATAGTATTGCATTGACAATAAATAAATTTTACAAATATAAATTTTTTCAATTTCTGCCATACGACAATAGTAAAACAGAAACAAATATCAAAAAACATCAGCATTTACTGAGGTGCAGATTGCAGTACAGACTACAGTACATCCACTACATGATGGTTCTATATTAACAGTAAAAGAAGTATGGGAAGACATTGAAAGTTTCAAGACTTTCAAAACCACAAAAGAACCAAATTTTCAGACCACTGAAAACAACTAGATTTGAAAGCACCAAAAAGGAAAAAATTAAAAAAGTTACATGGGAAGGTTATGGCAAATTGGAAGGTTATGGAAGGTTATGGAGATTGTCGAACAACGGAAGACTCTGAAGAGTTGGTTGTTTAGCACAGCATTTGAAGAGACATTAAAATTGGTACAGAAACGAACCAACTGCGTAGAGAGAGAAAAGTTCTACAAAATCGGTATGTTTCAAAGCAACAGAGCAGAAAAGTCAAAACATTCAAAAAGTGAGAAACAACTCTAGCCATCTCAATAGAAACAAAGCCAACTTGGTAAGAAAAAAACTCATATAACTTACATTCGGATGCCAATCGAGTCGATACAAATAGATTCTCCAACGGTCTCAGATAATTATATATGTCACAAAAGAGAGGAAAAACCTTTGTTGGACAAGCAGTCCCACAGTATAAGAACCATAATCTTGATAGATTTGTTTAATATTTTAATCAGTTCCTAAATATCCAAAGAATCACAGAGCGCAGTATGCTAGATTATATTTCCCATAAAAATTAGTCTTGCGCTGTTTGGATAAACTACTTGATAAAGCAGGAGACATCAATATAGTCACTACAACAAAAGAAAATTAACGCTTGTTCTGTATGGGATATGAATCAATGTATGAGAACATAATGGTCAAAGGCTACAGAATGAAAAATTCAAAATGATTACATTATTGTGGAAAATGGAGTCAAAAAAGTGTCAAAAAAGGCTGTGTTTTCACTATACTTCAGCGCTATGTTTGAAGTTATGTTTAAAGGTTTTCTAAACAGTAGAAGGGAAGTCTACCACATTTAGAGACACAATGACAATCTCTTCTGAGTCGCTCAGTTTATACAAGGCAAAAGCATGTTGCTGGTGAAGAGACGCTGTTTGTGGATGACAGTATTCTGTTTTCTAACTCATCTAAAGACAAGCAACTGCTTATAGATTAATTAGTCAAGGAGGCGTAAAAAATCAATCAATTGATAAACACAAAGAGAAAAAGGTGACTGTGTCAATATTTAAATAATCTGCACTAACCACCAGATTCTAGAGCTGTCCTCATAAACAAAAAGCCACCACTTTCTGGACAGAGCTTACATATCGGAGAAGGATCAAATCCGGCAAGATCAGAGTTTATGAAGAAATAAGTAACAGAATCAAACTGAATAAAACTTCAGAGTCAATACTAAAGAGTAAAACAAGTACAAATTCAAACCATGTGCAAGGTATACAGAGCTGAAATTTAAGAAACCTTTTTGTATAAAGCTGATACCTGGAGAGTATACCAAACACAGACAATATGGCTGAACCCAGTCATGATTAGACAACTTCGTAGCACAATGAAATTCACCTTGAAAGCTAAGGCCTAGAACAACAAATTTTACAGCGGACTGTCTCTTTTACATAGAGACATCATGATAGAACAATATCTAAAATGGCTGAAAATGTGGACAGGATGGGTCATGAGCAATTTCAAGGACAACTTTTATGTTTACAACTCAAGCAAGGAAAGAGGAATCAGGGCAGACCTTTACTGAGACAAAAAATAAAGCAAGCAAAAAGAAGCGTAGCATAAATCTGAGAAAACTCAACAAAAGCATAGGACAAGGGAAGTCAGAAACAGAGTTGTGATATAGTCAGTGATAATCTATAAGCCATAAGACAGTAGTTGTCAAAAAGACTGACTGCAAGAGAGGTTATTATTTGTGTATATATTGGTTCACTGTATTCATAACAAGGCGATACTAATTACTGCCTCATGAATTTGTGGAAATAATTCTTGAGCATGTACTAACAAAAAAGAATTAAGTAGCCATTTGTAAAAAATGTACTATTATGGTTTTATATGAATTAAAAGTATAGCCCAAATAGTACATATTTGTGAGTCAAGTTTTTTAAATTTTATCACACTTTATTGTGAATGTTTTGTTAGTTGACTCAGATAAATGGCACAATAAAAACAAACTTTTCCACAAGATTGGTAAATTCCGCAGCCTGTTTGCAATTGGTGTTTTTGTTGGAAATTTAAAATTGCTTTGTTGAGCCAATGCAATATTTATTTGCATCAGTTGAACGTTTTTTGTTTTTTTTCTGGTAAAAGAAGATTTTTGTTTAAAGCACATCAATTCCATAACTACTGTTTCAGCTTATTCAGGTTTTTCAATATCTTGGCTTTCAAATGAGCCTTTGTCTGACATGGTGAGACAGACATTGGTTGGTGTTTATAGGATTTCCCCAGAGCTCTACCACAAAAATGTTCAGTGGTACAGGCTCGGAAATTGTGATGTCACAATTTTCATACTCGGTGTTGTGTGCTCTTACCACTTAATTTTAATGCTTACCACTTATATTTATAAACTACTATAATGACGCTAGTTGCAAGCAAAGGTAGGACAACTTCAGAGAACCATTGAAGATGACAAAGGAATCGGTGTCATTAGCTCTCCATGTACAGATTATTTTTATGATAAATAACTCAGATTCCAAGCACCATATTGTATTTTCCCGCTGATAATATGCACTAACCCTCTCTTTTTATTGTGATGTTGAGAGGCAGGACTGAGGCTAAATAATTTTAAGCAGTGCGTGATCGCGCAAAAATGCAATCTACATATAGTCCTAAGGCCACGCCACTGCAGGTAATAAAATCAATTTAATCAATGTGATTTTATTACCTTTACCACCATGAGTGGTTAACAACCAGGTATGTTGTTAGTAGTCAATTCTGTTTTTGTTTATTTTTGTTGTAGAAGTCAATTGAATTAAATCAATCGTTGGGGTTGACTCACTACAAGCCGGGATTGTTCAGAATGGAGAAGCCTACTGTAAATAGCTTAATCTGCTTATAAGCTAGTATCATACGCAAAGTGATTAATTTAACTGTCCAATACACCTGTTTTCTATTTTCCATAGAGTGTGATTTATTCGAATATATTCTCACGACCAAACACGAGCGAAGCGAGTGTTTGGTCGTGGGATAAAATTGTGATAAAAGTTGTGATAAAATTGTGATAAATTGTGATAAAAGTGTGATAAAATTTAAAAAACTTGACTCGCAAATATGTATTTAGGCTATACTTTTAATTCATATAAAACCATAATAGTACATTTTTTACAAATGGCTAATTAATTCTTTTTTGGTTAGTACATGCTCAAAAATTATTTCCACAAATTCATGAGGCAGTAATTAGTATCGCCTTGTTATGAATACAGTGAACAAATATATACACAAATAATAACCTCTCTTGCAGTCAGTCTTTTTGACAACTAATGTCTTATGGCTTATAGATTATCACTGACTATATCACAACTCTGTTTCTGACTTCCCTTGTCCTATGCTTTTGTTGAGTTTTTTCAGATTTATGCTACGCTTCTATGCTACGCTTCTATAAATGTCGTGGCATTATATTCAAATAACATAATCGCAGGTGTTTGGGAGCTTTATGAGAAATGCATATGTGCGCACAACTCTCGAAAATTATTTGTCAACGGCGGTACCCAAACCCTTGTATCAAAATCCCCTCCAAAGATTTAACCAATTTTGTGTAGAGTTGTTTAACCATAATAATGATCCATAACACATATAAACCTATTTAAATATGTTACCGAGTCTTTGAAAAATGTAGACAATATTCTAAAACTTACCCATCTGATCGGATTATACATAAATAAAAAATTTAATATGGCCTAAAATTGCCATTAAAACTTGACAAGCCTTTTTTAATCAAAATTAATACCGGCCAACTAAATGCCCATAAAGCTGTGGGACAGATGGTAGAACCATAAAGCCCTGTGCATTTCACGAGAAAAGGGTGCACATCTCACCAGTCTATGGCATTGTCTAATTGCCAAAGGTTTCTGCAATAAATGTAAAAGCACTAAAAAGTAATTGTTTCTTTTTTACCGATTTTAAAGACGACTCTAACATCTTAGACAGTTATAATGAGTACTTTGGTATTCCAACTAATGTCCAAGGCAGTGAAAGTACAGGAAATGATGATAATATTTTTTAACAATTTTTATAAGATTATTACAGAATTTAATTATAAGAATAACTATTCGATTTTATAAGATTATTATAAGATTTGGATATAAGAATAATAATTCGATTTTACAAGATCGAAGTATATAGTGATCGATAGTGTTCAATATGCTACTGTTATTATTTTTCTAAAGATGTTGTTGATGGTACCAGGGCTGCGCTCGATATTGTGGTACTGCCAAGCTGTTTTTAATATCTGCAAAATTAAGTAATAGGCCTACAATTTTTTATAGATGTACAGCTATTTCTATGATTACCAGCTAAAATCTGTTTAGATTTTTAAATTCAGTATAATCTTTTGGAAATAAATACAGAAATCTAGATAAATATCACAACTTCTTGATATTGGTTGCTATGACGTTTTGAAATGTAAACAAAATTGTACATTGGTTTTTGTTTTTCAAACTTTAACACCAGTTTTTTCAGAACTATGTTTTCGCACTAATGGTAAACATACATTCAGTGTATTGACCATAAAATCTGCTGTAATTAAGCCGGAATCGAATTTTCTTGCAAAATAAATGAGAATTTTCTCTTTCTGCTAGTGTAGATAACTCTAAATCTCTCACACCTGACTTAGCTCATTCGCTACTGCAAGCCGATGTATCAGCCTTTGCAGTAATATAGGTACAGACCGTAAGTCGATGTATCGGCTTATCAATAGAGTTCCACTTTTCTTTTATTGCGAAGTCTACACATTAGCCAGACTCTTCCATTTCTGTCTCACCTGAAACCACTTTGTTGCCAAGCATGTGCAACCAATAGAAAGTTTTTTGGTTCAATAATTCCAACAATTCGCGGTAAAACAAGTACAGAATGTAAGCCGATGTATAGGCTTATCAATAAGGTTTCACTTTTCTTTTTATTATGAAGCCTATGCATTAGTTACACCAATCAAATATGGTTTGTAACAAACCAACTTTGTTGCCAACCACGTGCATCCAATAAAAAAATAATGGCACAACCATTCCATTTCTAATTATTCTTTAAAACAGCAAAATGAGATTGTTATCGTCATGGCAATGAGAAACACACCGCATTCGTTCAAGGCAAATGCAAATTGCGAGAGTGAGATTCACTAAACAATTTTATACTTATCGCGTAGATAATTGTCTTTTGAATAAGATGAATTTTACAGAAAAACTTTACAGAAAAAAAAGAGATATAAACATGAAACATTTTCATTTCATTATTGCTGTTTGTTGTACATAATAACACCCAGTACATTACAGTTACCATTGCAGTTCTCCTATTACACTGCAGTGCCATTTGACGGCTAATATTGCATTTCTCAACCAGCAGTACCCTTTCTTTTTTCCATTATCACCTTGGTCGTGGGCTGTATGACAGAGAAATTTCTAGTATATATATTTGAATTTTTTCCATTTTTTTACATTTAATTACTAATTAGTTATTAATCAAGTTATTAATAATTTCTGTATGGGACAAACAATGCCATCATATAAAACGATGTGATAACAATTACTATAAACGTTAAAAATGAACGAAAAGATGAAAAAGTAAACTCTAGCAATCACCCGGAATTTGTTAACCCAGAACATGTGTTTGTCTTGGTTGGGCGTTAGCATGATCCGTGGGCATTGTTGATTATCTAGAATGCTAGTTTATGATTAGCGCTCTCTGAGTTCAAGAGCACGGATTGTCACAGAAAAACGCAGCCTCAATGGCAGGGAAAGGGATCTACGACCTAAGGCTAAATAATAATTATGACATCACATTTTGGGAACCGCAACCAAATGTTTCTTTATTGCAGGACGTACTTTTGACAACCTGTTTTTCATAGTTCTATTATTAATTGTGTACTGAATATAGATTCATTTGAAAGTCAAGACTTTGATTTACTGAAACATATTAAAAGTACTTATGTAATTGATGTGCTTTAAAGGTTGACTTGCGATAATTATCACATTACAGTTATTTAGTATCAAAAGATTCACCACGTCTTACTCTGCTGTGTTGTATGTGCAAACTATGTGGAAATGTGATTACAAACTTTTAAAAGCTCAAAAACAAACAGTTAATCGCAACCATCACAAAAACACCGTAGGTTGAAAGCCCTTTATTTTGATGAAGTACTCAAACAATGCGGTTATCGTTTTGACACGTGATGTTATCATGTGAATTTAAAGGCCAAAAAAAGATTCAATATAAAACGTCTCATAACACTAGTTTACGACAAACACGTCGAGCTTTACCAAAAAGTTAAAACCGAAGATGCTCGCCAAATTCGTTTCAGCTTGGTTTAATCATTCAGTCGTGATCTGATCATGTGACCATATTTTCCGCCAAATGACGTGAAATAATTCTGCAGCATTTTTTGAACATCACAGGTGACCAACAGGCTTCTTATGTTTATCAGAGAATAATTTGCACCCCTTTAAGCTAAGGTTAAAAATTAAACAATTTTTTACGGTAGGTTTTGAGATATCAATGCTCAAATTCGCAGCATTACAATGATGATGCAATAGACGCGTAAAGACAATAGACATAGTTTTAATAAATGCATGAAATATATTTGTGAAAATACTTCGACGAATGGGGTTGCATGAAAGTGTAAACAGAAGCATATCGTGTTAAACTACGTTCCATTTGAGCCGTTTTTGGAAAAGGATTCCAACCTACAGCATTTTCGTGATAGCTGCAATTAACTGTTCATTTTTTAGCTTTTAAGAGCTTGTGATCACATTCCACATAATTTGCACCTATAATACAGCAGAATTAGACATGGTGAATCTATTCATACCAAATAACTGTTATGTGAATTTTGCTCCAATAACCTTTAACAAGAAAATTGCAACAAGTCAGCTGCCTGGTTGTTGTTAATGTAAATTTAGATTAATACACATAATTCTGAAGTAAAAATCAAAAATAGCACATTTTTTATCAATTGTTCAGCTCTTTCACAGGTGTGGCGATGTTATTGTTGTTCGATGTGTTTATACATGGTGGCATAGTGACCATTTCATCAGTGTTATGTGCACTTTTTTGTAATGGTTGTGTGCAGTAGTCTGAAAGTCTACTGCACACAACCATTACAAAAAAGTCTAGTAGGTCCTGAAAGTAAAAAAATGATAAAGATACTAATGATGCAAAGTCTCAACCTGGTATAAAACTCTAGAAAGACTAATGCTTATTTGAGCATTTGTCGTAATGACTAGCAATAACACAAGTAATGACACTAGCATTTTTTTATTTCCTAATAATATTTTATTCTGCATGTAGAAGCATATCTATGTATTTATTATTATGTATTTATGTAAAAATATGTATTAATCAACGTGATGATCATCAATTTTAAAACATTACATTTTTTGATAAATATATTTACTCATGGGAGTTTCAAATAGCATCAAACTTTGCCTTCAAAAAGGTCAAGGTAACAAAGCATTTGACGCAACTTTTAAAGTGGCAAGTTATCATCAGTAAATGTCGGTGTTACAGAAGCAAGATATATAGCCAATCAAAAACTTCAAGTAAGCAGTTTAACAGAACATCTTATAAATTCATCATATCTAAAAACACTATGAATTCGCTATAAAATTATCCAAGCCATATAGTTGCCGGAACTTTAGACCATTGCTTTCACATTTACCTACCTTTTGTTTCAAAGAGTTAATTTCCGTGTTCTTTTCTGCTTTCCACTTTTCAAAAAGCTCCTCACTTTCATTCTTTAAGTCTTGAAAATCAGAGAGCTGGTGAAGAGAATGAGAGATTGGACACTGCTTCTCCTTGCTGCATCTGAAGAAATGTTATTATACTCAAGCTTGATTATAATTTGATATAATAATGTCATATATCTGGGTAAATAATCCAAGTCAATAACTGTATGCATCTGTATTCATCTAAAATGAAAAAAAGCGTAATAAACTCGAAACAATAAAAATAATATGTAATATACCTACCATAAAACCTCTATCGGAGGGCCTTGAAGCTCTATTTTTAATCCTTCCTTTAGTGGGGCATTTCATGAGATGTGACATTAAAAAAATGTGGGAAAGAATATTTTGACTGGACTTTTAAAACTTTGGAAAGATAAAGCTCATCCCCATACAAGCAAAACAATGCTATGTCCACTATGCTTCGCATTATTTTAAGGGTAGAGTGGCATTAAAGCATTTTGCTTACCCGATTTTATATGTGCTGCGTTATCCCACCAAGTTAAACAAGGAACCACTCAAGTAAAAAGATATTAGTTGAATACAGCTAGTAAGTATTTTGATACTTTGGCTTTCCATATTCAAAAAAGGTTGCAGAGCACCAGACGCTAAGAAATGTACTTTAGTAAGCATAACAATAACGGTTATTATGTGGGAATGAGTTTTGTAATAGAGTTCTCATTGCTCACCAGAAGCACTTCAAATTCTTCAAGTGAGATTATAAACTAAATTATGGATAACATACAAATGTTGGATCAGATTTAAACTTTGGTAACTTCAAATTAAGGTGTAGCTCTCGTGATTGTGATGATCAATCTTTACAAGTACACTGTCACTAAAACTATGGAAACTTCTACAGCAACCACACAAAAAGTTGATTGTTATTGAGTTAAATGAGTCATTGTTGGTACCATTTTGAGGACACTTTTCTCCCGATCACAATTTATGTTTATTGGTTCATAAACATCAAAGAAGGTAAGAGTAGCAGTCAAATAACGGTGGTGTTTAATAGAATGGATGTTACAGATTTCAACCATTTTCTATAGTAACATTCTATTAGAGGGGAGTTCAGATATTGTTTCTACAGTAAATGCAATATTCACATCAATATATTTGTACACTGTAATGGGCAATTGTCTCCTGATCACTTTTTATTATTAGTTTGCAAACATCAATGTAGGTCAAAAAAACAGTCGATTAGAGCTGGTGGTGGTCAATAAATTGGATTGTGGTACTTTCAACCATTCTATTATGGTAAAATTCTTTTGAAGGTGAAGTTCAAATAAAGGTGACACTCAAATTGAGGTTCTACAGCTAATGAAATATTCACATCAATATATTTGTACACTTAGAGTCAATGGCAGTTCTTGAAGCATACAGTAAATACACACCATTTTTTACATTCATTAACTAACCTTTGACAGATGAACTCTTTACAGGCTGTGCACTGCCAATCTATATGTCTCTGGCAAGCAGCAGATTCACAAATTGGCCCTGAAACAAGACTGCAGTAAACAATACAGTTATTTGAAGAGACTAACAATGAATGTAAATTACACAGGCAGTTTCACATGACACCTTTGACAGTGAAAATATGTTAGTAACCACTCGTAAAGCATTTAACATAAACATGAAAGTCAATAGTTCTTTGCAAAATTAGTCAAGTAATGGTCACTCAGTTGACAAGTTTTTTTACTGAAAAAAACTAACCGGAAGTAAGCTACTTGGGGTTTTTATATTGTTGCTTCAGCAAAACATGCAAATTTAACTAAATTTTAAGCTAAAGAGCTTTGTATAAAATTTTCATAGAGTAATAAAGAATAATGTAGATATGGATTGAGTACTAGCATGTACAGGGTATCAATGAGAAATACTGCTGATATAAGTGACACTCATTGGATAATCAAGTAGCGAATTATAACAGTTCCGTTTAAGGAAGTTACCTTGATATTATGTTTTATTGGCAAACTAATAATAAGCTGCAAGATAAAACAAGACATTCAATCAGAGTCATATAATGGTATAGACACTATTTAAGTGAAACAAGCTTAAGGGCCTCAACCTATTAAGAATACTTTACCTTCTGTAAGCTTTTTCTCTTTGATTGCAACATCGAGCTGGTCAAACTGCTCTCGGAGAGAATTTGCCAGTAAAGCTTTAGGGTAGTCTGATAGGGACCTTGAAAGTACTGAATTACAGTACGGGCAGTGTGGATCTCTTCCATCTTGAGATGGTGTTGACACTATTTGCTCTGTAATTTGAGATGTGACTTTAATAAATTTTACTACATGCAAAGTGACCAAATTTATAAAAATGTGGATATCTGGTGAGTTAATATTATTTATAAAGTGAAATTCTTACACTGAAAAAAGTGAATAATTGAATTGACCTTACAAAGAAGACATTTCTAATGAGTAATTTTTTGTGATATAAAAGTGTATATTTTGCAACATTTACATAAAAATATAATAAATCAAGAAACAAAAATATGTGGGAAATTTTAATAAGAAAATAAAACAGCCCTGATACTAAAGTGGTAGCAAAGTACAGAAAATTTCAATAGAAAAGCTGGAGAACATCTTTTTCCGTAATGATTTTCTTTGGTCAAAATATACATGAGTATTCAGTAGAATGATAGAAAATAGAAAATTAATACAAAGAAACAACTGGCCTCTCAATTTCAATATAGCAGTAATAATAATGATTAACATTAAAAAGTAGAGACTGTAAATACAGGGCTTCCTTACTCATCTTTTTATGTTGTTCCACTCTAGTTATTCACCTATTATTACAAGTGTGGGAGTTGTGTGCTCACTGGCAGCATGTTTTTATAGTCTATATGTAATGGCCTATGACCATAGGTATGAGAGCTAGATCTGTTACAGAGAGCACAAAGTATGTTTTCAGTTGAATCATTATATTATAGCTTTTTATGACCATTATATGTCAACTTTTCTAAAGTCTAAATCCTTTGTAAGGCTTTGTTTCACTTATAGTATGTATATCTTGTGTCAGTAGATTATCTATGTTAGACTTTAACCGTCAATTCCTAAATGACACAACATGAATGTTTACACTAGTATGTGGATTTTAAATTATTTTCTTGTATCAGCCAATGTATGTTTCGTTAAGTGGGATAACATATTATTAACATAAGTGTTAACTTCTCAAACAAATATTATGAATTAGTATTGTCTTCTGGATTATACATCTTGTCTATTTCTGCTTCAATTATATTATTAGTGGTGGTAGTAGTATTAGTAGTGCTGCAAAAAAGACTGTTGTTTGTAAAGTTTAGCCATAGAATTATTGTTTAAACAGCTCTATAAATTTTGCAGTTGTTACGGTGAGAACTGTGTGAGATGAAATAAAATTTCATCAGTCATAACCACTCTTCTTTCTAACGAGTTAACGCTAAAGAGACAATACTCACGAGCTCATTTTTGGATAATGATTTTTGAAAGCAGCTCTCTATCAACTTAGTTAAGAATTAAATAACCAGAGCAATAAGAATATACAAATTAAATTCATATCATGTACTAGAGCTACTAACGTAGCTCTCCTAGATGACCCATATTGGCCCTAAATAGAAAGTACATTATCATTTAATCTATATGCAGTTTGAAGAAGCACATAAGCTAGCAGTAGTATAATAGTAATTATGTTACTAATAATTGTCAGTAAACATAAGGGAGATCAATAAGTGCATCTTAACAAATAGATTTATTCTATACATAATCAGTGAGTGATGAGTAAACATCAGTCCTGATATTATGCCTTACTCTTTAGTTACCAGTGTAGATAGTTTCACACTAATCTAGTTATTCACATGTGATAGTATGGAAGATACATATTTTACTTCATTAGAAGTCAGCTAGTGTCAGACTGCTTCAAATAATTGTCGTAATACAGTAAATGCATGTAGTAGCAAAAAGGACATATTTCTCTGTCAATAATTTTATTAAAGCCACTAAATATGGTACTAAGCAAATGCTGAAGCACAAATGAAAGCAAAGAGGTAGTAAGTGTAGCCAGGGTTTGACTGTATTATATTATGACCTGCCAAAGTTTCTGTCAATTACTGTTCTCATCTGATACCTCATAGAAGAATATACTGTTTAAAGTATGATGCTAAACCACACGTTAATATAAAGACCACAGCTAGCAGTTTGTGAAGGCGAGCCTATTTGTAGTTTATATATTTAATTATTATTTATACAAGCTACCTTTGAGTGAGAAGATCATTGGCTAGCAAAATCAAACCATACAACAAGATTTAGGATAATAATAAAATTTGATTCTAGTTGTATGAAGAAAACCCAAAAAACTACCTGCAGTAAGAGCAGTCTAATTGTTTGTCTCTCATTATATATTCAGTTCGTCACGCAAATCTATATCATCTCTAAGTGGCCATGAAACTGGTAATTATTACTAGGTCATGAGAATGAGAAACCCGACTTCTAACATAATCAGGATATACTCTGCTAAAAAGTCTAGTCGTGAATAAATATTAATCTAGACCAGATATGGGAATTTTCTGCAAACTCACCAATACAAGAGAGACACATGCTGTGCTGACATGGTAACATTCTTAGCTCAGCTTCTTCTGTACAAATAGGGCAATCTAAATGCTCTTTTAGCTTTTTAATGACAGTTTCTCTTCCTTCTGCCATTATTCACACTAATCTCTGCAAATGAAGATACAGGTGTTATGTATTCTCTATGTTAAACACAACAATGAATAGGTACTTAGAGAGTTAAAACTCCTTCAGCTTAAATTCAGTATCTAATTTATAGAAACTTTAGTAAGTTTTTCTGGAGTGTTATTTTCATGAATATATTACCGACCTTAGTGTATAATACATGATAGTACCATCTACTCAGTGCAGAGTGATACTGGTAAATGTACAATAAACATATTTGAATAAAGACCACTAAGATCTGTAGCATGCTGATGTACCACATACCCGCAGCATCGAGTAGCGTATAATAAAAGTAACTGGTTCCAAACAGGTGTGTATCTTGTTTGAACAGTAAACACTGTTATTTTATCAAATAATTCATTCACTAATAAATCTTTTGTATATATGAAAAGCTAACATGGAATGCAACTCATTTACAATGTTTTTACAACCCATTTGTATTGTACAATACAGCTAGACGGCAAATAGCTTTTGTTTTTTTAGAGAACTAGTAGCTTGCCAGGGACCAAGTTAGGCTTACTTATCAGCATTCAAAAAGTTCATCCAGCTGTGGATGCATTTGTATAGCACTTTGATGTATTAAATAAGCCAAAATGTTTCGCAATGTTATTATGCTCAAAGGAGTCTTGTAAAATCTGTTTGGGTGGTACGCTTCAATTTTTTTGCACCCAAAATACTTTGTTCAAATTTTTAATTGAATAATTTAAAGAATTAATATAATAAACAACATTTACCAGGTGTAAAAATCTGTAGTTACTCACCCTGAGTTTATAAAAGACCTATCAAAGGGCCATGATATTCTTGCTGTAACCTCTCTTCGGACAAAAGTTACATAAGCTTTCTGTAAGTTTTATAACAGCTGGATAATCAATACTCTTTTTTTTAAATAAAGACCTAATACAAAGTTTTATTCGGTAGAATATTATATTACTGAATTTAGCAAATTTTGGAGTCCATCTTACGGCTATCACTGCTAAAATATGTCAGACAGACAAATTAATCTTTTGCTAGAGATCATCAGGCCTTTATTGAGTTACTACATCTGGTGATTGTAAAAGATCAGAGGTCATAGTTTATTGACCATTGACCACAGTTTATATTATGTATATAGTCATGTTAACAGAGTTATACAGCACCTTGGAATAGTGGTGATGTGCAAAGTCCAGATAGTTCACTATGTATAAACTTGATAATGTAAGTTCTACTTTGTTATAATATTTGTTTGCATATTAAAAAAATTTGATCTATAATTTTTAAAATGTTCTAATCATTGAGAGTCCATTCAGGGAATGCATTTTGGTAACTGTGGTAGCTCATTTCTTGTGATTATTGTGTGAATTAGCATAGCGTTAAATAACCGGAGTTTTTTATTCTACGAATTAGTAAAAAAAGTGCAGTGATAACCTGTGTAAAACACAGGTTATCACTGCACTTTAAAATGCATCATGAAACTGCATCATGAAATGCAGTCGGTAGTTTGTGAAAACAAATTTGCATCCTATATATGTAAATAGTAGATGATATACATGTAGTTACGTACAGATTCTGATAAAACATCATTTAGTCGGTAATATAATGGAAAACGTTTTGGGGCAATAAAACAAATATATCCAGTGAAAGTAATATTTCACTTGGTGGTAATTCTGCATATACATCAAAGTATCATAGGATATCCAATGTTGAATAACTATTAAAGGTAATGAAAAATAGCAAGATGATGGAAACTGGATATTGTTTTTTCAATGTGTGTTTGAGTTTGGAATTTTGTTTGGCATCTGAAGCAAACAGAAACAAGATATAGAATGTAGAGGCTATTTTTTCTTAAGATGATACAATTTTCCCAATAAAAAGAATTGTCTTTAGCAGCAATTTAGCAGTTGAGCCTTACGGAAGACCGGAAATAGAAATTCACGTAACCACAAAAAGCATTGTATTTCAGAGAGTTAATAGAGTGTCAATTAATACACCCTTTAGCGCGCACGCTCAAGAAACCGGTGTATACAGTATATAGTAATTAAGCGCCGTGAATCGTAGGAGCCTTCGTAGACACATGGTTAGACAGTTGGCTTACTAAACTGTGGTTGCAATCTTTGTGAGTACAAATTCAGCAAAAGGCCATCTTTTAATTCCAAAATTTTAATAGCAATAGCTTGACACATCCAAGTACAGAAAATAGAATACACACAAACTTTGAGATTTAAATATTTATAAATTAGTAGGTATATTATAGAATTATTACTCTGAATATATTAGCATATCTTACTATATAATTCCTGATGATACAATCTATTCAGTGCAGAGTGATCTTAGTGAAGGCTGAGTCATTAATTCTGGATAGAATTAATTAGGAACTTTAGTGTGCTGATGTAATGCATAGTTATATGTAGCTGTAGCAGTCCTTAGACCTTATAATAGAATTATCTACACACCCATAGGGGTGTATCACCTGCACACCCATAGGTAACTTAGCAGCTAAAATTTTTACCATTTAACTCTCTGTATCCATTAAACATCAACATGAAATGCGCTTCATGCACAAATTATATACACACCAGCTGTATTATTCTGAACTGATATAGAGCCAAGACCTTCCGATGCCTTTGTAGAGAATTGACAGTTGGCCGGTAACTAACTAAGCCTATTTCTCTGTATTCAAATTTTTCATCCATGTGCGAATGCATTTGCATACCGCTTTGACGTGTTAAGTAAGTAAAAACATTACCTAATTTTAGTGCGCTAAAGAGGGTCTTTTAAAAAACTATATGCTTGTTATGCTTCAGCTACTCTGCACCCAACTTCTTTGTTTAAATCTTTAATGGATTATCCAAAGAATGATTTAAAATAACAACAATTACTTAGGGATAATGTCTGTAGTCACCGACTATGAGCTTATAAAACACCTAGCAATGTGATATGCTATTCTTGCTGTAACTCATTTATGGGCAAAAGTCACATTAACCTTCTGTTAGTTTCATAAAAGCTGAATTTTTGTAACAACTAATACTATCCTCTTTAAATAAAGACCTAATACAATGTATCAAACACTAGAGAATTATACTATTACATTTAGCAAGTTGTTGTGACCATCATCCTGCTATCACAGTTGAAATTTGTCAGAAAGACTAGTTAAGACCTTGCTAGAGATTATTATGGCATTATCAAGTGACTACATCTGATGATTGTGAGCGATAAGAGTCCATAGTCCTGAGCATTAAGGACTACTTGAGCATTAAGTCTTACTTGAGCATTAAGGATCATCTCTCTAAACCTCGCCACTCCCTTTCAAGTTTTCAACACCCTAAATTGCTTAAGGTTCAGTATAAGGCTTTTTTTAGTACAATCGCGTCTGATGAGTGCTTCACACAAAACAAATTGGTAGCGCAAATACTAAAAGTTTACTTTTTTCGCAATCATTTTTCAAATATTCCATACTCCACTAATTATCTTTTAGGTTTTTAGTGTAGAGTTCTCTTTTTATATGCTTTTTCACTTGCTTTTAGTTAATATATATATATATATATATATATATATATATATATACATATATATATATATGTATATATATATATATATACTGTATATGCACAGTATATTAAATTAATTTGTCAATACAACTGTATATATAATAAAAGTACATGTATAAGTACAGTCAAACATGCTATAGATAACTCGAACTCAACACTGTTAATTCGAACTGTTTTTTTGCCCAACAGCTACCGAAACGGTTGTTTTCGCTTTAGAAAATCACTTTATTCAAAGCCATAGAGGTAAACTTCATCTTTTCGTAATTCATAAGCGTCGTTATTACCACCATCGGCAAAATATTTTTGTCAACGACTTTTCTAAAAGTTTGGTGAAATTTGATTTATACTGCGATAAGATGAATAGCACGGGCTAGCCGGGTCACGCGCGCAAGAATTTTCGCCACGCACATACAAAACAAAAAATCGCATGTTGTTTTGTATGTGCGTGGCGAAAATCCTTGAGTGCGTGACTCGGCTAGCCCGCGATGAATAGTTTTCCGACGTTGATTCCGTGTTGAATCAACATCGGAATGTTGAATGTTTAAAACGTTTTAAAAAATGTTGTAATTAAACGTATACGTTGTCTGAGCTACAAAAAACTATTCATCGTTTGACCTGAACACAGAATACGTGTGTACATTCAATAAGTATCTATTAAAAAAGCGTGAGTGATATAGAATGTACCGTAAAACCTTGTAAAACTTCTAATTGAACTGCCTCGGAGTGTTGCTCTTAACGAATCCCAGGTAAAGTAAGGTAATCTGCATAAACTTAAAAAAAAAACGGCAAAATTGATCGTGGGTAAAACCCCAAAAGAAAAAAATGTCTTTTCTTTTGAGCATTTCAACAACGATCAAGTTTTGCCAATGTCAATCTGAAAAAACGTCCTGGCAATAACATCACCTCAAACAACAAACCAATCTCAAGTGATAGAAAAATCTCTACACTTTTTCATGAAAACGTTTTAAACTTTACATTAGAAGCATTTAATTTGAAACAAGCCATTTGTGCTTTTGATTTATATTATAGTTTGTATATGTACATGTATCTACTAATAAATAAGTAAATATATGGACTTGTGACAGTGCTCTGATAACTTGAATGCTCTGATAATTCGAACACTTTTGCTCGGTCCCTTGAAGTTCGAGTTATCCATGTTTGACTGTATTTATATTGTATACCTATATAATATATTTATATATCTATAAATAGATATATATATATATATATAATTATACATGTATGCCTTGAATATATACATATATTCAAAATGTATATAACTCAGTTTAATTTTAATAAAAAGTATTTATTTAATTCTATAGCCAAATCAGCTGTAATCAACTCACTGAGTTCTGTATGACTCTGTTAACAATATTTCCTTTTCGCCAACTCTTTCTAGCAGACACGACAGTCTCTCTGTAACACCCAGTGCATGAACCTCAACAGTGTTGGTTTATAGTATATGTAAACAGTCTAGAGATACAGTACACTAAACTTAGTCAAATGTGTTCAGTGATATGATAGTTTGTAGCAACAGCACCATAAATAAGTTCAGCGCTTGTAGGAAGAGAAGTTAGTAGATTGACGTTCAATGCTAAGCTGCTGGCCAAAACAAAACTGAAACCTTTGTTAACTGTTGCTTAGAGATTTGAGAGATCCAGCCATTCATGAAGGATTAAACTTACAAACATTCTCGAAGCACTCACTGAATGACTGTGCAGATGAGTATTTATGTATATCAGTTACAAAGTAAATAGTAGTGGTTTTGAAGCGTTGACCAACAGTAGAGTTATTTATTACTAGTTGGATATTTGTTAAAGGTTGACTTGGAGCAAGATTCACACTAAAGTCATTTGA
The DNA here is from genome assembly GCF_963576615.1 of Watersipora subatra. Taxonomy (NCBI): domain Eukaryota; kingdom Metazoa; phylum Bryozoa; class Gymnolaemata; order Cheilostomatida; family Watersiporidae; genus Watersipora; species Watersipora subatra. Next base: position 29,984,705 of record NC_088715.1, read on the forward strand.
TATCAAAAGCATATCTGATACAATCTCCTAAAAGCTCAAAAACGAACAGTTAATTGCAGCCATCACCAAAATGCCATAGGTTAGAATCCCTCTCCAAAACTGCTCCAATGGTGCGTATTTCAACACGATGGCTTCTGTTTACACTTTCAAGCAACCTCATTCGTCAAAACATTTTCACAAATATTCTTCATGCAATCAAAATGATAGTGGGTTCAATATGATACTTGTTGCATAATATCTGTTGACAAGAATGCTGATACCATCAATATGATATCACGCATTCATTATGATATATGTACATATATCATATTGAATGCAATATACCAATTCAAACATGGTATTTGTTGCATGGTCAACCTTTAATGTTTACTGTCCAATTATCCTCTTTCTTCATATCTTCGCTTGTTATTACAAATATTATTCATATCACAGGCTATTGATGGTTCTCTCCATCAACATACAGTATCACTTCTGTGAATAGTCATACTAACAGAGTTATATAACATGCTTAAATAGTAGTGATGCATGTAATCTAGAAAGTTCACTTTCAATAAAATTTGTCAATAGTACTCATGAAATAAATATTATGTGAAGTTAGACAGCGAGTAGTTAAGCTGTGGTAAAAACAACGCTGCAGACAATAATCTTCTTTAGGTTTAAATTTCCAGATTTTTGGTTGCTTGATTTGAGGTGTTTAAATTTCATATTGTCTTGGTACAGCTGTTTAAAAAGTAAATTGATTAACTTCCATAACAATATTTCTTTAAGAAATATTATGTCTAATTTTAATCTGCTCCGAAGCGACAAAACTTTTTTTAAGCAGTTAACAATAATTCACACTATTTTCATGCATATTATAAAAATTGATGCATCAAATTTTTGTAAATATTGTAATAGTTGAGTGTCAAATCAGGGAATGCATTGCAGTCGCTGTGGTAGCTCATCTTTTATGATTGTTGTGTAAACTAGCAATGTTGAATTATATTAGTGTTTTATTCTATGAATAGGTAAAAAAAGTGCAGTAATAACCTAAGAAAAACACAAAGTACAATTAGTAGTTTCTAAAAACAAGTTTGCATCCTAATTAAGTAAATATTATATAATATACGTAGTTATGTACATATTCTGACAAGGCATTATTTAGTGGGTAATGTAATGGACAATATTAAGGGGCAATAAATCAAAAATATATTCAATGAAATTAATTTTTCACTTAGTGGTAAATCTATCTACATGTAGGCCTACATATTGCTAACTAAGTATTTTTATCTGATTACTGTTATGTTTTTGTCATTGCACAGTTTCGCGTTGTGATTATTCAACACTAACATCTTATAAGGTTTACATAGTTAGTGGGTCAGCCAAGGAGCTACTAGCCGGTGCAATTGAGAGCCTGCCTTGCTAAACCTGTGCATAATAATCCTTTGTGTCCTTAACGGACTAACCTTTCTTAAACAAACAATCTTTTCTCAACTAACAGCCTTCTACTTATATTCAGGAGAATGAACGGCTGTTCTCTAGCATCAAAAAATCAATATTTCATGAACTCCTAATGTGTAGCCATTATTTCTTAACAATAGTCTAAAAGCTTAAATTTATTAATACAATTTCATCAGATATGCTCAGCAATCTTTTTAAAGCTCAAATTGTAAATGAAAAGCTCATGCTTATGTCAATAAGAAATTGTTGGGTACTGCATATGTCAATGATTTTCAACCAGGGTTCAACGCAAAAACAAATATGCCGTGATTGATCATTAGGTGTGTTGGTAAGAAATAATTAATATAATAATATAATTAATATATAATATTATTATAATATATAATAATATATTATAATATATTATAATAATATATTATTATATATTATTATAATAATATATTATTATAATAAATTATTATAATAATAATATATATAATATATTATAATATATAATATATATAATATTAAATATAATATAATAATTAATATAATTAATATGCCTATCTAACTTCATTTTCATGACTATTGATCATTGTACATTCGTCTGGCCACACATTCGTCTGTCATGAAGGACGGAGAATAATTATCATCAAAATTATTTTGTGACTCTAGAAGTTGGTTGGATATCACAATTGGTTAGAGGGCACTCAATCAGGTCTATTATCATGAGTTTAATCCTCCTACAAAGTAATCTTTGTTTCTCCTATTGGTACAACTGCTCCCCTCTATCAACAGTTGACCACGTATCCTAGTTAATTAAAGAGTAAGTTAAACAAACCAGGCCGGTATTCACTGGTTGCAAGTTGGGGCGGCTAATGTTAGGCGACTATTTATAACCTTGGGTGTGGAGGGGGCGGTGTAAGTCCTCAACAGGTTTCTTTCATGTAGGGCCTCCAGCCGGGCCTCTCGTGTGAAGTTTGAAAAATTTTTATCGGAAAGTATCAACATTTTTCTACTTTTTGAGATTTGTTTTGTTTTAGGTGATGTGACTGACGAAACGTTTTTAAATTGAAATAGGCAAAGCTTGACCGCAGTTAAAACGCTCAGAAAAATACATCTTTTTCTTTTGAGCGTTTTAACAAAGATCAATTTTGCGGATTTTATTTTCAGTTCATTCGGAGGTTTTTACGCTTTCGATGGGACATGGCCAAGCAGGTGTTTGGTAAAACTTGATCTTTTGCCAACCTTTATAAAAGTCGTTAACAAGAATATTTTGCCACTGATGATGATAATAATGACGCCTAAGAACTACTAAAAGTTGATGTTTGTCTCTATGGCTTGGAATGAAGTGATATTCTACAGCGATAAAAACCGCGTCCATGGCTGTTGGGCAAATAACTTTTCGCATAAATAATGTTGAAGTCGAGTTATCTGAAGCAATTTATCATTGTGTTGGAACTGACCAAACAAATCCATTCGAGTTAACTTTGTGTTTGAGATGAAATGTTACATTTTATCCGAGGGGAAGTTATCCGATTTGGACTGTACCTAACCATGAAAAATTCCCAAAAAGTTGGGGTGGCTCAGCCGGCCAGCCGCCCCAGGAAATACGGGCCTGAAACAAACTACCGATTCATGTGATAATTCTGCTCACCACCTCAGCAAGTCGTTTAATGATCTCACTAATTGCATGTAAAGATTTTTATGATCACGTGAAAGTTGTCAGAATTAAAATAACTGCTATTGTAACTTTAAAAAAGCATAGACATCCATAATGCACTTTATCAGTTTTATTAATTTGATATTAATCACAATCACCTTTTGATAGCAAAAAATCTGTCAGTTTTCTTAAACAAATCTCTCACATGAAACAGATTTTAGATAGTAATTGCCGTTGAAATTGGGCTCTGTCCATTACAGACCACTAATTCCAAAAACAAATATATATAGAATATTTCTCGTATGACAGTTACAAAAGCTTCCTGTCAGAGATAGCACTAGCTATTATTTAAAATCACCAATTGCAATAAAGAAAATTATTTGCAACAATCCATTCTGCTTTAACTTCGACGATAAACAAGTGGTGTGATAACGATAGCTAACATTAAAATTCTTAGATATGTGACCCCGGCCATCATTATGTACAATCGTGCGGTAATTGGATTGTTCACAATAGCGCGCTAGGCTTGCTATACGCTATTATATGACTCACCGTCACTGTAGTGTTACTTAGCTTCACATGATTGATTGTTGATCTTGAGGATGTGAAGATAAATTGTACAACTGCCGCGTGTAGGAAAACGAAGAGATAAGTGTTTTATTGCCGATATCTATGCATGCATATAATGATAATTCCACATTGTATATGTACGCATAAATACGATATATATATGAATGCAACATCTCCCTTTTTATCCAAAAGGCAAACTGAGTAAGCAGACTATATGTATGAGTATAATAAAGGGATAACTGTAAGCAAGTATAAGCATAAACTAAAATATAATGCAGACCTACACAAACTAACCAAGCCTAGAGGTCGAGGCGGTTTGGAGGTCTACGCATCCGGTTACTACGACGTGGGGATGGAGCAATCTGGAGTCTCGGAGCAGTTTGATTGATCGGCTGAAAACTGCTAAGCGTGGGAGTTGTAGGTCTAGCTTGTTGGTTGTTAAAAGTATGGTTGTCAGGTAATGGGGTAAGTGAATGTCGGTTGCGTCGTACCTCGTGTGAGCTAGTCCGAATCGCAAACGAATTGTCGGGAAGTCTCTGTCTTACGGTACCTGTTCTACCTAAGTCTTGGATGTAAACATTGTCGTCAGGTTCTATGGGTGGTAGTGGTCGTGTATTGTGTCGGCGATCATAGTCGTACTTCATCTGTTGTTTGTTAGTGTGTTCCCGGTCTTTAACTAAGTCATAGTTTGGCATCATCGGGTTTAATGAAGAAGGAACTACGGGTAAATCACAACAGAGTCGTCTACACATGAGTAGTTCAGCCGGGAGTATTCATTTTGAATTGGTGTGTTTCGGTATGCAAGTAAAGCTTTGTATGGATCTGTAAATTTTTTGAAATAATTTTTAACTGTTCTAACAGCTCGTTCGGCAGCTCCATTTCTTTGAGAATAATGTGGTGAGCTTGTGACACTCTGAAACGAGTAATTTTTGGCAAACTGACGGAATTCTTGACTTGCGTACTTTGGTCCATTATCGGAAACAACGATTTCTGGAATGCCATGACGGGCGAAGATCAATTTGAGTGATGTTATAGTTGATTTTCTGTCCAGGTTCAACAGCTTGCTGATTTCAACATACCTTGAAAAATAGTCTGTTACCATGACGTAGTTCAATTGATTCCAATAGAACAAGTCGGTTCCAACTCGTTGCCACGGCCGACTGCTAGGTTTCAAGGGTTCTCGATGTTCGTCTTGGTTTACTTGACATGTGCGACATGATTTGACCATCTCTGCCATTTTGGCGGATATACCAAGCCACCAAACAGATTGGCGGGCCCGCTCCCTACACTTATGTATGCCTAAATGTCCACCATGTAAACGTTGAAGAATACTCAGGCGTTCCAGCGGAGGTACTGAGCATGCCAGTATGGTTTGAGATGTGTGTCAAAATCAGATAAATATGCTGGCCAACCTTGTTGAGTGTACCCAATCATAGATTGGAGAGTTGTGTCCTCTTGTTGCTTGTTCCTAAGCTCAACTAGTTATTGTTCAGTTGCTAGTAGATTCGCTATGTCGGTAATTGCGCTCACATCAACATCTTTTGCTAGCTCAACATCATCTTGGCTCGGTCTTCCGGAAGGTTATCGTGACAATAAATCAGCTATATACAGTCAAACATGGATAACTCGGCCACGGATAGCTCGAAAACATGGTTAATTCGAACGGTTTCTTTGGTCCGTTCCCACGTAATGATAAATTGCTATAGATAACTCGAACTCAACACTGTTAATTCGAACTGTTTTTTTGCCCAACGGCTACCGAAACGGTTGTTATCGCTTTAGAAAATCACTTTATTCAAAGCCATAGAGGTAAACATCATCTTTTCGTAATTCATAAGCGTTGTTATTACCACCATCGGCAAAATAATTTTGTCAACGACTTTTCTAAAGGTTTGGTCAAATTTGATTTATACTGCTATACGATTAATAGCATGGGCTTGCCGGGTCACGCGCGCAAGGATTTTCGCCACGCACATACAAAACAAAAACAGCATGTTGTTTTGTATGGGCGTGGCGAAAATCCTTGAGTGAGTGACCCGGCTAGCCCGTGACGAATAGTTTTCCGACGTTGATTCCGCGTTGAATCAACGTCGGAGTGTTGAATGTTTAAAACGTCTTAAAATTGTTTTTATTAAACGTATACGTTGTCATAGCTAAAAAACTATTCATCGTTTGACCTAAACACAGAATACGTGTGTACATTCAATAACTATCCATTCAAAAAGCGTGAGTGATATACAATGTACCGTTAAACCTCGTAAAACTTTTAATTGAACTGCCTCGGAGTGTTGCTCTTAACGAATCCCAGGTAAAGTAAGGGATTTTTCTTTGGTAACTTTTTCTTGAAGTTGCATAAACTTCAAGAAAACTCGGCAAAATTGATCGTGGGTAAAACGCTCAAAAGAAAAAGATGTCTTTTCTTTTGAGCATTTCAACAACGATCAAGTTTTGCCAATGTCAATCTAAAAAAACGTCCTGGCAATAACATCACCTCGAACAACAAACCAATCTCAAGTGATAGAAAAATCTCTATACTTTTTGATAAAAACGTTTTAAACTTTACATTAGAAGCATTTAATTCGAAACAAGCCATTTGTGCTTTTGATTTATATTATAGTTTGCATATGTACATGTATCTACTTATAAATAAGTAAATACATGGACTTGTGACAGCGCTCTGATAACTTGAATGCTCTGATAATTCGAACACTTTTGCTTGGTCCCTTGAAGTTCGAGTTATCCATGTTTGACTGTAGTTGGTTTTGCCTGGAATATGCTCTACTGTAAACGCATACTTCATAGTTCTGAGTCTTTGTCTCGGAACTCGCAGTGTCAGGCCATTGACGACTTTTGAATTAAATACTGCTACCAACGGCTTGTGGTCGGTCTCAATTGTCACCTTTGGATGACCAAAGATGTACATCTCAAATTTCATGCACACCTATGTATTGCCAAGAGCTTCTTTTTCGATAGTTGACCATGTCTTTTCTGTGTCGGTCAATGATATAGACCTTGCTGCTACCAAGCGTCGAGTGCCATCGTCTTGTATTTAGAACAGCACAGCTCCTAAACTCTCGTTAGACGCGTCACACATGAAGATTGTGCGCCTTGTTGGGCTGTACCAAGCTAATCATGTTGTAGCATTGAGCTCTGTTTTAATGTCTATCACGGCTTGTTTTTGTGTAACGTCCCAGGTCCATGGCAAATCCTTTCTAAGCAATGCTCTTAAGGGAAGAGCCAATTCAGTTATTCTGGGTGAGAACTTTCCGAGTTGATTGACAGATCCCAGAAATGACTGTAATTGTGTTTTGTTAGTCGGGTCGGGTATTGCGAGTATGTCCTGTATACGTTCGGGATCGGCACTAACGCCTTTGGCCTCTACATAATGATCTAAGAACTTTAACGAAGTTTGCCCGAATTTGCACTTTTTGTGGTTTAAAGTCATACCTACAGATCTTAGTTGTTCTAATACGCTACGTACACGAGCGTCGTGCTCGGTTCTGCTAACAGTGCTGTACACTAACAAATCGTCCATATGGCAAACGACACTATTCATTTCCTTGAAAATGTCGCTCATACAATGCTGAAATATGTCACCCGCACTGACTAGACCGACGAGCACTCTGTTATAGCAGTATCTTCCGAAGGGGGTAATAAATGTTGTGGGTAGTCGTGAATTCTCAGCTAATGGTATTTGATGGTAACCCGAGTTTGCGTCTAGTTTGGTTAAAAATGTTGTGCCAAATACTTTAGCTAATGTACTGTCAACTGAACTTACAGCATGTTTCAGGTTACTTACACCCGTCTTACAGCATGTTTCAGGTTAGTTAGATCTGCGCATATGCGGATTTGATTTGAGTCATCCTTTGGCACCAGGACCATCCCTGCGCACCAGTCAGTCAGTGTCATAACCCTAGAAATTACGCCTTTCGACTCTAGATCTTCCAGTTGTCTCTTAACTATGGGTAACCTTGGTTGTGAAACCTCATATGGGATGTGTAATGTGACCGGTTTGGCATCGCCTCTGACCTCTATTGTATAAGGCTCAGTTAGCTTATCTAGGCCTGTGAAAACTTTGGTATATTCATCAAAAAATCTGCAATTAGAATCGGAAATTGATCTATCGCATGAAACATTTATTACGTAATTACATAATCAGCATCATAATGCACTAAACCTAAGGAAATGCATGCGGATCTACTTAAAAGATTAGTAGTTTGATTCTCAACTATATAAATGATCTCGTTAGCGTGTCTATTACCAACGCTCAACTTTGCATCTAGCTTTCCAACAACGGGTAATGCGAAGTTACCAGGGCCTATGAGACGGCAGTCTGGCTGGGTTATCTGATTATCATGCCACCCAATTTTACTGCAAACTGAAACATTGGCGCCAGTACCAAGTTTAAAAGTTTGTCTTATTACCTGACCATTGTCTAGTGTAATGTCTAGTGTTGAAGTCCATGGTTTACTTGATTGACTAAGGTTCTTCACCTCTCCCAGGAAGTAGTTTGAATTGTCAATTTTGGTTACCTCTGTCACGTTAGGATTAGCTTTACAGCATGCTACTTTCAAGTGGCCAACACTTTTGCAAAAATCACAATTAGATTTGATAGCTGGGCAAGACTGTTCACTGTGCTGAGGGAATTTACCGCACCTGTGACATTTGGAGATGGTGGTGAGTTTAGAATGATGCTGTTTGGATAAAGCGTGTGTTTGAGGTTTATACGCTGTGGCTTTAGGCTTGTACGCAGTGTCACTACGGTATTTGTCTTTAGTGTATTGGCTTCTACTACCAGACTTCACCAGGTCTACTGTATTTCTTGTACCGTTTGTGCCTGACCTCATTACTGGTTGCGCTTGCTTGACTGAGTCGAAGCGTCTGCACATTGCAACGGCTTTTGCCAATGTCAAGTCTGCCTCAGATTGCAACTTTTTGCTCAAGCGATCATCGTTTACTCCAACAACTAGTCTATCCTGTATTAGTTGCTCTCTCAAAGTTCTGTATTTGCAGTATTCTGCCTGGCGGTATAGTTTATGTATATAAGTATCCATGTCATCTTGGCCTTGCACTAACTTGTTAAATTTCGCGCGTTCCACAACTGTGTTAGTTCGAACGCCTAAGTAGCCGTTGAATGCCGCAATAACATTCTGGTGTCTTTGTTAATACCTCGAGCTAAAATAATGTCTTCAGCTTTTCGCCAAGGGTATATACGAGAGTGTTTATTTGTTCTATCTCGGGTTGTTCGGCTAAATGGCTGGCATCTCTATAACGAATCCATCTACCTCTCCAACGAGACCAGTTGCCCGGGTCTGTAAAGTCTAATTTATCCGGTGGGTTTAATCTCGGAGCGTGAAAACGTAGGAGTAGGACTGGTTCATCTTCATCCCCCATCACCATAAATGTGTGAGGATGACAATCGCTGCCACCATGTAGTGTTACTTAGCTTCACATGATTGATTGTTTGATATTGCAAATGTAGAAGATAAATTGTACAACTGCCACGGGTAAGAAGCGAAGAGATAAGGGTTTTATTGCCGATATCCATGCATGCATATAATGATAATTCCACATTGTATATGTACGAATATATACAGTATATATATGAATGTCACAGTCACTATTTTAGTAAACAGTGGTTTATAGTGCATTCAATCCTGCTATTTCACATGGTCTTGTTTATTTTTGTGTCTGACCAATCATAAAGCCGGAATTGTCATTTAACTATACCCATATCAGTGGTTGCTATGAAATTTTTCATAACCCAAGATCGTAAGTATAGGGTCTAATTGCGGATGCATGTAGAGCCTATACTGCAATGTATATTGCAATTTCCTGTTTTACTGCCTCAAGCTAAAACAAAATAGAACTGTCATAAAAATTACGGCTAGTTTATGCTAACAATTTATATGAGTATTTTTACTTAGAATCTGAGTCAGCTGCCTCAGATCATAGTGAAAGCGATGATGAAGAGTGTTATAATAGAGGAATCTTAGACATAAAACTTCTTACACAATATGTGGCTGCTAACGATAATGAAAGTAATAACTATCATTCTAATGAATTAAATCAAATTACAGAGAATAACAATCATCCTATCACTGCTGATAACATTCCTATTCTAGCTGTTGACATCAAACTAATGAGTGGATGCAAATGTAGGGAATTCTGCGCTAGTTTTATGTCATCTCAGAAAATAAGTTTCATTAGAACTGTGTATCAATGATTACCGATGGAAACATTGGATATGGTTGTGTTGGGATAAACTGCCACTATCATAACTAGCAAACCCCTTCATTGCGCTACAATAAATCTCTGCAGTGTACTCTGTGCTACACTCTGTGAGTGTTAAACTACATAAAAAGAGCTCTAGATTGAATGATCACTTAATGTGTTGGGTTGATATTTCGGCATCCTGATGCCCTATGTGGTCACCTTTTGTTGACCTTACCATGACCTTCTGTATAGGTGGACAATTCTGAATACACTTCCAACACTTTGATAAATCATTGGATTGTCATTATATGCAATCATAGCAATATAGCTTGATGAGAAGCGCTCAGTTTGAAATATACCCTTTTAATGAAAATCTTCGTGACTGTGAGCTTTTAGCGACATATATTGTTGACCTTAACATGGCCTTTAGGAGAGCAACCGTCAATTGGATGTGAATGAAAATGTGACCAACATTTTTTTCATGGTTTCAATGTGTATAATGCCAGTTTTCATCAATACAAGTTGAGATTAAGTGGTCGGTTGCTATGGCATTTTGAATTGTAAACAAATACCATGATTTACGATTCATGAGTCAACCACTTTATCCTGCTTAAACTCAAAACAACAGTTTTGGTTTATCGCCAGACTTTCTCCACTGAATCTAGCATAACTTGGGCATATATAATCTGATTTAAAATGCATTAAAATCCTCAGAGTAAGCTAATTTTAAAGCTTCAAACAACTCAAAAATGTATTTTTAGCACGATTATACATTTTGACTGCATGGGTCACATACATGAAGTTTAAGGTGCATCTATCTTTATTGGTTTAAACGCGCTCAACAAAGTTAAGTTTACTGGAGAATCTTTTGGGAAGAAACAAAGTAAATGCTGAAGGTGGTTAGGGCTCGATGCACCTTAGCATTCATTGCTAAATAAGACATGATTAGGAAATAGTAAGAGCAGCTCATTAACTAAAACGAAAAGATAATTTAAAACCAAACTTTGCTCACTTTCTAACTTCTCACTTTGAAACACTCACCTGTACCCAATCATGTACATATTCCGTCTATTTTTGGTCTAAAAGACCAAAAAGCCTATTTAATGATGTGATTACATTCTAAATTGAAGCTGGTATGAACGATTTGCTAACACAATCTGGTCCTAGTCAACAATCAAACAGTAACTGAACAATTTATTTTTTTCAAAGCTTCACATAAAGTATTTCCTTTAGATTTTGGATCCAAATGAAGACTCTACTAAATCAACTTTTCATTTTAACACTGATGTAAATGGAAAAAAATCCATATGTGAATACAAACTAAATAATGGTTACAGCAAGGGATTTGCTTGAACTTTGTATATCTTTTTTATTCATTACATTATAGGATTCTGATTAAGAATATAGAAAAACTTACTGTACAGAGTTCAATTATAGAAAGTTTTCAGCATGTCCGTATTATTAAATAAAAGACATTTGGAACATGAAAGTGCAAGGATTTACAGCTCTACAGAGCTATGTGTACACATACAGCGACCAACTTTTAAGTAGAATGTTAGGTAGTTACTTCAAAGAAAAGCAATAGAAACTAGATATGAGGTAAGTGAGGAGGTGAGGACTTACACACAAACTACAAATCATTTATAAGTCGAATAATGACAACATGATTACTAACTTAGTCTTTGAAAAATCCTTGAGGCATTTCATCCTAGAGAACATCAAGCAAGGTCAGAGGTCATAAAACAGAGAAAGAAAAAGGGCAGAAACTATACACGATGATGAGATGGTGCCTTAACAAAGTGATGTCAATTAAATGGTTTACAGATCTATGCAGATATAAGTTGTATAGGACTTTTGTTTGTGTTATAAATCAGTTATGAAAAAGGTGGACAAGAACAATGCTGACATCTGATTTCACTAATGCAAATTCAAAAGCTTGTTACAGTAATATTTTTGCATTAGAGTTTGTTAATAAATTAATGTAACGATCTAATCAAATATGCTATGAAAGCAGTCATTTTTTTATTTATTAAAGAACCAGCTAAGATTAAACATGATGAAATAATTTTTAGTATTGTTATAGCCAATGAATGTTAAATATGAACTCACGCAAAATTTTAGTAGCTTTTATTAAAGATTATCGGTCTTTTTCTAACATTTGCGATAGCTTTTGATGCTCAAAATGATCTGATTGCTAGGATATTCCTAGATATAAATCAACAAAACTTGATGGAGATTTAAATGCGCAAATATAGCGAGTGTGGCTTTGACATCTATAGTCGCAAAGAAACCGAGAGAATAGAAATGTGTAACGCTGCAACTTGGACGTAATAGCCGATATCAACTATAGCAATGATAACAACTAGTGATGTCATTTCGCACAAATTTTTTTCTGAGATTTTAGCCGCGATCAAATTTTGTCAATTTCAATCTTGAAACATCTTGGCAGTCAGATCATATTAAACATCATAAAAAACCGCAAATGAAACGAAAATATCGATACTTTCCGATAAGGTCTATAGAAATTTTATGCAAGTTCATCATCAACTATGTATGTATAAAGAGTCAGTATGTAGTAGTAATCAGTGATGCGTCTAGAAGGGTTGATGTATAGTGACTGTTTCCATGACACGCATCATGCAGGTTTGGAGATGTGAGCAAGTTGTGTTATAGTGCGAGTTAAAGGTTTCTATGGACATTTGCATGATGTGGGTTGACTCCGGCGCCTTGCTGTATACTATGAGGTAATAATTAGGGATGCCGGTAGTGACGCACGTGTTAGCGACGAAAACACATGAAATTCTATCGAGAAATAACGACAGAAGTATTGAAAATGTTTAAAATTGAATAGCTGGAGCGGTATTTTAATGCGCATCATTCGCAAACGCTATTTCCATAATTCACAAGCAAGATTAATTCCTGGCTCGTATTTCCTGGGGCGGCTCGGCGGCTTAGCTCCTCAACTTTTTAGTGACTTATGATGGATGATTACTAAGAATTGCAGTCTAAGCTAATTCACTAGCAATTTCCAACTACTAATTATTAGATCTCTAGCGCTAGTTAAAGACACTTACCTAAGGCTTTTGGACCATCAAAATTGGTTGGTTTACTTAAAGTATTTACTTGCCAATACCTGTGAATATGTATGACATATGATATAGCGAAAGTGTAGCGACACCTAGGAGTGCCAGTGATGAGGTGCTATATTGGGCAAACAAGCAAATCCTGTTTCCATAAGATGCTATAGTAAACCGATGGTTGTGTGACGGTATATGTCAAGGTTATATATTTAAGAGGTCAAGGACCAAACAAACAATGGATGATCGGAAGAAAACACTGTTATTTCTTATGGCCTTATTTGTTACGCACACAATACAGATAGAACGATAGATTAAAGCTATAAAGATTTCTGCATATGAAGCAAAATTCAAGCAAGACCTATGCACATGGACAAATGTGACACCATTGGTTGCTAAGGCAGTTTCCTTGGCACAAAGGTGGTTCGTCACAGAAGTATTTCGCTTCCAACCAGCGAAGCGACACTTAATCATGTCAAAATGAAAGTGACACAACGTTTTTCCATGGTGGCAGCACAGCGTCATTTGGAGTTGTGTCACTACACTATTGCTGTATAGAAACTAAGCAATAGACAATCTATAATCTTCCTCCAACACTTCTCTATGTAGGAAGAAAACTAGCAATTAGTCAGCATCTGATTACCATACAGCGAAGTTTAAATAAATGTTGGCAAAATTTTAAATTAACCTTGTTAACATAGCATGGCACCATTAGCTTGTTAACTTAGCATGTCACCATTAGCTTGTTAACTTAGCATGTTAATTTTAGCTTGTTAATTATAGCTTGTTAACTATAGCATGTTAATTATAGTTTGCTAATTACAGTTTGTTAGTTATAACTTGTTAGTTATAGCTTTTTTGTTTTGCTCAAACAGGAAATAGGCCTACTTTTCTTTTTAATTGCAGGGTCAAAGTTGAAATCCAAATGTCATTGCAACTTCTAGCATCACAGAAATATATAAGATTCGATAAATGTCTATTAGCTAGCTTGAGAATGAGAGCAGAATCAGTAATTCACCAGGAACATATATTTTTATACAATTGACAATTGACAATGCATACCGACCTACAGGTGAGTTCAACTAAATCGCATTAAATTCTTCATAAGCTAACGTACTCTGTTGTAACTTACAAGTGCAATGTAAGTATAAAGTACATTATGCTTTCAAGGAAGTAGAGTAGCTTAGTTAACAACGTTTTGGTTTGTTAAGTGGTTGTTAAACGATTTGTTAATCAAAAGTTATAGTGTTTCATTTAGTTTATTATTAACTTCCATGTAGCGCACAGTGACAAACACAGATACAAGTAAATATGTTGAGATTTAGCTTTTGTACGGGTACACCAAGTTCGCCATCACACGTGTATGGAAACGCAAACTGTAAAATAGCCTCAGGCTAAAGCACAGAATCATGCATTTCATTTCAGCATTTAGCAAACCATTCTCAGTATTGAAGTAGATGTAGAGCTCATAGTCACCCCGTCTTATCTCCGCAATCCATTTCAATCGGTTTTTGTTTTCTAGTCTTTTATAGCTAAAGTTGCGAGTGTCATAGAGTCTGTATATCGCAGGTGAGTTTCCTATTTCACCTATATATTCAATTTTGGCTATGGCGGCTGGACTCATATCAAATGTAAATAGGCGATTGTCGCGAAATAACCCAATCAAAGTTCCAGAGTTGAGGAAAACCGATAGATCTTCTGAGAAGCTCCATAATCCCACAGCTGAGAATTGCCTCTTTCCTTTAGAACTCATTGCTGTTGCTTCTACAGAATTTAGTAGCTGCGTAGTTTCAAATACAAGGGCTACACGATCATTGTTATCTTCATTGCACACTTCTAGATAGGTGACTCCTTTTTTTGAATTCTGCCCAACGCGACGAAGCTTTGCATTGGTCAAGCTTTCAACCATGGAAAGGCTTGTAGGAGCATCCGGATGACCAATTTGGTGGCGTTTAACATAAAAGCACTTTTCCGGAACACTGGTACAGTTGAACTTATACAACATGAAGGCAATTTTGAAAGTTTGTGCCAAAATCAACGCTTTTAGTTCACAGCTCAAATTTTTTCTGAACTTTAGATAATATTCCTCGCTCGGCTCTCCAAGCGTAACTTCTGCTAGAATTTCTTGATCGCACGGAGTAGGTAGTACAATCTTTTGTGGAAAGTCTGTCGGCTTTGTTCCTTCTTGGACAACCATACAGACCTCGGAGATAGAATTGCAATACTCTTTGTTTGCCCTAACGTAACCCACGGAGAGCTTGCCATGCAACAACACAATCAGCGGTTTGCGAAAGTCTTCTATAGCTGTTGCCCGGAACAAGACAATGCCGTACAGGTTCTTCACTTCAAGTTGCATAGTAGTGTACGAGTAGCTCATGGACAGCACATGACAATAACTTTTGTTATCGTCAGAACAGCAGACATGAAAATTGTACGTATATGCTAAGCTTGGACCCTTAGCAACGACCTTGACATCATGAATATTTGCAAGCTCAGCGAGATGATCAGCAGACGTGGTACAGAGGGGTACGTATGCCACTTCTTCTTGCGACTTAACTGAAGAATCTGCATATTTTGTAACAATCAAAATAACAGCTTTCATTAAAAATAAGCTTTTAGTTCGGTTGTCCATATACAAGTGGAAAACACCAACGTCGACGTAGCCATCATGCCATGATACATAGCCACCTTTTTCATGGGAATTTGAGTCTTCTTTATCTCCGACTATTTTGTGGTAGTCCCCAGGAATGTCAAATCTGTTGACTCTTTCCAGTGTTGCATTCATAGTGATATTATTAACAGTATCTGCCATGGCATTGTTTTCATCAATCCATCCAATAATTGTACCATCGCCTTGACTAACTAGCCAGACTATACTGTCTTTCTGTGCCCTCGCAACTAGTATCAGCTCCTTGTGGATAGATCGTGCGCAGATCATCGACGACTGCTTGCAATACTCGAAGACCATTTTTTCTCCGGTGTTTTTCTCTTGAATTACAAACTCATCAACCTCCTTTTGGTCCTTAGGTCGAGCAAACAGCGATCCATCCGTAAACGTGTCCAGCATGGAGGGCGACAAAGCCTTTCGTACACACACATCATCGAAGGAAGGCATCTTCTTGGTTAAATCTCAGATAAACCAGACTGAAGAGATGTGGCTGTAAGGTATTTGCAGACTAAGTGGAATATTTGAGCAATGTGTAAAAGAATTAGTGAAATAGCTTTTCTAGCTCTTTTACATAAATAGCTAGCATCTGATTTCACTGAAGCAAATTCCAACACTCATTTCTATAAGCTTTTTGTGACTACATTTAGTTTGTTCAATCAACTGCGAATGAATACTCCGGAGTTCGATAAGTAGAGAAATTGGAACCTGTTATAACATAGCTCTCCGTAACTTTTAGGTGATGTTAATGAATGAGCAATGAAGGGCTGGCAGCTAATGTTTACAAAATAAATGCTGCATAATTGTACCTATACATCCTAGAATGGTGATGAAATTTTTACAAAATTGAAAGCAGAAATATTGCTTAGAGTTGTTTGCATAAGTTGCTATTTGAACGAATACATGTGCTTTTACTCCTTTTTTCTCGATTCGGTTGGTGAAGCATCTGCTGCTGAGTTTATTTAGATGGGTTGTCTAGATTTCATATCCACACACAGGTCCTATAGGTAAGTCAGCAAGCAACTTCCTGAGCAGCATCTTATGAAGTTAAAATATGTAAATTTTCTCATTATTACTACACTTTACCCTTATACTAAAAACTGTCACACATGAAAACAGAATAATCTCAGCAGTAACCAGTAAATCAAGCTATGTATTGTAGGATTCACTTTTTTAATACAGTTTTGACAAGTGATGATTTTATTGACTGGTAGCAGCAATGTTATGATACTTAAAACAGATGAATAGAGTGACATCAGCAACATTTCACACAAACCCTGTCTCATGATAAGGTAATCTCCTTTACGACATCTCATGCTAAAATTTAGTAACCAATGATCGTTACACTATGCATCGCCGATTAAAAACCCTCGACGCACATGCTTTTGCCTTCTGCAACCTTTTAAATACAGTGAAGCCTTGACCTACAGAGTTCATCTATTCAAATATTCGCTTGCTGCACAAAAACTGTCATAAGCTGATGCAAATAATTTCCTTTTATCTTCATCAAAAGTATGTAGACTAGTTTACTCTAAGACTAGATATAGTTCAAAGTATTTGGGGTGTTTATCTACTAGAATGCAAACGTGGCTAACTATACTTGGGATGTATCCAGTTTTAGCCAGAGAACACCTTACCGCTTTCAACCTTGCTACCTCGTTCAATATTCAGACAAAGGTGGTTTCTATAGGAGAATGTCGTGTATTATATTATGCATGTACTGACGAAGAAGCAATCTTAGCTACTTTACGAACACCCACATTAACCTATCATATACTTAGCTGTCAGTGTAGTTACCCGCTGACATGCTAACCTCTACAGACCTCAAATAAAACAAACGATGAAGTCCATTTTATAATGTAACCTGATGTTTTTATTTTTTATAATTTTATAAAAAGACCTTGGTCAATAATTAAAGGAAATAATTGATAAAATGTAGCAAAAATGACTGGAATGAGGCCTAAAGACACTCAAGAAAATTGACAATATATCTAAGGGAATCATTCTCTGTGGTTGATAAGCTCAGTGAGTTTTTCACTATAACACATTTAAACAATTTAGCCTGTGATCCCTAGCTCTTCTAATATACCTTTAGGCTCAACATCCGTTTCCTAAAACGACAACAAACCGATATGGATAAACTGTAGGTATAGGTGTTCAATATACACTATGTTTCCATGTCATGGTTAATATACAAGTTTACGCAAGATGAAAACGGTGAAAATCCCAAAACCAAGCAAGTTTTCCACTCATAACTCTTTTTCAATACTTCTTGCACGCGAAGCAGCACTTGAAATTGATGCACAAAAATACCGACAACCAAGCTAATCAACTTTAAACATTTTCCACACTGTGATTGTTTCTAAATGAAAATGTGATGCTAAAGGCTGGTTTACACTATATCGTCGTATCTTGGCATTGATTATACAATACTTCGGTGATCGTCGATGATAACAATATTCACACTACCACAAACCCATCCATGTTTGCATCAGTAAATACTACGTGATGTAGTGTTCTCATTTTTCTTTTCAAATTTTTGCGAAGGAACCTCCTTGTTTTCGCATACCTGAAATCAAATACTAGTCCGGCAGCAATGATCATAAACGAAAATAAATTAATCACGCCATCGGCGACGGCAAATTACCATCACCGAAATAGTTCACATTTGAAAGGCAATCGCCAATGCTCGGCGAAATATCGGAAAAGTTTGACAGCTGAAAACTTTCCCCCCGCGTTGCTTCGTCGATGCCATCAGTTTACGGTTCACATAACCGCCGATGAACCAGCGATGAACGTCGACAGGAAAACGCGGACTTACCGCGATATAGTGTGAACGAGGCTTAAGCGAGACAGGCGTACGTAGTTACGACCTCTGGGATACAGTTTCTTATCTTTCTAAACAAAGCAGCCACTTTAATCTGCAACATGCGAATGTTCATTGGAACACTTATCGCTATGGTAACTCAATGTGCACACAATTCCACATCCGCATTATCCGCACAACGGGAACATAGCGATAGTAACCTCTGAATTTTCTACAGACGATTAAATATTATCTCGGAAAATTCATCATCACCTGCTATATTACAAAGTTGGCTAAAACTGAGCCAATCTAGTAGTTATCTCCCTTGCTAGTTCATGGCTCAAATAACGGAAAAAGCCCTATGATTTATTTAACAAAGAAGCTATAGAAAAAGGAAAGAGCTCAAGAGTTACTAGAGAAAGGCTCTCGAACACAAACAATAGTGTGTGAATTGAAGGTGAAGCAAGTGAACACATAAAGCAACTGGGTTAATAGCTTGAGTAAGGCAGAGGGAACGGAACACATTAATTCAGTAAAACTAACTCATCACACGCAGCAGTGGAAAGAGGATAGACGTGTTAGGGAGCTACTTGCTCAAACTGAGACACTCACTAAATGGGTTGCAACTTTCTATAAGACAAGATGTTTCTATCAAGATATCGTTGTAGATAAAGTGGTTGAAATGAAGCGGTGCAGAAAGCAGAAACACAAAAACAAACTTATTAAGATGCTTTTAGTGTCAGCCAATATATAAAACTACTAATGTGGGAGCAGGATTGATATCAGTATCACATGCACTTGATACAAGCTAGTCAAGCAGCTTCCTTTACATCATTGGCCGATGGCAGACACTTGACCAATCAAATAAAAGCTTGATTGTTTACAATAGCGCGAAGACAACAACAAACTTCATCGGCCCAGAGTGGGTCAAAAATAAATAGCCACAAGCTACTTCAGAGCAGAAGAGTTGACAATAATTTATAAGATCAGCAGCTCAAATGAGGTGACAAAGGAAGATATTTAAGCCAACTGTTCCAGACCACTAAGTGTTGCAATGTACAAGCGTACAACTAGTCTACCACTAGGTGTACAACTACGTGTTGCAGTGTATAAATGTACAACTAGTCTACCGCTAAGTGTACAACGACTAACAGTGAGGGTAATACTACAGATTAGGGTCAGTAATGACAGGAGGAAGTGAATAACAGTAGGTTTACATCAGCAACATTCTATAGTCAGTTGATAAGCTTTGAAGGGCTTCTAAAACTAAATCTAGTGTTGCAAGTGGCTGAAGGTAGAACGCGAGCGACCAAACAACGTCTAAAAGCTTTCTAACATATAATACTACAAACAGTAAGGTTGCCAACAGAAGATACAAAGCCATAGCGGAACACATGCATTGTTGGGTTTTCTTTTTTTAATAGTAGGAGATAGAACACCGATTTTTTAAAACATACTAGTGAGAATGTGCATTTCCTTTATAAGTGTTAACATGTACAAGATTTCCATGCTCGGAAAAGAGCAGAATGTAAAAAAATAATAAGTTTAACAAACGGAAAAATATTACACAAAGCCGTCATCTGTTTTAATAACATGAAAACTTTTATAAAGATAATTATATTTAAGATTTACAAATATTTCTTCAAGATTTCGGTTTTAAATGAAGATTCCACTAAATAAACTTCTCATTTTAGCAATGATATAAATAAAAAGAAAAATATTCAAACTTGAATACAAATCATATAGCGCTCAAAGCAGTTGATACGTTCGAATATTATATGCTTTTATTCATCATAGGATTATAAAAATTGACAAGATAGAAAATAACTTCCTGTACGGAGTTTAATTGTAGACGGTTTTCAGCATGTCCATATAATTCAAGGAAACAGTATTTGAAATGTGAAAAAGCGATAAAACATATTTCTATTAAGCCATGCGTACAGATACAACAGCCAACTTATACAGAAACTGTTACGGTGTTACTAGAGAGAGAAGCGATAGAAAGAGGATACGAGGGCAAGGAGGTGAGGAGTTACACACACGCAGGAAACCAGTGCCAGGCCAAATAATAACAACGCAATTACTAACTTAGCCAAGGCCGGAGTCCTCGAAAAATCCTTGAGGTGTTTCATCCTACAGAATATCAAGCAAGGTCAAAGGTCATAAAATGGACAAAGCAAAAAATGCAGAAACTTTATAAGATCACTAAACAATGCATTAATGAGGTGATCCAATTACGTTAAATAATTTACAAATTTATGCAAATACAAGTTGTGCA
Organism: Watersipora subatra; assembly: GCF_963576615.1. Classification (NCBI taxonomy): domain Eukaryota; kingdom Metazoa; phylum Bryozoa; class Gymnolaemata; order Cheilostomatida; family Watersiporidae; genus Watersipora; species Watersipora subatra. Next base: position 30,005,399 of record NC_088715.1, read on the forward strand.
GCTTTTGTTCGTGTTATAAGTGATGAGAGAAGGTGGACAAGAACATAAGCTGACTAGTGCATGCGTATTAGAAGTGCAAAACTAAAGGCCCCTGCACACTATCGCTCAAATAAATATTTAGTTGTACGATGGACTGCGACGATTAGCTCTTTTTACGTCATCACCAACAAAAATGTGTACAAAATATGAGCCATTACCTGTAGGTAATCGCTAACCAACAACCAATTAGAAATTACGAAATTGCATTCGTGATATAGCAGGTCCTTTTGCTATCTTTTAATTATCTGATTATGCAAGCCATGCTTGAGAATATGAATTTACACCAATCTTACCAACTGTGTAAATTGGATCCCATGCTGTCAACAAACAGCCAATCAAGATGTTAACAGTTGCGATCATTGATGTTTAACTTCAACATGTTGAAAGTCCACCACATCGTCGCTAGCGACGATCACACTGGCCGCTCATCACAAAATGACGTCATAGCAGCCCATTGTTGCGGTCTATCCCACAGCTAAACTTGATATGAGCGATAGTGTGCACGGGCCTTGAGAAAGAGGTAGGATGCCTAAGGCGACAAACTATTGTCTATTTATAGAAACCTGAGCATTTATCTTTAAAAAACAAGTAGTGATAATTGGTCAAGGGGTGAAAGACAAACATATCCACCAAACAAACGATTCGAGCTTTTGTGAAACAAATACAAAGAGAACGGTTTAAACTGGGTGAAAGTTTTTATACTATGAAAGAATAGCTCTCCAGAAAAAATGATACTGACAATTGGAATATCTCCATCGACAACTAATTTTAAGACACAAAAATGCTTTTTAGACATGGCAAAGCACAAATTACGCAATAAATAGTGGTAACAATATATTTTGCATGATATGCTGATGAAACAGAGTAAATTTAGCTGGGAATGTGGTGATTACCACCACTAAGCTAAGCAGAATTATATATAAATTATTTATATTTATATCTATGCGTATAGGCCTATACATATATATATATATATATATATATATATATATATTTATTACTTGACTAATATTTGTTTTATTATTAATACCTATTATATATAATATTATATATAAATAATAAAACATATACCCATCAAGCTACAAATAAAAATATATTTGCATATGATCAAAAGTGTACAAACTGACTGCTTTGGTAGAAATGGCGAAACAGGAAACAGTGTTTCGGTAGAAAGCAAAGAAAATGATAACCTCGGTCTCGTGTGTAGATTGTAGACAAGGAACACTTGTTGCTAAATTCGTTCAATTAATTGACGCACATGATTGATTTTTCAAATGATTGATTTGTAATGCAGTGATTCCAACACGCGCAGGCAATTTATTAAATAGGTCAAGGAACTCTAGGTAACAGGCATCAATGGACTCTTGCCATAAGCCACCCAATTCATGAAGACACTGAATGCATGGTTTGCATATTAAATTAAGGTCCGGCCACATGTAACGAATTATTCGTTCAATCTGACCGAATTCACGAATTTCACAGACTTCACAGATTTATTCGGCAGAATATCGCAGAATCGTCTGAGCTGAGCATGCACACCGAATTCATCAACGAAACGCTTTTAATTGGCTAACCAATTTTTTTAGCGAGCACGATTCTAGTAGCTTTGACAAGTGGTATAGTCCAAGACACGTACGACGACACACAATAAAAGTATCACCGCGATATGACTTGATACATACGATGCAACTGCCTATATGCGCTATTGTTGGTTCTCTCTCGTTGGTTCACCATGGCAGGAACTTCTCATCGTGTATCCAGTATTTTCTTATAAATGTTTTAGTAGCTATCAATTGTTTCTTTTTCAATAATAATAATTTCTTTTTATGCAGCAAAAGCTCCCTCGTAAAAACAGTCGCTATCTCTAGCGCATATAGGCAGTTGCATCGTATGTATCAAGTCATATCGCGGTGATACTTTTATTGTGTGTCGTCGTACGTGTCTTGGACTATACCACTTGTCAAAGCTACTAGAGTCGTGCTCGCTAAAAAAATTGGTTAGCCAATTAAAAGTGTTTTGTTGATGAATTCGGTGTGCATGCACAGCTCAGACGATTCTGTGACATTCGGCCGAATAAATCTGTGAATTCTGTGAAATTCGTGAATTCGGTCAGATGTAACGAATAAGTCGTTATGTGTGGCCGGACCATTAGTCATTGCCTAACAAACAAGAGAAGTTTAAACAATCAAATGAAAGGTGTAACTACACATGAAGTCTATGAAGCTTATAAAATGAACGGCGGTCAGCAGGGTAATGAATAAGCCAAATGAAAGAGTAAGAACAGAGCTGCTATAGTTGGGTTCCAACTGTCAGCTCTAGAGACCAGTCGTTGTTAGAAAACACGCCATCCAGAAATATTAACTCGCGTAAATTATGAAAGCAGTAAACTGTACAGAGGTGGGACTCACTAGTCTAGGTAGCTATCTGTGATTGAACGAACTTCTTCCTGTCGGGCAAGAAAATATCTACAATCTGAGGGATTTATGAAGGCGTGTAGAGCTATTTACCATCACTCATAAGTGTACTGAGGGTAAATTTGGATTCCCTACTCATAGGGGTGGAGTGCGCATAATTTGTAGAGTAAAAACTTGGTAGATATACAGTCATACCTCAACATACAAGTGTCTCAACATACGAGAAATTTGACACACGAGGAGAAGTCCGAGCAAACTTCTGCAGAAATTTGAGATATGAAAATAAGAGACAGTTTAGTCGATTGGCCTTTCTTGTCAGATCGACTTGAAAAAGTTGTAAAAAAGTGGGCTAAAAGTGAAAGCAAGTCACAAAATGAGGTAAAAAAGGCCAAGCAGGTAGAAAAAAGTAAAAAATTGAATGAAAACAAAATTAGCATGAAGTTAGCGTAAGATCGAAATTTATTTTTATGTGTGCAATTAGTAAGTTAAATAAAATTAGGTTAAAATTGTAGGTTATATTATGCTAGCGCAACAAAAGTGTAGCGTACCGAATCCGACAATGCTGTCTGTCTGGAAGAAAAGAACCTCGTACGGTAATGTATATAATAACGTTACGTTTTATTACGGATCATAACCACTAAATAGGTTTTTGTTTTTTTGTAAGCGTAGGTGACGAATTAAAACATGGTTTTTCATCGCGATATCCTGTTTGCACGCATTTTTCATAGGGTGGGAATTGATCAATTCGTATTTAGTTATTTTATACGAGTGAATTGACCTACGAGCTCGGTCCTGGAACGCATTAAGCTCGTATGTCAAGGTATAACTGTACAGTCAAACTAGTTGTCAACACATGACATGGAAGTTCAGTAAATCTTTGACTCGGCAGATGAAAAGGTTTTGAACAAAATACATAGGAAATGTCTCTAAATAGTTTTGTGTTTGCACATCAAGTCTTTTAGATAGTTCCATATGTCGGATTTTCCCCGACATACATGTATGTAATGAGCTGAACTATTTCCTGTTGTTGTGAGCTATGGAACAAATTAAACATACTCTTCTGAACATTTGCACCAGTATAAGACGGTTTCAACATAAAAAAGTAAATACCTGAAGATATTAACTCCGTAGGTCAAGGTTTGACTGTACACGCAAAGTTGCAAAAAACAAATTGGTTCGTGGGGCATTTGGCAGTTTCTAACAGAGTCGAAGAGTCTAGTGATCATGGTATAGGTTTATAGATTTTGACTTGATAAAATGCTGCCAAGGAGGGTACTTGCTGCCTGACATTTATTGGACCTTCGTGAAATGTTGCTACCGATGGCCCTCTAATCGTCGTTTTCTATGTACTATAACATTGCTGCCACCAGTCAATGGAATCATCATTTGTCAAAGCGGTATTGAAAAAGTGAATCCAACAATAAAGAGCCCGATTTACTGGTTAACATCGATATTATGGTCTCTTGACAGCGCATTTGAAAACGATGATTGTAAGCTGCAAATGTAATCTATTCATATTTTACAGCCTTACGCAGCAAGTAACCTCATTGACTATGATTCATTTCTACAATTTTGGCAAATCAAATATATGTCAATATTGAAAACCCTCCATAGTAGCAGCGTATGGAAAAGTGGATAAACTGATAAATACATAATAATCATTACTATTACTAACATCAAGCACAACACTGCCATACAAACATATCAGTCAAGCTGCATGCTTTGAGATGATACAAAAAATTACTTGCCTATCACATTATTAAAAACACACAGCAACATGCTTAGGGTCAACATACTGATATGGACACAAAGAGTTGGGATAGCACGTGAACATTCCGGAATTTTAGCATATGCTCTCAAAAACATTTAGTAATTTACTACAAACAATGTGTACGAGCGCTAAAGGAACTATGAAAAGCCATGCACTAAGGTAGAAGAGCTTAGCAATCATTTGAAGTACAGAAGCCAGCAACAAGAGTGTATGTAGTAGCTAGCGTATAGATTGTAGAAACTACATGGTAGCCACTGGTAGATGACATATACAAAACTATTTGATAACGTATATAAACTAGCTGATGGAGTTATAAAATCATCAGACATCTTTGAAGCTAGTTGAAGTTTCGAAGCAAGCTACTGAAGTTCTGAAGTAAGCTGATGGAGTTCCGAAGTTGGACAATTGAACACTGAAAACGAATGATTGAGCCAAAAACAGCAAACAAACTCAGAAGAACATGCAACTATGTTGAGGAGGACATTCTGTACACTCCTAAATATTAATCATGGAACTGAATTTTCAACCAAATGAAGAATGCCTGAAAATCAAAGGTTTTAAGACTGCTTACGGATTGATATTAGAAATGAAAATCAAGGAAACATTAGAATACTCTGTATGATACATTTGGTTACTAGTTTGCAAAGCGAACAGCCATGCTGAAGTTGAAATATAATTACTAACAATTATCAAGAAAAACACATGTAGAACAAAGCAGCCTGGACAAAGACCATGCGGAGGGCGGGAGAGGCTAAGCAGGCGGATGCAAAGTGTCAATGACTATCAACGAAAGAGCCAAGCACACGTGCTGACATACAGCGATAGTATCGGCTTAGGCCAGACCAACTTCCTTCAAGGCAGCTTCTAGTGACACACCATCAGAATCCTGTATTTAGAAGAGAAACATGGCAAAGGAAAGACATTGTGCAGCGAGGGTTGAGATAAAAGAAGTGAAAGTGGAGCACAGCTAGAGCCAAATGAAGACATCGGATGTTTGCATGAGATCGACCAGTCACCAAACCACGAGTCTTAAGAAAGAAGTCGTTGAAAGCAATGCTGAGTAAGTAGGTTGCTGTCAAAGAGGCAAAACAAAAGCGAAGTAACTGTGAACTGTAGTCCTGGAGAACTCAATCCAATGCAGACAATTGTGATGAAAGAAATTAAGAAGACAAGCTCGAATCCTTTCTTCAGTTCTGCTGTCACTATAGGTGACGTTGTTGTTTAAACATACTCTTTTATATCTGAGTAGAACGGCGTCGAATCATGGCGCGGTTCTATACTGAGCTCAAAGCCTCATGTCTCCCATACTATGTTCTTGCAAGCGAACTACATGTCTTTCCGACAACTCTATCTGCGTAAAATCTGTTTCAAGACCCAGTATGTATTCTAAGACAATTTATTAGAGCAAAGTTCACATACTATACAATTTATTAGGGCAAGGATCACATACTACACAAATATTAGGGCAAATCACATACTATAAAAATAATGTAACCATAGAATGTGATTGCAGGTCTCAGCTACTTCTGATACTTAAAAATGAAGCAGCCTTGCAACTGAAATAATTTGTATTATGACCATGTGTAACAATATGAACATTCGTGTACTGGGATAGAATTTAGTTCGGACACATATAAGGGTAAATTTTGCAATCTCGGAAGAGTAATCCCTCAGTTTTGGTGGTTAATCGGCAAAGGCACTCCTTGCGTTAAGTAAAAATCCACGAAATAGAAACAATTAAACTTATATCTAATGAAATCACTTTTGCATTAATTGTAAGTACTTTCCTCTTTTTATGTTTCATTTTCTTCTTTTCAGGGCATTTATTTGGTCTTCCAACATTGGAAAAGCTGATTTACACTACTCTCAACATGAAACTGACAATCTTTTATGGTGCACTGACTGCTACATGACAAAAACCAACAGTAGTTGGGTTCCAGCACACCAGCAGACAAATCATAGTGATTGCAAACAACACTAGCCTGCAGGGCAATTCAACAAACAAGTTGTCTTTGTAGAAAGGACCGTGCAACTGCTATTAAACTGTTCTCCACAGCAACTCTAAAGGTGCAAACACTCTAGGCGATATCGCGCTGCTTGGCGCTAATCTGCGCTAGAACTCTGTCAGCGAGCTCATGCAGAGCAATAACGCTAAATATTCTCCATCACAACATTATCGCGTGCCAGATGCATTTAGATTGATTGGTTTTTCACCGAATGCAATTCTATGGTTAGTAATTTTTTTGAATCGATGTCCACCAACAACGGCGACAATATTTTGCTACAATCGAAACATCATAAAATTAAACCTGAATTGTTCATAAATTTAATCAGAACACTCCCAGTCCTATACAACACTACACACAAAAAATACAAAAATATCCAGTTGAAAAACAACATTTGGATTCAATCGTTGCGCAGGTTGACCATCTTGAACATGGTAAAGTATATTTTATGTAAAGAACATTTATTAGTATTTATTATTACATAAGAACTACTAGAAAGTAAACTATATACAAAAATCAAAAAATACTACTGTTAAAAAAACAAAGAATCATTTTTTCTTGTCTTTTTGTACTTTACAATCCGTGAAAGTGAGATAGCCCTAATAACAAAAGCGAAAATTGTTTGCATCATTGCCTATAGAAGGCCCATTTTGACTGAAATTTATTAGCAACTCTGACGAAACTAATGACACGGAATTTAATTGGCAGTTTGTGCGCGTGCTCGCGCTATCGTTTGCTGGCGAATCGTTAAAGTGTGTTTAGGCACACGCCAGCGATATCTCTGAGCTCCTCACGATGCAAGCAATAAAATCACTTAGTGAGTTTGCACCTTAAGCTAGATGAAGCCCAGTATGCTGGTAGATGGTAGATATTTAGCAAACCTTACTAGACGAAAGGAAGGAATTTAGTGATCGAATTATACTGTTCGAGAGTGATCAGATGCATGTAACTTCATTATGGGTAGACTGATGACAATGAAACAGTCCTCGGCCAACCGTGCAGAAAATACAACTGTGTGCCGACTAGCTGAGCACTCACTAGCGATTGCGATAAAAGTCAATATCAATCACCAGCATAGCGATAAAAATTTGGCTACACTATGCGACGACTAGCAGAACATTAACGAAAATACAGCTATAAATGACACATGTGGCCACTAGGGAATAGTAAGTCAAACGCAAGAGAAAAACTAGCAACTGTCTGCAGACAACTGAAAAAGTAAACACACCAAAAAAATAACAATAGAGACCGTTAAAGGTTGACTTACAACAAAATTCAAGTACAGTTACAAGTAGTTAGTCAGTTACAGTAGTTACAAGGTAAGTACAATTCAATAAAATTCAACTTACAGTTATTTGGTATCAAAAGATTCACCATGTCTTACTCTGTTGCGTTGTAGGTGCCAAATATGTGGAAATGTGATTACAAGCTCTTAAAAGCTCAAAAATGAAAAGCCGCCGTATATTGGACATTACATTTGGTTATTGTCTTGTCACGTGATGTCCTCACGTGAAATGAAAGCCAATAAAAAGCTCAATATAAAACTTATCGTAGCACTAGTTTATGACAAACACTTTGGGTTTTACCGAAGACCCCGTATCGAATATAGATGCTCACTACTTGACAGTTTTATTTCGGCTTGATCTAATCGTCAAGTCATAATCTGATCAAGTGACCCAATACTTCGCAAATAATTTCTGCAGCACTTTTTGATTATCACAGGTGACCAACAAGCTCGTCATGATTATCAGACAATGATATGTACTCCTTTGAGCTGAGGTTAAGAAAATAAACAAATTTTTACGGTAGGTTATAAGATATCAGTGCTAAAAGTGACAGCATTACAGTGACGATAAAATAGATGCGTAAGAACAATAGACATGGTTTTATTGAATGCGTGAAGTATATTTGTGAAAATATTTCAACGAATGAAGTTGCATGAAAATGTAAACAGAAACCATCTTGTAACAACTATGTCCCATTTGAGCAGTTTTGGAAATAGAATCCAAACTACGGCGGTTTCGTGTGGCTGCGATTAACTGTTGGTTTTTTTAGCTTTTAAGAGCTTGTAATCACATTCCCACATATTTTGCACCTACAGCACAACAGAGTAAGACATGGTGAATCTTATGATACCAAATTACTGTAATTTTAATTTTGTTGCAATTCAACCTTTAAGCAAGGAATCACTGTAAAGCAATAACTTGCCACCACCTGGACTCAAGTGACATTTAGCTGTCAGACAAGTAGCTAAGGTCTAGGGTTTGGACTACAGGCCACCTACAAAGCAATGTCTGGGAACTATTTGTAGATGTGTAAACACCTGAAATGAAAGACCAAAATCATGGGGTTTGGACTACAGATCATCTGCAAGAACTTGCAATCACCTGAAGCCAAGTGAGTGCCAGCAGACAAGTAGTTAAACTCTATGGGTTCGATTACAGACCACCTGCAACGCGAGTGGCTAGGGACTACACCCAGATGAGTGAATACTTGAAACAAGCGTCTAAAACTGGGGTTAGGAGCACGGACTACCGGCCAAGCAATAACTTGCAAGGAACAACTATCATCGATCACTTGCCAAAGATCACGATAAGAAGACCACCCACAGGGCGCCGATTGATGACCACCAGCAAAGTATGGACTAGAGCTCTGGTTAAGCAACGCTATATAATTTCTCATATTAGGAACAAGGCTGTTTAGGTGTGTGTTAAAATTTGCTATTAGTTACAAAGGAAAAACGGAAGAAACTAGAAGAGGCAAGAGTGAGTATGGCGACCAATTGACGTGACTAGCACAAGTATTGCCCAAATCAAGGTAAGCGTGGAAATGAAATGGAAAAATGAGACTAAAGGATGACCGGGCATAAGTGTTAAGAAGGCGCGAGAGCTCGGCTTAGTTAGGGAAGATATGACGAGCGTTAAACACAGATATTACCTAGAGCTCCAGCTCGTCTGAGAACTCATGCTAAATATTTTAGAAACACGGATGTGACCGTCTAGATAGATTCAGTTGGCAAGATTCAAACACCAAGTGTATTCAATATAAATGATGCCTTAACTAAAACTCATCTGTCTATGATTGGAGACTAGTTAACTGTTAGAGTACCCATGTAATTAAGTTTATCAACGGTATGGAGTAGAGGTCAGAGTTGAACAACGTTTAAAAGCCATGAAGGTTAATTCACTACTAATATACACCGTAAATTTTGGCATATAAGTCGAAAATTTGACATCCCATTTCAAACTTAAAAATTCATCCGCGACGTATACGGCGGTAATGTTTTGCATGACACGAAATCTAGTGTAATTCAACTTTGAAAAACCATCGAACGTCAAAATTGCATGACATGGAATATAAGGATTCATTGAAAAAGTATTGAAATATTAGTAATGCTACTCAACATAGGATGGATCAAACACAATATCCTTTCTGGAGTGTTGCTAGAATTCTCTTCTGGAATAATGTTTCTTTTTTTAGCGTTTAATGGTTTGCTCGTAGTATCTGCCCGCAAGCCCACTCTTTGGTAATCCATTTGACACATCCGCTATCGACTACCCAACCTTTTTTCTTGCACGTGAATAGCGATTAATGACAAAAAAATTTGTCTTGCAGCTTGACTTTTCAAAAGTACGTATACTCAAAGGTGGCAGTTTCCTTCTATTGGCAAGACGAGCCAATACGTTGGTGAATCATTGTTTTTCGTGTCTTGTGGTCTACACTAAAACTATCACATATAATTTTTTTGTTAATTTTGTACGTATTGTCGATGACAAAAAACATGGGTGTGGTGGCAGTTTTAATGCCATTTCCTCAGCTACCCTCACCCACCCCTGAAGCCAGCTGGACTATTAGCAATCAAACGATTTGACCTAAATAGGATCGACTTATACGGCGAGTACATGTCAAAACCAATATTTTAAAATCAAACTTTAGACCTATACGCCGGAATTTACGGTACTCATTACAAAAATACATTAAAATACATGCTTTAATTACTAAAATGGAAATTGTCCAAAAAATAAAAGATGCGAGTTTTTATTTTGAGCGCAGTAATGAAACCATTGATGATTGCAGCAAAATCACTTCAGTCCATTCAAGAAGTTTTACTACAACTAGCGTATTTTAGTCTGTCAGTCTCGACTAACACCTGTCCCTCTAAACCAACTGGGAACCAGTAATATGTGATCAACATAAAACACTACACAAAAATACTACTGACATAGCAGTAGTACTATTGACCCTCGCTCAGCTCACACATCCAAGTGTCACTTTTCTCTCATGGACGATATAACATCATCATCATATTACAGGTAACACATCATATTAGGTTTCTACAGGTTTCAGGCAAGAAGAAACTTGTGAACTTACTAGCTTAGTTGGGATATACTAAGATATCGATTATCTGATATTAAGACTAGAATCAGCTCATGAAATGAAAGAGACACACATCAGAAGACAAGGGTCAAAGGGCAGGTTTACCTCTTGAAGCATGTCCTGGGCTGCTATTGCTTTCAGTACGTTCTTCTTGCTCGTCTCCTGGATCTCTCCAGCGATGAGCAGCTCGTCGAGCATATAATATGCCTTCTCAAAGTTGAAGATAATATCTAGTTCACACACCTGTTCCATCGAAAGTATGAAGCGTTAGGATAAAACTCAAAGACTCAATTTTAGCAAAGCGATGTAAGGATTCGGCCAGACAATGTTGCAACAATCAAGGCGACAAAGTTACAAACTCTAATGTTGGCCGACATGCCTCTGAAGCAAAACTAAGTATAAATGAAAACAGTTTCAGGGTCACTAATGTGTTGCAGAGTTATGTTTATTCCTTAAAGATGAACATACAAAAAAATTTAGTAAATTTTCTCCAAAAGTATCGGTATGTTTCTATCATTTGTGATGTTTTTGATGTTAGAGGTGATGTGATTGCCAGGATGTATCAAAATTAAAATCGCAGACTTGATAAGGTTCAGTTCAAGCGAAAGTATGAGTATGACTGACGTCTGTAGTTACAAAGAGACCGACAGAATAGAGCTGCAGCTAAAACACGATAGCCGATATCGATTAGTGACATCATTTGACACATACTGTTCTTCGGAGCATTTTAACCCCGATCAAGTTTTGTCGATTTCAATTTTGAAACATCCTGGCAGTCAGATCATCTGAAACATCATAAACATGGCAATTGATGGAAAAGTAACTATAATTTATGATAAAATCTATTAAAATTTTGTAGAAGTTCATTATTAAGAAGTACTGACATTATTGGTTAAAAAATGTTGGTGTAACAAATTGTTTATTCTTCCGACAAGGGAAACTGATGAAAAACTAGAGAGACATAATTCCGAAGATTGAATGACTTCACCATTTCGAGCACCCTAGTCAAAGAACTACAGCGCAATGAAGAAAAGCACTTCCACAGACTGGCTCTTTCTTTACCATCACTTCCTGGAAACTTGCTGACAAGCTAACAGATTCGCAGTTAGTACGAATCTGTAACTTAGTACAGTTACAGAAAATTTATATAATACAAACTAACTTTCCAACATCAAGATTATTTTCACAATTGAGCTTTCTGCTGCAGCAAAGTGATTTCACCTTTAAAATTAGAACATCACAAATTAATCATCAAATTCAACCCATCAACTGCTGTAGCACAAATCAGTCAGATAAATGACAACATGCAACAGGTAACAAAATACCAAAAACCTGCGGATGACAGCAACTGAAACTTACGCTGCCAAAGTATTTGTCTAGTAGCTCCACGTATCTGTGTATCACTTCTAGTGTTATAAGCTCATTGTCATCTTGTTCTATGGCAGCGCAGAAGTAGAGACTCGCATAGCTAATGAGGAAAAGGAAAGGCACCGTAAGGATATACTGTAGGCTAATATGCATAAAAGGTTGTAAAACACATATGTTAACAACGAATGATAATCCCATGCTTCAAGAGTGGCTTTCCTAAAAAGATTTCTACACAGATAGAAAACTTTGTTTCATTTTATAGACAAGCACAGTTCCTTGATGTGAACAAGTATATTTTAGCCAGTGATGTATATTTACAACACTAAAGGTTAATTGCAAATTGACATTACAGCTATTTGGTGTCAAACGGTTCACCATGTCTCACTCTACGCTGTTGTAGGTGCAAAACATGTGGAACTGTGATTACAGTCATACTTCGACTTATGAGCTTAATGCGTTCCGAGACTGAGCTCGTATGTCAATTTACTCGCGTGTTGGTGCAATTTATTTATATATAGAACAATTAAATATACATTGATTGGTTTCCATACTTTAAAAGATGCAAATAAAACGCTCAAAACAAGATATTGTAACAGAAAGAACATGTTGGTTATTGTTCTAACTTACCACATGCTTTCAAAAAGCAACAAATAAAAAATAATGCAAGGAAATGTGATAAATTAAAATGTAAAATTATATACATACAATAGCAGATAATGCTAGCATTTGCCAGAGAGGGAGATATAAGTTATCCTTCATTTTAACAGTTGACTTTGATAAATTTGGATTTTATCAAAGTTTTAAAAGACAAATTTAGAAGGAAATCTAAAAGCAAACTTTCATTTTTAACTCAACGTAATTAAAATTTCTTCGGCGTTTATAGTTTGAAGTTTCTCGCTGGTTAGCAAATTTTTCCTTTGTTTCGCTTTCACGACTAGCCGGCCGTTTTAAGATGAACCTATCTAAAGACGTTTGCCTTTGTCGCCCTTTCAACGTGTTGCGATTAGGACGAACACGGGTGTTGTCACAAACGGTTAATGTACGACCACTAGCCAACTTGTTCGAATGTCAATTTTTATAGTTTTGATAGATAGCCTTTTCAAATAGCGTAGTTTCAGTTACGCTGTCACCGACCAATTGTTTATCTTTTATCCAATGCATGAGCGGTCTCTCCATCAGCGGTCGTGAAGATCGCTGTGCCGTTTAGAAACTATGGTTAGTCCTTTTGTAAACTAAATGCCCTGAATATAATCCTTCTGTTTGATTATTGTGGATGTATTTCTGTCATATTGCTGAGCTAGCTCAATCACGCATACACATTTCGCATATTTTTCAATAATTTTCCGTTTAATATCAATTGTTATCATTTGCTTTTTCTTTGCATCATTTTTTTCCTTTTACTGGCAAACTTTCGATTCAGTCTACGCGCAGTACTTTTAATTCACATAATTCTGCACTGAAAAGCGCGCACAAAAACACGGTACAAATTATAACTTGAGCAGTTAAAAATACAGATTGAAGCTGTTGTCATAAAACACCTCTGGCATACTTGGCAACTTACTCATGTGCTCGTATCTCAAACATGGCTCGTATATTAGTGCTAAAACTTGCTTAACAGCTGGCTCGTATCTCAAGTTTCTCGTACATTGGAGCACTCGTAAGTTGAAGTATTACTGTACAAGCTCTTAAAAACTAAAAAAATGAACAGTTAATCGCAGCCATGACGAAAGCAGTGTAGTTTGGAATCCCTATTTCGACAAATGAGGTCGCATGAAAGTGTAAACAGAAGCACATCGTGTTCAACTACGTCCCGTTTGAGCCGTTTTGGAGAGGAATTGCAACATACGGCGTTTTCCCGATGGCTGCGATTAACTGTTCGTTGTTAAGCTTTTAAGAGCTTGTAATCACATTTCCACATATTTTGCACCTACAACACAGCAGAGTAAGACATGGTGAATCTTTTGATACCAAATAACTGTAATGTGAATTTTATTGCAAGTCAACCTTTAATCCTCTTAAAACCACCGTAATAATCCAATTAGCTTGTTCAACCTGATATCGACACTAATATAAGCTCTATTCACAACTTGTGAGAATTATTCCAAAATCGACCACCAAAGGAACATTGGAAGCAGGAAATCACGAACCGTTTGTATACGATCTTATGGTCTCGCCACTCAAGAAAACTGCACATCTTTGGTTTCCTAGCAAGAACAGTTGTTATGAGATCTCTAGTGATTTTCCTTCTCTGTTTTTCAGGATATGGTTCATACCATTTTTGAAGCCTTAGCTTGCCTTGCCGGCTGAATAGGAGCATGAACTGCATCTAGAATGACAAATTTGATAATTGATAACCTCAGTATCGTTTTATGATATTAACTCATCAAATATCACAAGTCGTGTAGGGTAGCTCAGTACAACATTGGCACATGGTCAATAGTAGCCTGTCTTGACAAATTGTTGTTTTTGCGAAGTTGTTCCCCCGTCCGCGGGCGAGCAACACAACAGCTTGTCACAAGACGTACTGCGCCCGATGCATCAGGTGCACTTATAGGGAGTTGTTCTCTTCCGTCTATGCGGCTTGGTTGCGATGTTATGTCGGTCGCTCCATTGGTAATCCTAACTGATTTCGCGTAAAAGTTTATGCAGAAAAAAATAAGATTACAGAATTTAACCAAAGACCAGTCTCTGTTGTAAACGTTAGTAGAATTTAAGGATAAAATAAATTGAAAATAAAATCTACAAGAACAAATAAAACTGACTGATACAAAATAGAATTAAAACTGACTGATCGCACAAATAACGACATGTTTAGTCGCTGTTGTTGCTTAAGTTCTCAAGTTCTACTAAAGATTACCGCAGAGACTGGTCGCTGGTTAAACGTTATAATCTTATTTTTTCTACATAAATTTGTGTAAAATTCGTTATGTTTACCAATGGAGCGACCGACATAACATCGCAACCAAGCCGCATAGACGGATGAGAACAACTCCCTATAAGTGCACCTGATCCATCAGGTGCAATACATCTTGTGACAAGCTGTTGTGTTGCTCGCCCGCAGACGGGGGAACAACTCCGCAAAAAAAACAGTTTGTCAAGACAGGCTAGGTCAATAGCCGCATAGTGCAGCTTTCATAAGCTTTGTACAAAATATTTCTGATTAGTGAGTAGTCAATACGAGAGGAAACAACTATCTGCCTCCATTGAGAAATAACAAATATGGTTACAGCCGAATCTGAACATAGTTTCAATTTGAAAAAAACTTGGAACATCCGAATTTACTCCTGGTAATAACAGAAATGGTCGAAAATGTCAGAGGTCATTCTGCAACACCTTTGTAGCCTTTTAATGGCATCGGTTGATGCCGATTTTCATGCCAATTAGTTTGGTATCAAAATGTTATATATATAGACCTTGCAGTTCAAAAGGTATAAAATTTTTATGCAGCCTTGTTAAATAATGGCTTTTACCAAATGTTTAATTAAATCCTTGTAAAAGTTTAAATTGGTAGCATAAGAGTTAAGAATGAGGTGAATGAAGCAAAAAAGTGACTGAGAATTGATTGCTGATGCGAATTGAGAAGTGAAAGCACGCAGACTAATAAGAACATTACTACTGAATTTCATTGCTATGTGGTATTGAGACATTCGTATAAATAACATGGCTAAATAACATATAATACAAAAATATATATTATATATACATCAAAATGTCGCATCCATGTTATTTATAAGAATGTCTCAATAATTCATAGCTCAATAAAATTCAAAAGTGATGTTTTTTTAACTTTTTCATTCAAAGCTCATCACATTTGTGATTTGAGCACTCTGGTGTCAGCACATCGACTTTCTTAAAGTCTGCGAGACAACTTAGCTGCTTCACACCAGTAAGTCAACTCTTACTGGTAATGGGATTTATCTCCCTTGCCTGCTCTGAGTTGTACTGATGAGGCTTCAATAGCCAAAACAGTACTGTCTGTAGCATGAATATATACATATATACATGTATATACATATATACATGTATATACATATATAAAATTATTCGCAATCTTCGTGATTTCAAGTCCAGCAATATGTGGAATTTTAAATACAAAATTTTAATAGCTATAGCTGGACATGCTGAAAACAGAAGACAGACAGAAGACAGACGACAAACTTTGAGATATATACCTATATATATATATTTCTCGAAGTATGTAGATCTGTCTGCATTCCGGCTATAGCAATAATGCGCAATGATTATTTTACCGATGCGGTCATGTGTTACGATGCCGCTGTTAAAAAAGATTTTTCGTGAAGTTCAATTACTATATCTGAGGTCAAGGCCAATTCTTCTCGGGCGGACAATTACATTGTCTCCGCGGACAGAGTCTCTGTAGAGTAGGGGTGTCTCCGTATTTAAAGTTTTGATGGATAGCTTCCGGTGAAACAGTAACCTTTTTTATACACACACACTTCTATGCAATAATTGTTATTATTAATTCCACATAATCAAGATTTTTAATTTTTTTTTTCAGTTCGTAATAATTGCATCATTACCGAATCATCTTTTTTTGCAATCAAAGCAAAACCGACTTGATTAACTATTACTGGCTAATTATTTCACATTTACATCTAAACCTTTATTTGACCTGCACGAAACTATTTCCTCATGATTTGAGGAAATATGAGTTCAAAAGTTGTTTGACAGTCTGAAAACTTTTACAGTTGTATTTATTTTCTCTCTTAATCCATTTCAATTACACAAAATGCTCTTTTCATGATATGTAGTTTGAAAGTTAGAATAGCAAATGTTGTTATATGTTGAATATAAATCAATTTTCTGACCAAAGGCTTTTTCATTACCTGGGCAACACCGGGTGGCACAGCTAGTACATCTACATATATTTCTCAATTTTGGTGTATACGTATGTCCCTCCAGCTATAGCTATTAAAACCCTGGAATAAAAAATCCATAAAGCATCAGATTTGATCTCGGTACCTTCCATTCAACAGTCGGACACCTTACTAAACCACGCGAGCTTGATAGTTCCGCTAGGAAATATGTCAATAGTTTGGCGCAACTACCTTGATGCAAAGTCATGGCGCACCGCCAATAGAAGTCGTAGCTTTTATTAGTAAGCTTAAATTTGTCATGGGCAATGTGCCAGGCTAATAGCAAGTGGCAGGCAACTCCCGTTACTTTTCATTGTTTATAAGCTGACTTTTAATACCCGGGCAACACCAGGAAGCACAGTTATTTTATATATTATATGTGTGATCAGTTTGTGAAATCCGATTGGTATACCATAGGGCATTGCACAAATAGAAGTCTGTGTATGTTAATTTTCATCAACAGAAACAATACAGAAAAAGAAACTGCATATTAGTAAATATATCAGGTTAAATACAAATTATTGAAGAAAAAATGAAAAACTAAAGCAAAATTCACTCAACCTGAGCCCGAGATAAATATGACAGAGCCATAGGTGCACTGTAGCCCAGGTAATGTCGCGCAAGCCCCAAAAACAGCTAACATCAGCAGGACCAAGGCGGGCCTCAGCCCAACCCAGTCAGAGAGACAGGGGACAGCATTTTCCTTTTTTTTTAAAGGACAAATTTGTTTACAATTTTTTATCAGGTAGGTTATTCCAATAAAAGGCTGTTTGATATTGAATAGTTTTGTGCCCAGCCCTAAATGTAAATAAAGGAATACGAAGATATAGAAGAGAGTGACGAGTGCTATTAATAAGAGTGTGGTGGTGTCCATGCCCAGATTAATGAAATACAGTATGACCCCCTTAGCAGCAGCTTAAAGAACGGCAGCTGAAAGTACTGGTAGTCTTCCCTTAATGACAAGCTTGCTTAGTTTGATGACATCTCAGAGTTACGACAGCACATTAAAAATATGCTTATGGAAGCTACATAAAAATACAAAGAAAATATATTCTTAATACCATTTGAAAGTAACCATGAAAGTATAGATGCTACATATCCCCACTAGCCATCACACATTTTTGCACACACAAAAACTAGCCGAAAGAGAAAAAGTTAAATTTTGATGTACTTGTTAAAGTCTACACTTATTACAGAAAAAGAAAAAAATGAAGGACATTGTAAATTGCAAATACGTATGCAACAGAGATCGAAAGAGAATGGTTTGTTTAATGACGGACCCATTTAACGAATTTGACATTCCTGCAGAATGTCACCCCATCGTTAAGTGAGGACTTCCTGTATGAGTTCTAACTTTTAGAATAAGCCATTTTTTTAAAATGAGCTAAAATGTAATGTAACCATTAAGATATGTTCACATTAAACTAACTAAGTGGATAATTGTGCTATCAAAAGTCACAGGATATCTAAAGTTAGGCAAAGTCAGGGTTGAAGTAGTAATATGACTACTTAAAGGTGATCCGCAAGTACTTATTTACCTCTGGAGAGGTAAATATCTAGAGAGCCAGACTGTAGTATGCGAGTACAAATTCATTTATATCCATAGCAAGGGAAGACCATTAATATTGGCACAGATTCTTCAAAGATATACTGAGAAAACAACTCTGAAGAGAATTTTTATGAGAGAAATTGTCTGCGTGAGATTATCTAACGTAAACGATATAACGCTAGCAATTGCCTGACATCACTAAGAATTGATGAAGGTTACTGAGAACTTGGTTGTTGCATGAATGAAAATTAGACAAGTCTTGAAACACTTACCATCTTGAACAATATTCCTGTGTCTTGTAAATATTGCAATCACCTGAAATATGCAGAAAATTTGTAAGGTAAAACCAAATGCATGAGTAATTTTCGTATTATGCGAAAATCGAAATGTGGATGTTTTAACTGTTGCCTGATCATTAGATGTCTCATTTTTGTCTAAAATATTATTAATCTACAGAATATATCCTATACTCATGTAAAAATCAAGTTTTTGAAAGACGAGTTTAAGGCAAAATTTTCAAGACTGACTTATGTATGAGTAATGTTTATGAACATGACACTGCCAAGTCGAATAGAATGTAAATATGAAAAGAGAACTCTGTTATTATACATGCAATATACACATCGCGGTATGAAGCAATTGATAACAATAGACTCTGCTGATATTTATCACAACATAATAGCAATATATTACATAATAACATATAATACAGCAATATAATACGACTCATAATGATAGACACATGAAAACCCAAACTCAGCAAGAATATCTAAAGAAATTAAGTTTAACCACAAAGCACTTATAATTTCCTCTGTAATAAAATTTTTTTTTAAAAATGATATAACATCATGTTAAGCAAGCTTCTGACATCATGACATTATCAAAACAGAAGCCTGTGTCAAAGTATTTTGGTGAGCAAGACTATTAACTGGCTAAAAGTGACAGCAATTGCTGATAGATGCAGTGAAACATGCACTAGTAATATTTCTAAGGCGACTAGCCGCGGTAAAAGGCAAGTAATCTGTCCCATAATCGCCTTTACAATAACCCTCATTATATGCATAGACTCAAGGTTATGTCAAACCTTTAGATTATGGTGCTAAACTTATAATGTAAACTCACAAACCGACTGTCACATACATTTTATGTGCTGGGAAATAAAACGGCGATATTTTTGACCTTGTGATGATATAGTTGACAAATGAGGTGTAAAATATTCTCCTGAAGCATAGCCATGAAGTGGCTATACTTAATTATACTCTGGATTATTTATTCTAGATGAAAACAGAGATCACATTGAGTTGCAGACTCCTTAGCTAAAACCTTTGAGAATATTGACATGTTAATGCACAAAAAATTAAAAGGGCTATTGAAGTTGCCAGTAAAAGCCATTATACTTGAAATGCCATGTTATAAGGATCAATTACTATTAAGGTGTTCAGTTCAAATCAGAACTTTTCCACTAAAATCCTCAAAATGAAGCAACAGCGTGGAAACTCTTTGCAAAAAGAATTCTGCACGATGTGTTAATTTTACTTTTGTTAGTGGTTATATATACATGTAGTTTTTTAATATTTCTAATACATAACGATATATGCATGTACTTTTTCCATCCTGATTATAATGATAGCCTTTTTTTAAATAAACTAAAATTGTCCCAAGCCTGACCATGAACCTGGGACCAAGTTTGCCTGATCATGAACCTGAGAGAAAAAGCCATCTGCAGTCTCTTCAAGACATAATAAGCTCCAATCACAAGCTACAGTATTTGTAGTGTTTCATTGCACCAATATAATCGCTACAATGTTAGCTGTAAACCAGCAAGCTAAAGCATTGAAACTAGTGAAATGGTTAATCTAAAACAAGTTGTCACCTAAAAATTTTACAATGAACATAACTAAGTGAAGTTACAACGAGATTAGATTTATCTGTGTATATGAAAACGACAAATCAAAACAATACACCTAACTAGCCAATCCCAATTTAGCTTTTAAAAGCGCACATTAACATTTTCAATAACAATCTACCCCATGAGTGTGTAGGCCCTACATACTGTTCAATTACCAACAGAGCCAAGCCTAACTATTGAGCTATTTCATAGTCTAATGATCAATGGTATTAAGATTTCTCCAAGGGAGCAATTCGATCAGCCGTCAAAATTTTCAGTTCTTATTTAGTCTGCACCATTGTGTTAACACAAAACTTAGTTTACTTTTCTAAGAGTTGCCCCATTATAACAAAATGTTTGAGATTGGTAGCGTGTCTTTTTGTTTGCCCATATACACGCCAAAATATATAACCTTAAATTTCTATTGCTAAAAGTGTAAACCTAGATAGATCCGAGTTTGTTTGGTATACTAATGACACAACGTGTTGTTGCCATTAGCCTTCAAATGTTAGCAAGCTTATTTTTTGTAACAAATAATGATTCTTTAAAATTAGCTTGTAGTATAGCACTGGTTCCCTACTTTGGCTACAGCTGTATGTGTTTGGTGAATTACATGAATGATTCTTTTCAGCGGCGACGTCCTAAAAATTTGCAAGTTTTTGATGAACCGGAAGCGAGTATTGCGACTATATTCAACGACGAATTCGCTTATGTAATGTTTAAAAAAAATGGTTAAGGTTTAAAATATTTTTTAAAACTTTTTTATTTGCATTTAAAAATTTATTAAAAAAATTCTTTTGAAGGCTATGTGCGCACGCAGGTGTGTCATGTCCTGGAAATCCCAAATAGCAATCGAAAGTGGCGCTTCATTTTGTACATTATCTCATAACCGTTTATTTACTTACTGCTGGTGTAATAATGCATGTAACACGACTGTGAATAGCTGATGATATATTTTAGATGACTGTAACCGAACACCAAAAATGATAATCGTGCGTTTTTACAACATCAGTGTTAAATGTAGTTTTGACGCAAATATGTCGTGTAGGTTGGCTGTTGCCAGTTGTTTCCTAAATCGAGATAGACCTTTTAAGCTATTTATAGTATAATTATTAGGAGAAGCTTCTAGTTTTTCCGATGGTTTGTGGTCTGGTATCTTTTGCTCTGTTTTTTATTGTTGTGTGATAAGTGCAAACCCGAACTGTCATAACCTAGTCAGAAGAAATGTTTTATAATTGCTGAAGAAAGCCCTGTAATTCTATTTATTGCTTAATATACTACACAGATTGCTTGGTATAACCACATTTTCTATCAGTTTTGTATTAGCTCTTAAAATGGTACCAAAGAACTTCATTAGAAATTCATGACGGCGACAATTGGTACACCCTTAAAACCATTTTGGTTAACCGTTTAGCCTTATTTTGTAAATGTAAGATGCCAAGAAAATATACCTAGGTTACCATTTTCAACTCAGAACTTGTTTAAAACAACAGCAAACATGTGTGAGTCGAGTAGCTTTTGTCTACAAGCATTAAACAAGTCCTAAACAACTAGGTTGTAAAACACTGATAATATTTGCAAGGGAAAGTGACAACGGAAAGTTGCAAGGTTCCTGATGCCATGCTAAACTATGTTAGGCGTGAAATATCAGTATTTCATTGGATTATTATATGGCTTTAAAACACTGCTAATGTTCTGTAGACTACTTATATACTTCAGTATGACAGCAAAGATTGGTCCCACTAGGGAGTGTCTTCAAATGACTGTTCTTAGTAGTAGCTTCGCAGAAGAATGCAGTGTTGTGTTGAAGTAGCTAAATTTTCAACCCTTCTTTATGACATTATTGTCCGAAGCATAAATCATATTTAATTTTTATGACTATGTCATCATCGGTTTGTTACCAGTTGACACCATGGTTGTATTCACATTATTTAAAAAACATATACCACTTATCAGCAATCTTATGTGCACTCTGGTCTACAGGATGCAACCAAGAATGTACTCTCTATGAGCAAGATATTCTACTATTGAACTATTGTTAAGCTGTCTAAGATACATGTCACGCAGAATATATTGCAAAACCACTATGAGCATTTGTAGCTGCAAACTTTTGGCGATCTTTTCAAGCTGCCTTCACATAACCGACTAGCGAACTGAATTTTTAAAGCCGATATCTGAACAAATTTATGAGAGCTAGCGCCCCAATTTGTCTGTTCACACCAGGACGTGTTCAACCTGAGATCTGGTAATTTTACCATTTTTTATTTAGAGGGTCAGATAATTTTAGCTAATGTATTTTAGTGAATCAGAGTTTATATTTTGTTTACTGTTTCCTACAGAGTTTCTCATGAGCTTTTCAGCAAGTTTGCCAATTATTTTGCGCCGCCCAGTTCAGAACTAATAATCGGTAAGACCATCCAATAATGGGATTACTATAAGATGATCTTTTGCTAACAACATAGTCTTTAATTATTATAACAACTGCATCTTAATGGAAGCGGATAATAATTGAACACAATCAATAATTCTGTACCTAACAAAATTATTACTCGCATTTTAAGAAGCCCATAAAAACATGCACAAAGATGAAAACAAATATTTCGTTCGCTTTAAATGGCTGAGAATGGTGATTCGCTGTGAACAGTGATTTTGTTGGCTATGCACATAGAGAATCAATCTAGAATCTTTTACGGATTGGGCGCAGTCGATAAAAATTCTCTCTTGACGATTTTCGGCTGGTTTACTCTGTTTGCATGATGCGGTGCTCAGTCATCGGCATATTGTCCAGGTAATCATCGTGAAATCAGTTGGTGTGAATGCAGCTTTATATTATATTACTGTACTTTTCGAACTATTAGCCGCTACTTTTTTCTGATGTTTTAAGCCATGCGGCTTATATAAGGGTGTGGCTATTCTGTGGTTATTTACGTTCACCGCTACGGTTTAAAGTAACGCTTAAAAGCAACTTGGTTAGTTACCGTACAGGATGAATTTATTCGCGTAGTTATATTTCGCGAAAATTGTCTTTTCATGCATATTCGCGGATGAATTTATTCGCGGTTGAAAACTGCCACTCTCTAGGAAAAGTTAACTCTATTACGTCTAGCAATAGAGTTAATCTTACGCATGCGCGGCTACACGCATTGCGCATTTTGTTTTCTATTTAGCTTACAACTACGGGTGGATCGTGCTAAGCTATAAATTCTTTGCTGCGTTCAGAGGTTTTAACGAATATTCATAGATTTGGAGGCCTTTGATGAACCAACAATTGTGGTATGTAATGAGTTTTTCACATTTACTAAATTAGTTGAATTTTACTTTGGTTCTTCGGTAAAACGCAATATTTATTTTTTCCATCCCTACCGCTTCATTATTTGTTTTAGTGTGAAAGAGAAATTTTTCATCATACACGGAAGAACAATGATTGCAAGGGTGGTAGATGTCATTCTTAGAAGATCGCCAATCATTCAAGGAGGTCTTGAAATTGAGGTAGAAGTGGCCGCAGCTGCTAACGAGGATAATATATGTTTTAAAAAAGGAACAAAAACGCCTTTACGAGCACAAATCTTTGGCCAACCGGCAAAACTTTACAATAGTGAGCCACGAGGAGAGTGCTGATGATAACTGCCTTACCAGTCATGTAGTAGCGAGAGAATCGCCTTTGACATCTACCCAAGACAGTGACAGAGCTGCTATTACCAAAATAACTAGTCAGAGAGCACCATTACAAGAGTACCAGTTTAATTTTATTGCTAGATAACCGCCATAATGACTAAACTGTTTATATTTATTCCATTCATCATTTGTAAAATTTTATTTGTATTTGAAATATTTTATTTGTACACTCAAGTTTGTAATAAATTATAATATATCTATACATGAAATAAAATATATAAGTTAATCATGTTTGCTGCAGCGATATCAAGGATTTGTTGTCGATGAAGGCGTCAAAGTTGACTGGTTGCTTTTCTGCCCATATTCCTGCCTTGATGAATATTACTACGTGTCTCTAGCTTTCGTAATCGGAGTAGGTTGTTTCATTCTCAATCTGCAGTAAGCACAAAAAAGAAAAAAATATTAACAAGTGTCAAGTACAAAAACAATAGCTAAAGTATTTAATGAAAGCGATCAGTTTTTAAACAAAATAATTAACTAATGCAGTTAATTATAAAAATACGTATCTGCACTGCAAATCAATTACATACCATAATGTCCAGATCAGAATCATGATCGTCCTCAACTTTGGTATTAGAGATTGATGGAGTTGATTTCAATGTAAAAATACTAGGAGAGATTTTTTGCGATGACGAAGCCATGCCAAATAACTTGTGAAAACCTTGAATAATTTTGTAAAGTTTGATGCAATGGCAATAAAACTCGAAGCCCGGCGATGATTTTAAAGAAGTTTTGGAACTCGGCTACGTTTAGTACTTCTGCCTAGTGGCTATTTTTGCGATGACGCCCATTCTGCATATCTTGTGACAACCTTGAATAATTTTGTAAAAAAATGTGATGCATAGGCAATGGTGTTAGCTCAAAGCCTAGGCAATGATTTTAAAAATGTTTTCAAACTCAACTACGTTTAGTATTTATATTAAAAACCAGCCTAGCGGCTAGTTTTTAATTTGATGCAGTAGTTATTCTCCCTTGTGATTAAAAATAGAACTAATTATTGACGGAATTTTATAATTCGCGGAGTTGTCTGTTCGCGAAATCGCGAATTTTTATAACCGACGAATATTTTCATCCTGTACGGTAATACGGAACAGTGCTTAACGGCGCTGTTCCGTTTTGACCAACAAAGTTGCTGCCGTGTCAAAAACACTGTCCTGAGTTTTGCGGCCTATACGAAAGGTGCGGCCTATGTATAATTTTATTACTGTTTTTTTGTTTAAATAAAGCAGATGCGGCTTATATAGGGGTGCGGTTAATAGCTCGAAAAGTGCGGTATTCAGTATGTGTTCTCCTCTAACTGGCCATTTTAGAGCTGCTTTTTAAAACATTTCGATTATTCAATTTGCATTCGCTTACTTCAAATTCATCAGCTATTCCTTGCTGTCCAAAATATTCACTTAAAAGCTCTTTTAGTTTGTCAGTACTATTTTATCCACAAGTGCTGAATCTAAAATTCTGTGAAGCCAATTATAGTAGTTTGCTCAGCATTAAAATAAGCATATTAGTTTGTGCAGACAGAAGATGATTTTTCTATGTTAAAATCAATCTTTTCCTTTATTGGTAGGTTTCACTATTTTAATTATCACGTTATGTATTTTTATACCTAACATTCTGAATATGTTCTTTTGTTCTAAATGAAGCCAAATACATGATAAAATTTTTCAGCATATTTTATTTTATTTCAACAACCAATAGATGGCTACTACTAAAATTATATTGTGCAACTTTGTGATCCATTTTGCTATTCCTTGTCCGAGTGTCACCTTGATATACTTGTGTCCTTCCAAGTGGGGCTAACTCTAGCATGGATGATTTTTTGTTGAGGTGAGCTTGCATTAAAACATTTGATTTCATGATTCCCAAGTTCCTCTGTGTTATGTCAGTCTGCAAAAAATGTATGACCTTTTGGCTCCTATAATTGTTAAAGTCTGTCTGCATGTATGAACCAATATTTAAAGGTTGACTTGCAACAAAATTCACATCACAATTATTTGGTATCAAAAGATTCACCATGTCTTACTCTGTTGTCTTGTAGGTGCAATTATGTGTGAATGTGATTACAAGCTTTTAAAAGCTAAAAAATGAACAGTTAATCGCAGCCACACGAAAGGCTCAGATGGGACGTAGTTGTTACAAGATGGTTTCTGTTTATACTTTCATGAAACCTCATTCGTCGAAATATTTTCACAAATATACTTCACGCATTCAATAAAACCATGTCTGTTGTTCTTATGCGTACATTTTATCATCATTGTAATGCTGTCACTTTTAGCACTGATATCTTATAACTTACTGTAAAAATTCATTTAATTTTTTAACCTTAGCTTGAAGGAGTACATATCATTGTCTGATAATCATGACGAGCCTGTTGGTCACCTGTGATAATCAAAAAGTGCTGCAAAAACTATTTGTGAAGGATTTGGTCACATGATCAGATTACGACTTGACGATTAGATAATGCCGAAACAAAACTGTAAAGTAGTGAGCGTCTATATTTGATATGGGGTCTTCGGTAAAACCCGAAGTGTTTGTCATAAACTAGTGCTATGATAAGTTTTATATTGAGCTTTTTAATGGCCTTTCAATTCATGTGAGAACATTACGTGACAAGACAAGAACCAAATGTAATGACTATGTCGGATAAATAAACCTATTCTATTCTACGGCGGATTTTCGTTTTTGAGCTTTTAAGAGCTTGTACTCACATTTCCACATATTTGGCACCTACAACACAACAGAGTAAGATGTGATGAATTTTTTGACACGAAATAACTGTAATGTGAATTTTGTTGCAAGTCAACCTTTAATAACTGAAGTTCACACACAAAAGGCATGCAAGCTTACAACAACCAGGCAGAAATATTGCAGAAATACAAGCAATAATAATATTGCAATAATAATTGCAGAAATACAAGCATGTGTCATGACCCTGACCAAGTACAAAACGTAATATTGTAAATACCCAACAACCTGCAGGCCTAAGCAGTACTATTATTCTAAAATCCTATTTATAAACACCAATAATTACATTAGCATTAAAGCTTTCTTTTGATCAATGAAAATATCTTCAGCATTAATTAGAAGTACAACAGAACTTATGTGCAGTCAAGTTCTTAACATGTTTCTAAATGGTATTTCGATCTTGCCAAGCACTTTAAATATAATCCTGAGTTAAATTTCTGAGATCATAATTATCGTTATAATTGTATACAATATTGATTGAAGAATGAACTTATCAAAAGGTTCTTTGGCATCTAGTTTTGAAAAGTCATAGTGTATGTAAAGTAGTCAAAAACCACACCCACCAACAGCTACCACTGTTAGACAAAAATGCACTGCTAATATTTTTCATTTGAGTCTTCGGTTAGTTTTAGATGTTCTAACCTGGAGAGATTATGTTTGGCCAACAGCAAAAAGCATTTGGCGGCTTTGGCGCCCAGCCTGCTTCCAGTAACAGTAAGTTGGTTAGTTTGTCATGTAATGCCGCTGCGTAGAACAAGCCTGCAAAAGAAAGTAATTCAACAGACTAGGTGTCAGAGACATAAGCTCATAATATTTCTTCTAGAAATAACTAACTTTATATGATTTTCTTTTTTTTGACGTTTTGTCTCTCAAATCCTAAAGATCTTTATAAGCGCAGCAAGCGATTGCTGTTGTACATTTTTATGATATAATGGTTGGAGCGTCTGCTTATTTGGGCTAGATTTCATTACTAAAGATTGGTTAGCTAAAAGTTCATCATGTAAAACTAATTGTCTTTGTTTTGCAATTATGAAGCGATGAAGATAATACTGATGTTTATTAGTTACCATATTTATCATACTCTCAGTCTCTCTGGATTATAAAGCCCCACCAGCTATAAAAATGTAATAATATAATGAGAAATAGAAACTTACCTTACTTAACATGCCGAGTTAATTTGATCCAACATTTGATTCTCATAATTAAGATTGTGGAGTAAGGTATGTTCAAGCATGTTTGTTTAATTTTACTCACTGTGAAAAACTAGTAGTGATTCCGTAATAAATTAAAATATATTAAAAAATAATTAATTAATCCGTAAATTAATTAAAATATATTACGCCAAAACTCAATTAAGTAATAATTAACAAAAGGGTTATTACTATTCTGTTGTCTTACTGACACATGAACAGAAATATACTCTTGGTAAAGAGTACGCTTTGGATATGGTAAGTTCAAACTGGTCTAGTTTATAATATTTTAATTTTTACATATATACAAGATATATGAAAAAAAATTTGAATAGGTTTTTACAATGTATATATTATATATAAATATACATATAAATATACACTATATTATATATACTATATTATATATACTATATGTATTAGTATTATATTATAAATAATATCAATATAATATGTATATTATATTTTATTTTCAAGTACCACTAGTCTCTTTATTGTCAGCTAGCCGTAAGTCAGTCATTGCTCGCAATTGCTATCATTTTAATTAGTTTTTATTAGACCTTTGTCCTGCCATCCTACCAATTGAAGGCTCAGTAATTCAAGTCATTTATCATTACTAGGTCACTGTATGTATCGTCTTTCTCGATTGAGATTTTTACCCATCATTGCTTAACATTAAACCAAGGGATGGATGGAATGATGCTGTAACTTGAATTCGCTTGTCATCCGCGCTAAAACAAAATGCTTTGTGAAGAACGTTGCGATTATCATTATCGGTGTCTAACAGGCTTGGTTTAGGCCATATTATATGTACAGTGAGGGCCAAAATAGTTGGGAGGCCCTATAATTGAAATAACTAGAAATTCATATTCATATTGAAATAACCTGGCTGTTAGAGCAGCTAGAGGACTAAAACTATATAATATCTAATTCCTCATACTGTCAGCATTATGATGAAACCAATTATATTAATATTATAATTAGCTGGTTTCTATTATGAACTTTTTTACTGGGCAACATCTTTAACTACAATATGTAGCAATATTTTTATTATGGTCAATCTATGACACAGTGTCTGCTAGATATCATATTAAAATAATTTTGAGCCACTCTTTGTAAAATTTGGTGGCGTTGAAAAGGCCAATGAGGTTTTTTCAAACCGGGCTTAGTGTGGACTGTGGAGTAGACTCTTTCAAAGGGAATTAGTCATTTATGATAACATATTTTATTATTTTATATATTTATAAAATATATGTTAGTTCACTACATTGGGATGAGAAACTATAATGTTATAAAATGAAAATAAGACATTCAATCGAAATTAAAATTTAGAATTAAGTGTTCCAATTACTTTGGCCATCACCGTAGCTGTGAAAATTAGTTGTAATTTTACTTGTAATTTTAGTTGTAATTTGTAATAATTCCTCATACTGTCAGGAGAATTATGAAACAATATCTAGCAAGATTTCGATTATGGTCATTATGAAACTGTTTGCTAGATATCATATTAAAATAATTTTGAACAACCCTTTGTGTAATTTGGTAACATCTAGCAGACACTGCGTCATGATTGAAATCTTGTTAAATATTGTAGTTGAAGATGCCCAGTAAAAAAGTTCATAATAAAAACCAGTTAATTATTATAATTGGTTTCATAATTCTCCTGACAGTATAAGGAATTAGAAAATATATAGTTTCGGTCATCTAGCTGCTCTAACAGCCAGGTTATTTCAATATGAACATAAATTTCTAGTTATTTCTATTATAGAGCCTCCCAACTATTTTGCCATAACTGTGAATCACTCTTTTTACCGTACCTCCTTGTCATGCTTTACTAATCACGATGGCTCATATTCCGTTTGTTTTCTCACAGTGTTCGCAGCTCCAGCCACCACATCCAGCACGGGTTTTGGTTTCAAGCCTTCTGGTGGCCTGTTTGGAAGTACACCTACCGCAACTTCTTCGGGCTTTGGAGGTGAGGGATGTTGGTATTATCGTGTCTATATTACCTGTTTATTGTTTGAGCTGAGTATGATGGTTCTCATAAGGTTAGCTTTCGAATCAACAGATAATACTTATACAAAACCATTTCCTAAGTACATATTCAAATCTGGCAGCTCATGAGTTAGTAGCAACTAATCATCAGGGGTTTTGATGTCAAATGCAATTTACTTATCACGGCTGCTAAAAGTTAGAAATTAAATTCAGGATGAACTTGCAGAAAACTTTGTTAAATTTTATCAGAAAGTACCAGTATTTTTCTATCATTTGTGATTTTTTTTATGTTTGAGGTGATCTGATTGCTAGGATGGCTCTTAATTAAAGTTGATAAAACGTGATCGCTGTTAAAACACTCAGATTAAGAAAAAATGCGATTATGACGTCTCTAGTTGCAAAGAGACCGGCAGAATAGAGACGCGTTATGCCGAATTCGATAGCCAGTATCAACTATAGCAACGATAGCAACGATAGCAATGATAGCAACTATAGCAATGATAGCAACTATAGCAATGATAGCAACTATAGCAATGATAGCAACTATAGCAATGATAGCAACTATAGCAATGATATCAACTATAGCAATGATAGCAACTATAGCAATGATAGCAACTATAGCGATGATATCGACTATAGCAATGATAGCAACTATAGCAATGATAGCAACTGTAGCAATGATAGCAACTATAGCAATGATAGCAACTATAGCAATGATAGCAACTATAGCAATGATATCAACTATAGCAATGATAGCAACTATAGCAATGATAGCAACTATAGCAATGATATCAACTATAGCAATGATAGCAACTATAGCAATGATAGCAACTATAGCAATGATAGCAACTATAGCAATGATAGCAACTATAGCAATGATAGCAACGATAACAACTAATAATGTCATTTCGCACGTAATTTTCTTCTGAGTGTTGAACTTCGATCAAGTTTTTTCGATTTTAATTTTGGAACATCCTGGCAGTCAGATAACTTCAAAAATCAAAAACTATCGCGAACGATAGAAACACACTAATTCGCACTTTCTCATGAAATCTACTAAAGTTTTGTGCCAGTTTATCCTTAATATAACTCTCTTAGCACAACACATTGCTCTAGTAACTGCTGTCAAGCTCTGTCATTGTATCTCTATGAACATTTACCAACATCATCCTGCAGCAGTTGTCAACCTGCAGCAATTGTCAACCTGCAGCAGTTGTCAACCTGCAGCAATTGCCAAACTGCAGCAGTTGTCAACCTGCAGCAGTTGTCAACCTGCAGCAATTGCCAACCTGCAGTAGTTGTCAACCTGCAGCAGTTGTCAACATGCAGCAGTTGTCAACACTGCAGCAGGTTGATGTTGATGCTGCAGTATTAACACTGGATAAATAAATAACTGTGATAGGATTACTCAGTATAGGAAAGGGCTCTGGGGTTAACACTTGTTTTAATAGACTCAGCGAGTTGTAAAATTGGGAGCTGGATCTAGACAGAGTTATTCAACAATGGCAGTAATCAATCGATCGTTTTTGTCATTCGGAGCTTAACTAGTCTATAGCTGGTTCGTTAGAATAAGTGTGTTGGGAAGGCTGCAGTAAAGGCTATTTTTACAATGCTTCTTAACCTTTTTTCCTGGCGTTATGATTGGTTTAATTATTTGACATATTTAGTGCGAAATCGTCTTGTCATGACTCTTATTAACATTTCTTTACAAATCGTACATTTCCAAATTTTATCAAACATTGATGAGTTATGAACGAGTGTTTTGCAAAATACCTTAGTTACCTACCGTAATTTTTGGACTATAAACCGCGCCCCTATATAAGCCGCATCTGCTTTATTTTTCGAAAAACGATAATAAAACAATACATAGGTCGCACCTTTGTATAGGCCGCAGGGCTCTGGACGGTGCTGTTTAACGCGGCAGCAACTTTGCTGTTTGAAACGGAACAGTGCCTAACGGCACAGTTTCATATTAACCATCGCTTTTTAACTTAGTGCCTAACGGAACAGTACCGTTAGGCATTGTTTCGTATTTTCTTTTACGGCTAGAGGCCCGCTAACCGGAGATTCTGGTTAGTGCGCCTCTAGCGGTGAAAGAAAAGGCCTCAGATTAGCCGCACCCTTATATAAGCCGCATGGCTCAAATCACCAGAAAAAATAGCAGCTACTAGTCCGAAAAGTACAGTAGTTAAATTTTTATTTAAAAACATATTTTGTTAATAAAAAATTATTTTCTATTGGAGTGTCAATCTGTAATTGAGACTGATCGTAATTTGCTAGCTTATGTGTTATTTCTTGGACCTTCAATATGAGTAACACTACTAGCAGGTGGGACCGGCTTGTTCGGCGCTACATCCACTTCAACAGGCACTGGTCTGTTTGGTAATACAACTACTACTTCCCAACCAGCCTCCGGGACAGGACTCTTTGGTCAGACAAGTGGCGCTAGCTTTCTAAAACCAGCCACCACCAATGCCTTCGCTCCTACCACAGGTCAGCATGCCTAGCCAACAATTCACAATGGTTTACTTTAACCGCAAAAATAGTGTCATCATAAAATTGCAGGGATACTTTCCATGTTTTATCGCAACCGCAATAAAACTGTGCTGCAGTGCTACAGTAGTGTTTGTTTTTTTTTGTACAAGGATAAACGTAAACAAAATTTTAGTAGATTTTATCAGAAAGTGTCGGTATCTTTCTACTATTTGTGATTGTTTTTGATGTTTGAGGTGATCAGACTGCCGGGATGTTTCAGGATTAAAATCGACAAAACTAGATCACGTTTTAAACTCTCAGATTCAAGCAAAAGTGCGATTATGACATCTATAGTTGCACTTCCACATTTCTACTTCCTCAATAGCTTATATCAACTATAGCGACTAGTAACATCTTTTTGTGCGTACTTTTCTTTTGCATATTTTAACGGCATCCAAGTTTTGTCAATTTTAATCTAGCAGTGTCCTGCCACTCAGACCACCTCAAACATAAAAAAACAATCGAAAATAGTAAGAAAATACTGATATTTTCTGATAAATACTACTAAAGTTTTGTGTATGCTCATCGTTAAAGTTATTTTGGTATTGTTTGAAATACAGTGAAACTCGGATAACTCGCCCTCGGATAGCTCGAACACATGGTTAACTTGAATGGATTTGTTTGGTCCCGTTCCCACGCAATGATAAATTGCTTTAGATAACTCGACCTTAACTTCGTTAACTCGAACAGTTTTTTGCCCAACAGCTACCGAAACGGTTGTTATCGCGTTAGAATACCACTTTATTCCAAGCCTTAGAGATAAACATTAACTTTTAGTAGTCCTTAGGCGTCATTATTCCAACTATTGGCAAAATATTTTCGTTAACGACTTTTCTAAAAGTTTTCAAAAAATCAAATTTCACCAAACATCCGCTTGGGGATAGCCTTCCGCAAGCAAGGATAAACTTAAAGAAAAATCGGCAAAATTGGTTTTTGTTAAAACGCTCATAAGAAATATATGTCTTTTTTTACTGAGCGTTTCAACCTCGATCAAGTTTGCCTATTTTATTCTAAAAACGTCCTGGCAGTCACATCACCTAAAATAAACAAACAAATCTCAAGTAATAGGAAAATATTTATACTTTCTGGTAAAAATTACATTACATGAGAGGCCCCTTAACTTGTAACGAGCAATCAATGCTTTTGATTTATATATAGTTTGTATATGTACTGATGAATACATGCACTTGTGACAGTGTTCTCATAACTTGAACACTCTGATCTGATAACTCGAACACTTTCTGTTGGTTCCGTGAAGGTCGAGTTAGCCGAATTTCACTGTACATGCCTATAATCATGCATATGATCCATAACTTTGCGGTGTAGTTAACTTTTTTCATGGCCGCATTGACTCTTGTCAACTGAACGTGAAATATGTTGTTGTCACGCCATCATGCGTTGACACTGAAACACCTTGAAAGAGATCTCAAGGCATTACAGTTTACCGAGAACACAAAAAGTCCCTGTGTTTTTATCACCGCTAATGTGGTTTTATATTGGTTTTCAGCTCTCAAGTTTTGGAAATTTCAGTATTAAATGACACCTTAAATATACATAATGCTGTAATTATTACGTTTCCCTTCGGAGATAGCGTAGCGAGGCTTGCGTGCGCCAGGTGTCAATAAATATTGCCATAGGGCGCTATAGTAGAGCGATGGTTGTACGACGCACAAATTTCTGCATAGGAAGCAACAGAAAAGCAAAACCTAAGTGCATGTACGAGCGCTGGCCTTTTCTTTGCCAAGGCCGTTTCCTTGGGACAAAGATAGCGCATCACACGGGTGTTTTGCTTCCAAACAGCGACACTGAATCATGACAGAATGAGCGTGACAAGGCTGTTTTCATGACAGCATTGCAACGTCATATGGACAGTGCATCATTAAACCATAACTGTCACGTACATCTTTTATCGTATTTTCTAGGTAAATCAGACACGCCGATTCCGATTTTGTACTCAAAATAAAGATTGATCCACTAACCTTAAGTCATGAAGGCTTTTTTAAAGTGTTCCAATATCCGTCTTGAAAACAACACAATCGGTACAACAAGCTCCGCCCATAAATATGTGCCAGTCTAGTGTTTTAGAAACGGAAGTTAGATGTGTTTAGTCCGACTTAGAATGATAGAATTGGGTGTCTTGAAACCCATTATTATCTAAATTCAGCCTATAAAATAATCTCAGTTTTTTATGAAAGGTAGATAAACTGTTTAAAATTGCTCGTAGCTTGTTACATGATGTTTAAATGGGCTGAACGCCGAGAAAAATGAGCTCAATAAAGCGTGATTTTATCACAAGCTAGCGTTGTTATCGCGCTTTTTTGAGCTCATTTTTAAATACGCAATGTTAAATAGCTTATTTACCTTTCAGAAAAGAAATTACTTTGAAGGCTGAATTTAGATAATAGTGGGTTTTAATTAAGACACCCATCTCTATCATTCTAAATCGAACTAAACATCCCTAACTTCCGTTCCTAAAAAGCTAGGCTATGTCTCATATTTATGAGCGGAGCTTGTTGTGCCGATCATATTGTGTTCGAGACCGATATTAAAACGCTCTTAAAAAGGCTTCATTGCTCTGAAAGTTAGTAGACCAATCTTTATTTTGAGTACAACATTGGAATCAGCGTGTCTGATTTACCTAGCAAATACAATTAAATTTGTTTGTGACAGTGATGGTTCAAGCTTCCAAGTTTTCCTTGGAAGCTTGGTAATTTTAAAACTTGGAAAAGATGTTACACAGAATACATAGACTGAAAATAGATAGAGCAGGAATACTAAGGCACCGTCCAGGTCATGTGCAGCAATGTAGTTGTTTAGTCAACTAAATGTTTAGTCAACTCAATAGATCAACTAAAACCCTACGTCCTTTGGATTTTCGTAACCTTGTTTTGTCTGACATTTAAGCAAAGTTTGATATTTCTATGCCATGCGCTATGTTGGTTCGTGCACAGTTATTTTCTTATATCTGCTGATTTGGTTCGCATGCAGGATTTGGAGGAGGTACTGGCCTCTTTTCTGCTCCTACCACGCAAGCTCAGCAGGCATCTGGGGGTCTCTTTGGTGCAACCTCTTCTACATCTGGTGGTACGATTTATACTGCTGTAGCTGCCTCTTACCAGACTGATTATATACAAGTTTGATACACTAACTCTTTTGCTACGGAATTCTTGGCTCATTCTGAGGAGGTTAATTCATGCCGAAAAGACTTTGCAGATGTACACTAGCTATTTTTGCTGTAAAAGCTAGAGGTTTTATCGCAGGGCTTTAATCTAGTTTTTGAATACGCAGAAAATTTTGCATGATGATCAAAAAATTGACAAACAAAACAATGTTTAATATTTTTTTAGTTTAGTGAAACCAGCTGTATAAAGAAAAGCTATCGTTCTTTGAATTTGGCAAAAAAGGCAGAGTCTCATTTTCTAGTATAAAATTAACAGAAATATCTGAAGCCCAATGCTGAGGATATTCACTAGCAGAACTTCTTTAAAGGTTGACTTGCAACAAACTTCACATTACAGTTATTTGGTATCAAAAGATTCACCATGTCTTACTCTGCTGTGTTGTAGATGCAAAATATGTGGAAATGTGATTACAAGCTCTTAAAAGCTCAAAAATGAACAGTTAATCGCAGCCATCACGAAACCGCCATAGATTGGAATCAGTTTTTTTCTCTGGCATAGTCATTACATTTGGTTATTGTTTTGACTCGCGATGTACTCACATGAATTGAAAGCCAATAAAAGGCTCAATATAAAACTTCTTGTAGCACTAGTTCATGACAAACACTTCGGGTTTTACCGAAGACCCCGTATCAAATATAGATGCTCGCTACTTTACAGTTTTGTTTCGGCCTGGTCTAATTGGCAAGTCGTAATCTGATCACGTGACCCATAGTTCCTGCCAAACAGTGCGAATAATTTCTGCAGCATTTTTCGATTAGCACAGGTGACCAACAGGCCCCTCATGTTTATCAGACAATGGTATGTACACCTTCGAGCTAAGGTTAAAAAATTAAACGAATTTTCACGGTAGGTTATAAGATATCAGTGCTGAAAGTGACAGCATTACAATGACAATGAAATAGGTGCGTAAGAACAATAGACATGGTTTTATTGAATATGTGAAGTATATTTGCGAAAATAGATCGACGAATGAGGTTGCATGAAAGTATAAACAGAAGCCATCTCGTTCATCTACGTCCCATTTGAGCCGTTTTGGAAAGATTTTCTAATCTACGGCGGTATTGTGATGCGGCGATTAACTGTTCGTTTTTGAGCTTTTAAGAGCTTTTAATCACATTTCCACATATTTTACACCTACAACACCGCAGAGTAAGACATGGTGAATCTTTTGATACCAAATAACTGTAATGTGAATTTTGTTGCAAGTAAACCTTTAAGATCTTGGTTTTTTATTCATCTTGAAGGAAACATGAAAACATTGGAAACCTTGATGTTATGCTTCGAATTCTGCATAAAAAGAAAACTAATTTGTTTATTATTTTTGGTAAAATGATAACCCAACATCCTAAAATTGTTGCCGCACAACCTTGGGTGGATCTTTCAACTCTGATGTGTGCTGGATGTTTTTGTATAGGTATTAAGGCGTTTGGTTATAAAGGCTTTTCAGCTGAATGAACCAAATAGGCGAGCCGTCATAAAGGCTTTCTCTAGGGAAAGAGTTGGTAGACTTCGTGTAGTAAGAGCTGACATGATTTATAATCGGTGATTGTCTGGGTTGAAAATGCTCTGTAAAGCCTGATTCCCATATCGATTGCGAGACTCCGGCTGTAATATTGCGCAGCAAAACGCCTGTGACACTAGATTTAGCGGCTTATGTTCACATAAAGCTGCATCGTTAATAACGACATAAAAATGTTCGCTCGCCATGCCTTTTCGATAATGCTGACCTTCACCGTACAGTGCATTTCGGGAAAGTTTTGCCTTCAGCTCTTCACAAAATTTGAACAGAGCTAATTCTTGCAATGCCGCTGGCAACTACCGACGGTACCCAGCGCAAAAGGTTCCTATTTCACCGCTAATAGCCTGCGGCGCTGTCGCCGGTGCTTTGTGACGTATATGGGAACCAGGCTTTAGGCTGTCCTTTAGGGAGGAAGATGATGCAGGGTTCGCTCTGACCTTGGGTAGACACGAACCTTATTGTCTGTTCATGGTATGGCTCGTGAATAATGATTAAGTTGTTGAATGTTTTTCTTTGATGTTAGGATTGTTTGGCGGCACTTCTGGGTTCGGGTCAACAATGGCCAGTGCCGGCACTGGTGGTACAAAGTTTGCTGCCACGGATGGTACAGATAACATGGTCAAGAATGGCGTCTCGATACAGGTGAAGACAAAACACTACTGCATCTGCGGAATGAAACAGTATGAACAGAAGAGCATGGAGGTGAGTCATCCTATCAGTTTTCAGATTGATCGCAATTTAATAAATGAAGTTTTTTTTTAATTTTACTGTTTTTATTGATAAAGACATTTATGGTTTTTTTCTGGCGTAACTAACTCATCCCCACAAAAATTTCATTGTACATTTAACTAAACATTTCTTGAGTTTATCTCTATTCTGTTCAGGAGCTGAGATTTGAAGATTATGCAGCCGGCTTAAAAGGACCAAAAGCAGGCACTGCTGCTGGCTCATCACTCTTTGGCTCATCAACAGCGCAGCCTGCTGCCGCATCTACAGGCTTTGGAGGATTCGGCGCCGCTGCCAGCTCTACACCTAGTTTTGGTGGTAACTTACCATATAACTGTCATTGTACTGCTAATGTATTGTACTGCCTTTAACCAAGTGTTGTACTCTCTGTAACCTGGTGCTGTACTGTCTGCAGCTAACTGTTGTACTGCCTTTAACCAAGTGTTGTACTTTATGTAACCAAGTGTTGTACTGTCTGTAGCTAAGTGTGGTACTGTCTGTGACTAAGTGTTGTGCTGTCTGTAACGAATTTTTGTATTGTCTGTAGCTAATTGTTGTACTGTGTGTAGCAAGTGTTGTACTGTGTGTAGCTAAGTGTTGTACTGTCTGTAACTAAACATTGTGATGTCTGTGACTAAGTGTTGTGCTGTCTGTAGCTAAGTGTTGTACTGTCTGTGACCAAATTCCACACACATTACGCGGTTTTATCGCGTGTGCGTCATGAGAAACTCCGAGATATTGCTGATGTGTACCTAAACACACTTACGCAGTTTACCAGCAAACCATAACATGGGTATGCTCATAAACTGTCAAAGAATTCTGTATCATTAGTTTCTTCGGAGTTGTTAATAAATTTAAGTCAATGTGACGCCTTCTAGGAAACGACGTAAACAACTTTCCCTTTTGTTATTAGGCCTATCTCACTTTCACAGATTGTTCACTACAAGAAGACATAAAAAAGCGAGTGTTGTATTTTTGACAGCAATATTTTCCGATTTTTATATATAGTTTACTTTAATTTTTTATTTATTTTAATATAAATACTTACTATTCTCAAGATGGATAACTTGCGCAACGAGTGACTCCAAAATGTTGGTTTTCAATTAAGTTTCTTTGTAATTTTTTGTGTTATGTCGTACAGGACTATGTGCGCTGTTATTAAATCTATGAACCATTCAGCGTTCGTTTTGATGATGTTTCAATCATAACAAAATAGCAAAATTTTGTTGCTCTATGTTGGTGAACATCAATACAAAAAAATTACCAGCCATAGAACTGCATTCTAAGAAAAACCAACCAATTGAAGTTTATCTCGAGCGCAATAAAGTTGTGATAGAGAATGTCTAGCGTTAACGCTCTGCATGATCTCGCTGAGCGAGTTCTAGGGCAGATTAGCCCTATGCAGTGCCATATCGCACTAAATATCACCTAGTGTGTTTGCACACTGTTAGTGTTGTGTTGTATGTAACTAAGTGTTGTACTGTCCTTGGCCAAGTATTCTGAGGAATGTGAGTATTTTACTGTTTATATCTGACAGGATTTGGAACAACAACTACTCAGGCCTCTACAGGCTTTGGAGCCAAGCCAGCAGGTGGTGGTCTATTTGGATCAACCCCGGTCACCGGGTCTATATTTGGTCAGAGCTCAACCACCACTCCCGCATTTGGTGCAGCCACTACAAGTGCTGGTGGAGGACTGTTCGGATCGGCTGCAAAGGTACCCTCACGCTTGCTTTTTGTTAATGCTCAGGAATATAATGCTGTTCCTATTTTCCATCAGCTCTGTTTCTGGTCTATCGCTGCTATCGTTCAAATGCATTTATTTATTTGTTTTCAGCCAAGTCCATTTGGTACCACCACTAATTTTGGTACAAGCTCAGGGTTTGGTCAAACCAGTTCAGCTACCACCGGCTTTGGAGGTTTTGGTGCTAAACCTGCCACAGGGTTTGGGGCAGCAACAAGCCTTTCGACCGGTGAGTGATTACAATGGGTGGCATATGTTGTTTTGTTAGCTTCACTTGTTTCAATGAAAGCAGACAAGAATCCTCAATCTATAGGCTGGTTCACACTATATCGCCATTAGTCAGCATTCTCCTTTCGGCGTTTATCGTCAATTATGTGAATCATGAACCGAGGGCATCGACGAAACATCACGGACACGTCGGGAAAGTTTGCAGCTGTCATATTTTCGAGCAGTAATTTTCAAAAGCGTCAACGGCCGCCTTTCAAATGTGAACCATTTCGACGATGGTAATTCGCAGTCGCAGATGGTGTGATCTATTTATGATAAGTCCCCGCTGGACTAGTTTCTCATTCCAGCACGCGAAAACAAAAAGGTTTCTTCGCGAAAATTTAAACTGAGGAATGAGAACACTACGACACGGAGTATTTCCTGATGCAAACGCGGATGAGTTTGTAATAGTGTGAACATCAGTATCATCGACGATCACCGAAGTATTGTGGCATCAACGCCGAGATGCGGCGATATAGTGTGAACCGGCCTCATTGGGAATTCAATTCCCACAAACGGCCGCTGGAGTGACATCCAACCTTAAATTGCTCTTCAGTCATCGAGGTTCTCTTCCTTCTGACCCGGCTCAGATATGTCCAGCCAATATTACAGATATATTGTTTATTCAATAATATTCATAAGCACAAACATAATACTCCGCTTGTACGTCTGCTAAACAGACGTACAAGTAGGACGTCTGTTAAGCAGACGTCCTACTTAATCTTCGAGGGATTGCTCTCGCGCAATGTAAATGAGAGATCAACGCTGTGGCAGGTCTTATAATGGTGAATAAGGATTAGCCCTGCTTGCTGGAGATGCTTAGAGACACCTCTTGTAATCCTTACTCAGTAACGGATCATCTCTGTTTGTAGGTTTTGGCTTTGGTAGCCAGCCTGCAGCCAGTACTGGCTTTGGGGCCTTTGGAGCCAAGACTACTCCCGCATTTGGGGCTCAGCCCACTGCCTGTAAGTTATATTTATAGATTGACAAAAAAGGGTAGAATAGCTTCTGGATAGGTGGGATTCATTATGTACACATAATTAGAGCTTCACGATTTCAAAAAATCACCAGTTGATTTTGTTCAGTATTGCAAATAAACGATTCACGATATGTCGCAGTATTTTTAGCTATATTATCTAAAAGCTTGTAAATTTTCGTATAATATATATTTTAATATAATTTTCGTATATAACATTTATTTTATACTCTTGGTAAGAAACTGTTGTGTTCGGGATAATTAGAAACATTTCTGTTATGGATAACCATGAAATGAGCTTATCACAAGACTAGAAAGACTTCATTTTATTTCCGATATCGCTCACTCTGAAAATCGTCAGGCGTGAGATAAATGGTCATTATGCGATTATATCGTTTATGCGATTAGCGATATATCTTTAAATGTTGGCTGTTTTTAAATCGTCTGATTAAAAAAGTTGCCACCATATCATGTAACTCTAGTCATAACGCTGTAAGCTTTTCACTGTGCAGTTTGTTTTCAGAAGAAAGCTTTTAGAGTAAGTTTATTTGTGGAGCTTAGGAAAGCGCTAATGAAAAATACTTCACTATGGACAGTGGGTGGTAGCGTCAGCCCGAGTGAAAACACGGGAATTGTGAGGAGAAACTAAGCAATTTTTCCTTAACTTCTTGTCATATTTGACTCATTGCGTATTACTTCTTGGTAGGTATATGCTTTCAAAGACTTATTTTATTTTACCTTGTAACAATTTTCATTCTATAATAATCATTTCTTGTTATTATTATTACAATTAGTTTGAGACCAACAGCCTACTAGCGCTGGTAATTTGAGCTTACCACCCAAAAAGGTGTCAATGTTCAGATTATTTTTAGTTGCTAAACTTACTGACCTCGTGGAATGAATAAAATTATGGGATTAGTATAAATGGCAAAACTAACAAAAGCAATAAATGCCTCGCAAAGACACCTATGGAATACCTGATCGATGTGCAGCGGGAAATTACCCCCTGTATCTAAACTTGTGATGTGTATATACAAAGTTAGGGATATGTGAGAGTAAGGCTAATGCATTTATATTATTATTGTCTACTGACCATCTGTTTTTGCATTCATCTGTTTGCTCTTTCTATCGCAAAGCGATATTTATTCTCTGATTGGTACAGCTACTCTGTGACTTCAGAAGGTGGCCGATTTGCTCTTTTGGTTAGAGTCTCGGGTCTAATAAGCTAAAGCCTGGTTCCCATATACGCCGCAAGCACTGGCGACAGCACGACAGGGCTATCAGCGGTGAAATGTGAACCTACGCGACCAGTACTGCGGGTAGTTGCCGGCGGTCAACGCAAAAGTTCAGCTCTGTTCAACTTATGCAAAGATCCGCAGGCAAAGCCTTTCCAAAATGCACTGTACATGTGAAGGTCAACACTTCGAGATGGCATGGCTAGTGGCCATTTTTACGCGATCACCAGCGACGCAGCTTTATGTGAACATCAGCCGCCGAGCCTAGCGTTGCAAGTGTTTTGCTGTGCGAGATTACCACCGGGGTCTCGCATTCGATATGGGAACCAGGCTTAAATGTCATGGGTTTGAGCCCCATTGTGGCTAGCTATTTAATTGTCTCATAATCACACAGTCAGTTAATCACATTTTAAACAACTATTGTGATACAAAAATAAAAGGCTTAGCGATTTGTACTGCACTTTTATCATTTCTGACAATTTAACTGAATCAAAAGTCACATTGTATTGTGAGTTTGTGAGTTCTCTCAGATGAATGAAGAAATAAAACTGATTTTAGGTGGAAAGAACGACAGTGGAGTACCATTTATTTTAATGAATCAAGCACACAAATCATTTCCCATTTGTCAATTACAAAGACTCATGAACTGAGAGAGCAGAAGCTGTCATTCAGCTGGTTTCGGTAAAAATTAAACCAGACTTAAGCTTGTGCGCATAACGGCTGCCGGCATCCTATCCATGAAATACTTGAATCGCAGTTCCTGATTTTTATGCCAAATGCTAGTGTAACGTTGCTCATATGCCCGCGACTGTTCTGCAAAAGGTTTATAAAGCATTGTGCGAGATCAGGTATGTGTGCTCATACAAGGGCTTGTACACTCAGCCCAGTTACAGTTGTGGCATTCGATCTGACTTGAATATTTAGTTACTATTCAATGCATAATTGGGTACACATTATCGATGAGTGGTGTGCTGGGTGTCATGATTTTTTGTTGCTCACATTCATTGACCACCTCGCTCCAATGTTGGTTAACACCCTTTATCACTATGTTTCCTTGATGTGGATTATCTGATAATCTGATAAAGCAAGATGAATCTGACAAAAACTCACAAGACAAGCAAATTTTTACCGAATGTTTCACTTTTGCGAAATATGGAGATGGCTTTTGCAAATGAACCATAAAAAATGTCGCACAAGCTATTCCATTTTAAACATTTCTGCACTTCAGTTGTTACTATCTCAAAAGCGGGCTGCTAAGCGAGACATAGGTGCACCGCTACAACCTCTGACGGGGAATTCTTTATCTTTTTAATAAAATGAATGTCAATTGAAACTCCAATGGCATGGTAACTCAATGTGCACACAATTCCAAATCCACTTCGTCTACACAATGTAAACATATTGATGCTTTTTTTCTGTTATCTAACAGCAACTTACATGTAATTTTTTGCCAGCTACGACGGGCTTTGGAGGGTTCGGAGGCTTTGGCCAGACTGCGTCAAGCACGGGCTTTGGCATGAACAAGCCTACAACTGGCTTTGGTACAAATACTAACTTTGGCACTACCAGCTTTGGGGGGTCTCTAGCCAACCCTATTCCTCAACAGCAACAACCAGTTCAACTGGCGAGGTTAGTTCGGAGTTTAAATATCACAGTATGTGTAATGGTGGTAAGGACACAACTTTAATTAGTCACATTTTATTCAAAGATAAATTTGCAAAAAGATTTTATCCGAAAGTATCGGTATTTTTCCGTCATTAGCGATTGTTTTGATGTTTGGGGTGATCTGACTGCCAGGATGTTTTAAGCTTAAAATCGACGAAATTTGATCAAACTTGAAACACTTGGATTGTAAAACTCAGAATAAGCTAGACATCCCAAAATTACTATTCTCTCATGAGCATTTTGGGATTCTCCTATGATGCACAATCATATTATAACTAGTTTAGCCTCTGTTAATGAGGAAATTCATCTGCTCATTACGGCATGCATATTTAACCCTTTGACAGGCAAAGGGTTATTTATGTTGCCTATCTTTTGCACTCTCCCATGGGCGGAGCGATCAAATAGAAACAAAGCATGTTGCACTTTCATGTTTCCCAAATTGTCATAGGAAAACAGCGATTGGCAGCGTCTGCTAACTTAAATGATACTTGCGGAGGTATTTCATCGGCCCACGAAAGTGATTTGTTTACATTATTCTTTTTTTTTAAATAAAATATTTTGTATTGCATGAAGTGCTGCTGATGCGAAAGGTAAGCTGTAGATAGTAGTTATTTATCATTGTATGCAGCCTACATTTATGTCATCATTCTAGAACAAAATGCACTCGATCACTTAAGCATTATTAATCAATACATTGTTTTGTGAATATGATTGCCTTTACCTCGTAATAATAGTCCCTATTGATAACTCTGACGCTGACTTTGTTGCCTAACCAGAGCGGTATCAAACTAAAGTGAACCCGCAGCTAGTAAGCTGAGACTAAACTGTATATCCTACCTCATCAATTTGCCTATCTCCTGATGGAACAACATTATTTCATAGCAGGGGCCTTTTTCGCAGTTTTCTCCTATGCTTCTTGCTTAGTTTACCTGCATCACCTGGTTACGCCCTTCTTGCACTGACCCA
Organism: Watersipora subatra; assembly: GCF_963576615.1. NCBI lineage: Eukaryota > Metazoa > Bryozoa > Gymnolaemata > Cheilostomatida > Watersiporidae > Watersipora > Watersipora subatra. The sequence continues at coordinate 30,050,104 of NC_088715.1, forward strand.
GAATTAAGGCTCTCTCTATGTGCATTACGCTGAAGTTTTAACTGCGGAAAGCTATTTATGACAAGACAACTCATTTACCCAGTTTAAATGATCTTACACAATTACTTTACTTTTTCCGTACTTGCTCCCATTAGTGCATAATTAACATAATTTAAATCGCTGTAAAGACAACATCAAGCATCAACTGTCAATCATTGATATTGATCATTGGTCGTTGTCTGCACGAACATGGAAATATAACTGGACTTTAATATTGCTCACTTGCACACATTATTAGACAGTTGATAGAAATGATCATTATGTCAAAATTTATAGAATTTATTATTTAGAAAATTTATTTTAATTTGCCATATACAACATTTATCATTTTAGCTTTTAAACTTTGTATCATGGGAAAAGTGTTTTTTTTGCAGTTGAAATAAATTAAGAGAAAAAAGAAAAAAAGTGAAGGTTTCCTTCATATAATGAAGGAAGTGTTTTGTTGAAATAAATTAGGAGGAAAAATAAAACTGTAAATGTGGTTAAATATAAATGGGAAATCATTAGCAAGTAATGGCTAAATATAGTCTGTTTTGCTACGATTACAATGGAAAATTATTTGGTATATGATTTTAGTTCCTTTCAGTGTTGGTATCATAAAGTGAAAGTATCGTATAGACATATAGAGTGGTATAGAAACCCATAGTAGTTCTCTAATGCAATCACCTGGTAAAAATCATCATCAAAATCATCATCATTAAAATAGTAACAAAACAATATGTTAATCTTAGTAACTATAGTTATCTACAATAACTTTGGTGCATTTTGTGGTTATGATCTGCAAGAAAATGAAACATTACAATGTACTATGTGGAGAGTTCTTACCTTCAAGACAAACGTGTAACATAAGTGCTGAATTTAATTTATATGAATTTAGCTCTACAAAAACATACTTTGAGGAAGTTTTAGTATGCATTTTAGCAAGATTTTAACCGAAGTCTTATCACTTTTGTGAACTCATTTCTACCATAACGCATGACGCTGAACTGAGATACAATCGCTAAAGTTTAATTTCGAGAGAAATTATTGTTGATACCGTTTAGCGAAAAACAAATTAGTCCTAGTACGACGAACACGAAAGAACATTGTGTTCCATAGAGTTGGTAAAGTTAATAGAGGTTCGATTAATATGTCATTTAGCATGTGAAATCGGAAGTGTGTATACATTATATGATAAGGGCTATGAATTGTAAGAGCCTTCGCAGGCTCGTGGTTAGACAGTTGGAATAAAAATGTGTGAAAACCAGTGGTTCCAATCTTTGTGAGTTCAAATCCAGCACGCGGAGCTTTTCAATCCAAGATTTTATTAACTATAACTGGACATACTGAACTACAGACACACAAACTTTGAGATTTATATATAGATTGCCAACAGGTAGGAAAAGTTGTACTGCATAATCTCCAACCATATCTGCTTTGAACATTTCGAATCCCTGTAATTTGAAGAGAGGTTTTTGGAAATCCTGGGAAGTTTTGCTGCATTAGGGAGTGGGAGAAAAGAGAGCTCCAGTCCTGGGAGGTGTCTCTCAATATCTGGATTCTGAGAGAGTTGACAACTACTGTCTGGCTAAATCTAGACTTTGTCTTCCTTAAAGAAATAAAGTTTGTTGAATTGTCCTATTGCTAACAACTACAACTCTTGCCAGAGTTCACATTTAACTCGGTTTGTAACATCGATACCTAAAGAGTGACTTTAAAACACGATGATTTTAAAACGGATAACAAGTCTCTATTTTGTTGCTATAATAGCAGTTTCATGGTTTTAAATTGTGCTTTCTCATTGTGCTTTTTGAAAGCTTGTTGCTTATCGGTACCCACAGCTTTTTCACGTCAAGCTCTCACTTTTGTTCCCAACTGTCAAGATGAACGCAGCTAATAAAGTTTCTGTCAATAAACTGAATCTCCAAACTTTCTGAACAACACACTTTTATAATTTTTACGATCCTCTCGTGCATTTGTGTCGACCCCTCTCTGTGATAGGCAACTGTTACGTTTTTTTTATAAAGCAATAAATGCAAGCAATAAAATTTAATATTTTACTGTTGCTAAACTAAGCCTTCAACAACTTTGCAATGTTTTCTGTACACTAGACCAGTTCTGATTAGAAATCGCAATTGGAAATAAAATACAATTTATTTTGATCAGATTTTTTAAACCTGTGAATACAACGATTTTGCTATATCCTTTTTGTTTCCTGTTATGATCGATTTACAAGGACCTGTAATATATATATGGCATGAAGGAGTTTGTTGTCACCCGTTTCACATCTTATGATTAATTTTGTCAGAACATTTCGTATATCTCATGGCTGATTTAGCTGGAATAAGCTGCATTTCTTATAATAGTAACAACATTTAGAAAAGCCCAGAAGCCCTGTCTGGAATCCATAGAGTAAAATGATAGTGATATATCTATGTTACAGTAACCTGGATTTACAGGCTCAGCAAGAACTCATGCAGCAGCAGATTTTCGCTTTATCGAACTCTCCATACGGGGATTCATCTCTGTTCAGAAACATTAAGAAGGTGAGAGAATAATTTCCATATTACCATTTTCCCATTCATGTCAGCTCACGAGGATTTGGGCTAGTTGAGAATTTATAAAAAGGTTATATTAATTTCCATTAGTAACCGCTAGTAACTATATATTTCTATCTGCAATTAAAATACAATTTCTTTACTTTCAATATAAGTCTCTTTTTTACAGACAGTCAAGTGGCTCTTTTTTCATCAAAATTGTAAAAGCAATCAACTTCTGTTAACCATTTCTCAGCCTTGGTTTTTCCCCAAATGTTTCTGCCAAAACGTCAGGTGCTAGACAGTATCTGGTGATTAATAATAAAAATAGGAAATCAAATTAATGACACCGCCTAGGCGTATTTGAGAATGACTGGTATCACACACTGGTCTAAAAGAATAAGCAAACGGTAGAACTATGTGATTTGGAAAACGATGACGCTCTGTCCTGTTTCACCATGCAGATTCGACTTTGGTGTTTAGTTCATGCATTTAGTGCAAGTTACTCGCAATGTTGTTGTCACGTTGTTTCTATCCTGTTGCCCGTTTTATAATCTTGGCAGTCAGTATTGGATGGTAGTTGATCATCGTTTCTGTTGCTTATTTACTGATAACATTTGACAGTTGGGACTGCTATTTCAATTATTGATGACGCCCTCAGTTCTTCAGTGTTCTTTTCAGCTTTTAATAGTTTGTAGCAGTAGCTGTATAAGTCAGCGTCAGAGCTGTCTATTGAACTGAAGGATGGGTAGGTTACTTTATGTCAATAAATGGAAATTGTGGGAATTAGTATCATCAGTTGAAAATAGACAGCCGGGTTAGCCTGTCTTGACAAACTGTTGTTTTTGCGGAGTTGTTCCTCCGCCGAGCGGGCGAGCAACACAACAGCTTGTCACAAAACGTCGTGCACCTGATGCATCAGCTGCACTTATAGGGAGTTGTTCTCTTCCGTCTATGCGGCTTGGTTGCGATATTATGTCAGTCGCTCCATTGGTAATCATAACGGAATTTCGCGCAAAAAATTTATGTAGAAAAAATAAGATTACAACGTTTAACCAGCGACCAGTCACTGCGGTAAACTTTAGTAGAACTTGAGAACTTAAGCAACAACAGCGACTAAACATGTCGTTATTTGTGCGATCAGTCAGTTTTATTTCTATTTTTGTATCAGTCAGTTTTATTTGTTCTTATGGATTTTATTTTCAATTTATTTTATTCTCAACTACTACTAACGCTTACAACAGAAACTGGTCTTTGTTTAAACGTTTTAATCTTTTTTTTTTTCTACATAATTTTTTGCGCGAATTCCGTTATGATTACCAGTGGAGCGACCGCCATAACATCGCAGCCAAGCAGCATAGACAGGAGAGAACAACTCCCTTTCAGTGCAGCTGATGCATCAGGTGCAGTACGTCTTGTGACAAGTTGTTGTGTTGCTCGCCCGCTCGACGGGGGAACAACTCCGCAAAAACAACAGTTTGTCAAGACAGGCTAACAGCCGGGTACACATCAAAGCTTTTGGCTGTTAGAACATAGATTCAACAACAATTCAAATTGGCAGAATTAAATGTTAATAATAGTTTTAAAAGGTAAATTATTATTCGAATTAGATTCATGCAGTTTTTCACTTTCTCCCCTCTTCTCACTCTTAGTCACATCCACAATCAAGAAAAAAATATTTGCATTAGATCAAGTTTGAAGTCGCCATGATGTATTCTGGATCAGGTTGATGTCAACATAGTTTTATTATTTTGATTGTAACTATTGCCAAAGATTTCATTGAAGCAAAGTTTTGATTTTTTCTGACTAGCCAGATTTTATTGTACATAACCAATGAAAACCTTTTTTTGTTATTCTAAATTCTTGTGTTAGTCTGCTATGAGAAGTGATAATACTTGGAATGTGTAAAGTTCAACGGTGAGATAACTCGCATTGGTAGCCTAGCAACGATCAAAATACGTGAGCATGCGCATGATGGTTGTGGATGAGCTAGCTTAGCTCTGAACGCAGACTATGTTGTCTAATTGTGTCAGAGACTATTCCAGTTACAGAACCGACCTTGACATTAATCTAACTTGTAGGAATCTAAATCAAAACAAGATATCATACCTACTGATCCTGTGACCCAGCAAGCCGTTCTCTCGAGTTCTGGCAGTAAACTCAAGGTCAATGCTCGACCATCAGCTAAGGTTAAGCTAACGAACACGCCATCAGTACAAGCCATTGGCACATCCCCCTTGTGCAAGGTAGGTAGTACCCGTTAACTTATTTTCGCTCTACGGATGACCAAAGTATTATACCAAAATTCATCAGCTTCAACTTGGCAAGCCGGCAACATGATCATAGGAAATTATAAAGTATACAGTTTTGCACAAAAAAACAATTTTTTTGCTTGTATTTTGAAATGATTAGTTGCTGAAGAAACATGGAATAATCATCCAATAAGAATAATAAATATATGTGTTTTATTTCAAACCTACCTTGGATAAATTATTGGAATTTCTCTTTTATTGAAACCGCGGTACAATTTGGTCCTTTCTTTAGAAGCCTTTCATTGATTTTCCTATTCGATGAGAATTAAAAAGTTTGTTAGGTACTGTATTTAGTTCCTCAAAAAAATAAAGGACCATCGATGTTGAGTACGCAGCAAAAAGCAAAATCAGATACTAAAGCAAGTAGCCAAAGACAAATCAATTTTCTCATGATTTTTAATCTAATTATTAATTTATTCGCAAATAATATTTGGAGTTTTATTCCAACAATCATGAACAAATACAGAATAACATATATGTCAATAGAGGCGTGTAGCACTGCAAGCCTGAACGCAATGGTTAGAGGGACAAACAGGAAATGCGACTATTGACTTCATTTTGGGGGAAGTTTTGGCAGACCTTTTCCTTCTGTTCATTTTAACTGTGATCAAGTTTTTTTCACTTATGTTCTTGAACATCTTGGTTTCAAGTTGCCTAAAACAACTGTGAAATTGTAGGTAAATATATGCACTTTCTGATAATATCTACTATGATTTGATCATATGACATCTTTAGTAGACTCTGATTGTCGGGGCTTTAAAGGTTAGCTTCGTTAGCTAGCTATCGGCTCTGGCAGTCACCTTGGATGTATGACAATTTCTGACAATATGCTTTTGTACCTGCAGGGTGATCTATTTTCCGGTATTGAGGAAGACTCATACAGCACAGATAGACTTGGCAAAAGACGTAGTGTGAAAAAGCTTGTCTTGCGTCCTTCAAATGGGGTAGGCGGCGCCTCCTCCCTCCAGACGACCTCTGAGCAACAGCGTTCCGCCTTCAGCAGTCCCTCCATTTACAGCGCTTCGGTGAGGGCGGACACCACACACACCCCTCTCGCGCCTGATGACTCGTTCAATCTTTCTGGGGCTAAAGTTGAACGGTAAGCTCTTTCAACTGACTAGTTATGGTAAAGGTACAGTCAGACAACTTCTAAACTTGATACGTGACCTTTGGTGATCAGGGTTACTCTTGAGGCATTCTGAGTCCAGTCTCTCACTACGTTAGAAGACATCATCAGTTGTTTGTGTCTTGATTGGAGTGCATGATGACTGAGTCTGGTGGGAGCGTTTACAATGATAATGCACATGTTTGTCAGTTTGTACATCTGCAAATTCCAAGAGTTATATAAATACACTAGTATTTCCCCTGTCATACAGCCCACAACCAAAGAGTGATAATGGACAAAAAAAGGGGTACTGCCGGTTGTTGAAAAAGTAGTTACAAAAGGTCAGAATTCTACAAAAGTAGAATTCTTTAGTAGATGTTGTAGGCTTCGCCTACAACATCTACTAAAGAATTCTCTGAATCAGATGAGTTGTTGTTATTATTTTGAGTAGCATGTTGTTGAACATATTAGCATTTGATGTTGATGGTTGCTGTGAGGACCTTCTATTTCTCTTCTTCCGTAATAATTGGGAGACACGTGGATGGCCAGTGCGACGACGTGGTGTTCTGGGAGGTTGTATGTCCTTGGTAGTTGTCAAGTTGTTTTGAAATGAAGTTCAAAAAGTCAATTATGCAAAACAAAAGGTTGTATAAAAATTAGACCTAATATACTACTATCTCAAACCTATGTTTTACAACAATAAAATAAATATTAATTCAAGCTGTAGGCCTAACCTACTGTTCGTAATTTAACTAACAACAGCAATAATGCAATGTTTATTATATCTCTGAAATGCGATATTAAAAGTAAAATGGCAAGCTGCCGTGTAATATACACAGTTTGAAAGTTGCGTTGGAAAGTTGAAAGTTGGTTGTGTTGAATGTAGAATGGTTTTGACAGCGATATGTAACAGAAAGCAAGCATTAGCATTAACGCGTCTGGAAGTTTTCTGCAAACTGGAGTAAAATAAAGAAATATTCTTGTCACAAAGGGTCACTGTAGATCGGCCCTAGCTTGTAGATAAGATGTAAAAAAATCTGGCTAATGTTCTAGATAGTTCAATGAAACCTTCGGTAATTGGACAAAAAGCATAGGCTGATAAACTGTGTACCACATTTCCATACCTGTAAATCGGTACGCCTCAAATGGTCTACGTTAATTAAAGAATCCTTCGGCAATTAGACAATCCAATCATTATATACTTCGATGTTGTAAATTCTAATGATTATTCGTATAATTAAATATAATAATAATTATTTTATAAAATCAAATAATTAGTTCGAATAATAAAATCGGCAAAAAAGAAACAATCACTTTTCAGTACATGTACTTCTAAGTTAATTACAGAAACCTTCGGCAATCGAACAATTCCATAGACTGGTGAAATGCGCATAGTTTTCTTGTGAAATTTGGATGACTTAATAGTTATACTATCTGTCGCACGGCCTTATTGGCGTTTTGTTGGCCGGTCTTAATATTGATTAAAAAAGGCTTTTCAATTTTCTATTTCGATTTAGGCCAAATTAATCTGTCTAATGGTGTATCATCCAATCAGATGGGTTAGTTTTAGGATTTTGCGGTAACCTTTCAAAGACTTAGTAACAGATTTAAATAGGTTTATATGCGTTGTGTATCATTATTATCCTTGAACGACTACACAAAAATGGTTAAATTTGTTGGAGAAATTTCGGTACAAGGGTTTGGTAACGCCTTTAACGGATAATCTTTCGGGAGTTGTCTGCACATATGCATTTATCATAAATATCCGCACCAATCGCTTCGCTCGTGTTTGGTCATGGGAATAATCCCTCACTTTTCAGTGTCATTAGCGTCTCTCGCGATAGGTTTAATTTTTGTGAAATAGAAACAAGGTTAAAAAGTCACTTTTTGATTAATCATAAGCATTTTCCTGTTTTTTCTTTATTAAATGATTTTGAGAGTAGTTGCGGCCTAAGAGTTGTAATGTAGGGCATCTCAAGAACATTGCTTTTTTACATTTCACAAAATGTAACTTTCACTAGCGAACTGCGACAACTGCTAGCACAATGATGCTCACCGATGGATTTCACTGGCCCAGTGTATCAGAGATATTAAACTATTTCATGTATTTTTTTTATTAAACTTTTTTCATTTCAATTATTTACTCCCGAATTACTCCAGGACTTACTCCTTGTTTTACAAGGTGTTTATGTATCCTTTATACTCCAGGACTTACATCTTTCGAGGATTTCATTCATCAATATTCATGTCATTTTTGTCATATAAAGATATGTGGAATTATGTGCTAAATTTATTTAATCTTTCCTGGATGCAAAATGATGGGTTGTTAGGAGGTAAAGAATATTGCGGATCACACCTGTCTATTTTGCATCAACAAAGCTGTAGGAGTTACAACATTTTAGCATACGCTGTATAAAACGGGACAGAAAATTACCAATATAATTTGGCTCACTAAAATAGTGTGAGAAGTACAAACTCTCACATTATTTCTGCTGGCTTTATTGCCAAAAATGGCTGAGTACTGTCTCTAGACGATATATAAATTTTCAACTTCAGCCAACTTGTTTATAAATGGTAAGAATACTGCTAACCGAATATTCGACTACAGGAAGCCGATAAATAGGCTCTATCCCTCTCTTGAGATGAATGACACAGTCGATGAGTTACACGGTGGAGCTCAACGTGGAAGGCCTAGTCCCGACAGAAAGCCAGTCGTCATAGACGCGACTTATACGGCGATACATAGTCCAGATGCAACTGTTATCGGGCAGGGGACTCCAACTATTGCGGTACCTCAGACATCTCAAGGTCGACTCAGCATCAGCAAAAGGGAGAGTGTTGACATAGTGGCCGAAATGGCAGTGACTCCAGGGGAAGATCAGGTTAGATATGTTAGGTTAGATCACTTATGATTGCCTCATGGGGCAGCCTTTCAACACCTCTTCATAATTCAACCAAATATTTCGTTTGCTATCCTAAGTCCTTGCTCATGCGTGTGCTTGTGAGTTGCTATTATAGTATGATCAGATGCAAAGATCTACGGTATTATGTAAACTGATAAGTTGTCAAACTGATAAAGTAAAAATTGTTTTAGTTATTATTGTTTCCGCTTAATATTTGCCTGATTTCATTATCAAAATCTCAAGATATTAAAAACTAGCTATTTACTAACTGCAGTCGTACTTTGGCTTTTTGAGCGCTTCTGACCTTGACCAAATCGAACTTTCGACTAGAAAATGTGTCATTTTTTATCGTCTGATTTTGACCAAAAATTTGACTTTATTCTACAGTTGCTTTAAATAGAAAACCAAATATTTTTTCTGCTTTTTTATTTCACACGTTTTTTGCTAAAATATTTTGCTGTACTCTTCCGTTAGAGCTTTTCATATTGTAATCATAGCGTCGGCTTGGCTTCGCGAACTTAATGTTTCCATTGGAATTGGTAATAGTAACGCCTATGAAACGTTTGTCTTTTCATAATCATAAATAATATATCTTTCATAGAAATAAAACAGTCTATTTCTACACTTTTTTCCGTTGTATTCAGCATACAAGACTGAATAAATTGAGTGTGACTCGCTACAGATACAGCACCACACTAAACTTCCAAACCTTCGCTAGTCTATCGATAGATCTTTATATAATCACTGTATTTTACATTACCTGCTCTCCTGTTATCTGTGTGAACAGTTTATGATGTAAAATAGAAAAAAATCTGTGACAAAGTAGTTTTCTAGACTTTCCTAGGATGAATTGATCATAATTATAATATAAAAAATATTTCAGACTTCGAATCAATCATTTTTCAAACAGTGTCCTGGAATGAATTATGGCTCAATTATATACTATGCAGTAACTGAAATATATGCGCTTCATAAGGCAAGAGAAGATAATTCTTTTGTTTGATTAGATTTGAAACTGTTTCTCTGTATTGTTAGTTATTTCAAAGCACACCTACGGCTGCTGCAAATATATAGTTATAACACTCATTAGGTCTCTGTACACGACCCTGAGGCTGAACCACATCCTTGCGGAGTTGTGTGCACTCGTGCTGATTACTACACAATTCCTTCCCTGAAAGAACTTGGCAATTATCTCGACGCTAATGGTGACTGCTTCGTCGAAAACTTGAGTATTGGAAGGGAAGGCTATGGCAGTGTATTTTTTCCTGGCACGACAAATGTCGCCAACTTAGATATCGACAGTATTGGTAAGTGCCAACCTATTCGGTTTCGGACTAGTTTGCTTTGCGATTGTTCATTGTGTTTGCTCATGTCGCTAACTATTTGGGTTCAATCAGTCGTGGTGCATAAAAAGCTTTTCTCGTATCTGCAGCTTCAACAAAGTGTTTGAGTTGATAACGAAATGTTGCAGCTACAATGTACAACTTTGACAACACATTACTTTGTTGAACAATTCAAATTATGCATGCCTAGATCATTAGAATCTCACATTACCTGATTATATCGGTTGATCTTATTGCCTTGTCAGTTTCACCACCTTACTGTCCTTCTTAAGCTGTAGAATATATTAATCCTTTACTTGGCTTGTCGTGGCAAATGAACATTACTTATCAGCAGGCAATATTTTGAAATTACACACTGAGACATGCAGGTGTGGCTTGTTGGTCTAGGGGTATGATTCTCGCTTTGGGTGCGAGAGGTCCCGGGTTCAAATCCCGGACAAGCCCGACGTTTTAGTTTTTCTTTTTGCACAAGTATATGCCATATCATTATAAGCATACATATTTGTATGCATTCTGAGTTCACATGTATAAAACTATGTGCAAAAAAGCCTTTACTTTCCACTTTCTCAGTTTTTTGATACATTAGTTTTAGACAGACTTGTATCTCTGAATAACTGAAACACATCTCCGTGACAAAATGAGTTTGTTGATAAAAATCACCATTGGTGATTAGTCCGAATGGAATACAGCTGCATACCCACTCACAAATGTGTTACTATTCCTAGCTCTTATTTTTTGTTTTTACTTTTCATTAGCCCATCAAATGTGTAAATTAGTAGAACTTATTACAGGAAATGAACGGGACTCTTTGTTTGTCTTTGGTATTCGTTGGTAATTAAATAAGGAGACTTACATTCGTGACTCAGACTATATAAGGTGACTCGGTGATGTGGTTATAATTCTCACAGTTTCATAAGTGAAAGAAATTAACCTGTAAAAATGCTAAGTTTATTCAAAATGATAGATGAAAAGGTAAAGCTTGGCCTTGTTGTGTCCCATAGGCTATAAGCTGGAATACATGATCTTGGGCCGTTTTATTGCTCATATATGCACTATTTATTCAACCTAATAATACAAATACGCAATAGATAATAATAACATTTGAAATTTCGGTACCTATTCCAAATACTTTAATAATTTTGATATGAATTCCTCTCTTGTTCATAAATGATAAATAAATAAAAGTTATGTTTCATCTTCTCAATCAACTACTCATGGTGCGATCCCACCTAGTGGTGATGTATTATAGGCACAATGAATTTATCAAGGCATCGTAAAAACCAAATTCTTTCTTGCGTTAATCTGATCGGAAAGTCAAAACGCTGGTGTTTTAAGCCATCTAGCATCAGTTTAACACTTTGAATACTGTTGACTTGGAGATATTAGTCAGAATAGTGTTTTTTCTCAAGATCCTTTAATACCAAGGTAAATAGTCATATATTTACTGTCTATATACAGCAAAAGTACCTTCTTTCCCATTTGCCATCACATTTAGCAATAAGCACAATGTTGTTAACCTGCTCAAGCTGTTACACCTAACATCACTAGCACTCGTCTCAGATAACTAGCGCAGGTGGAAGGGTTCATAATGCTAACGCAGTTTTATCTGTCAAACTTTGCGCAAAATGTTAAAAGTTTTAATAAATATGAAATGCGAATGTGGCTATTTGCAAGTGGAGCAAGTGGAGCCTGGAACCTCCTAGAAACAGACTCGAAAACCTATTTTAACAGGACATTTTTCTGTTACGTAGACTTACCTTGAAGGAAAAACCAAAAATCAAGACAAATTTTATGAAATTTATTTGATCATGATCTATGACTGTTTCAGATGTACCACAAGGGTTCCAAGTAGTTGACAATATACAAAAGGGTTATAGTAATTTACATTAATAAACGCTAGTAACTATAGATCTCTATCTGTAATTAAAATATCATTTTTTCACTCTCAATAGAAGTCTCTTTTTAAAGGCAGTTAGGTGGCTCTTCTGCCATCGAAATCGTAAAAGCAATCAACTTCTGTTAACAATTTCTCAGGCTTGATTTTTCTCACAAGATCATGCTGAAACGTCAGGCGCTATACAGTATCTAGTGATTCATAATCAGAATAGCAAAGAGAATTAATTGCAGGCAAATTGACACCAGTGAGAATGACAAGTAGTTGTAATTAGGGGGATAAGATACTTTTCTTGGCTTAGAATCCATATATGGCATTCAGTTATTCATGGAATGGCTTGTTGGTCTAGGGGTATGATTCTCGCTTAGGGTGCGAGAGGTCCCGGGTTCAAATCCCGGACAAGCCCATCATTTTGCATAACCTTTTTTGGGTTTTTATTCTTTTTTCATTTAAGCAATGAAACAGCAAGGTTGCTATTAAATACAGCATTATCATCACTCATAGGTTAGTTTTCTTCATTTTTACAATGACTTCAACATTTCATGGTTGCATCGATTATACGTTTACCCGCAGCAACTCACAAGAGGTTGCAGTCTATTGTTTACGGATTTATTTATGTTGGGGTTTACTGCCTTTCAGGCTTTCACATAATTTCTACTGTGAAACTGTAGAGAAACTATGTCAGGCGTGACACAGTTTATTACTTTGGTGAATAAAAGATCATATTATGATCTTTTATTCACTTCAGAAATTGAAAACGTTGTATCGAGTTAACAGCCATGATATCATTCAAAATAACTCAACAGTAACCAATGGCTCTGTTGTTATAAATTCGTTGTTTAGCGTAATCTTGTCATTTCACATAACTGTAAACAACCAGTCTACCTGTTTCGGTTTAAGTTTTTTTAAGGTTCTAAGTTTGTTCTTCGTTGTTGATCTAACAGTTTTCTTCTTGAAGACGTCATTTCAAATTTTTCGTGCAGACTCTCTTAAAGATTATATATGTCTATTGAAACTGCAACCAACAATTTGCTTCGGTAACCTATGATTCATTTTGAATATGAGAGTTAAGTGGTAAGAATGTTTATTACATCCGCAGCTTGACTAACCATTTACTCTGACCATTCGTCCCTCCCTCTTTAGCTCCTTATAACATCCGATCATATCACCATCATTCAACTATTTTGTCTTTGTACATATATATATATACAATATATATACATATATTTACATATATATATATATATATTGTATTTATACATATACAATATATATATATTTATACATATACAATATATATATATTTTACATATACAATATATATATATATATAAATATGTATGTACATATATATATATATATGTACATACATATTTATATATATATACTGTATATGTATAAATATATATATATTGTATATGTATAAATACAATATATATGTAAATATATGTATATATATTGTATATATGTATATATATATGTAAATATATGTATATATTATATATATTGTATATATATATATGTAAATATATGTATATATATTGTATATATATTGAATATATATGTATATATGTGTAAATATATGTATATATATTGTATATATATATTATATATACAATATATATATTGTATATATATGTACAATATATATTGAATATATTGTATATATATACGGAATATAGTATTTCATGTAAAATTGGGTTTATTAGGCTTCTGCTCAAATAAATTGTATTCTCTAGGCGATGTGGGTTTCTAACTCGCTACTGTGTATCTACTATAGAAGCCCCGGGTTGTTCACCATGTATAAACAGTAATCCTTGCATGGTGACTTTTTCCTGGTCTGCACGATGGCTTTCTTAAAAATAAAGTTCATGGATCAAGATGTATGCAGTGTACAGTTCTGTCTAATATCTGTAATAGTCCTTGTATGGTAGTCATTATGACTAATGACGGTCTTGATGGTTGTCCATAGTAAATCCTCACACTCTGTTTTTTTAAACCCATTAGTTTTGGTTTGAACATTTCCCATTCGCTTTCGTTGCAGTACATTTTAGACGTAAAGAGATAACGGTATATCCTGATGATGATAATAAACCGATCGAAGGTCAAGGACTAAATAAACCCGCTGAGGTCACTCTTGACTATGTCTGGCCCAATGACAAAACAACACGAAGTCCCATAAAGGTAATCAGTGATAATTGATTCAACTTGACATGAGTGTCTGGTGGGAGTCATCTTCCCTTAAAGGCTGGTTCACATTATGTCGTTGTATGTCAGCGTTTTCTTTTCGGCGTTTATCGTCCATTATGTGAACCATAAACTGATGACATCGACGAAGCAACGCGGATACGTTGATAAAGTTTGCAGCTGTCAAACTTTCCCGATATTTCGCCGAGCTTCGACGGTTGCCTGTCAAAGGTGAACTATTTCGGCGATAGTAATTCGCGGTCGCTAATAGAGTGATGTATTCATTTCTGTTTATGATAGTCACTGCGAGACTAGTATTGTTTCAAGCGCGTGAAAACAAAGAGGTTTCTTTGCGAAAAATTAAAAGTGAGAACACTACGACATGGAGTATTTGTTGATGCAAACGTGGATGGCTTTGGAATAGTGTAAACTTGGTTATCATCAACAATCACCGGAGTATTGTAGCATCAACGATATAGTGTGAGCCAGTCTTTCGCATTCGCTTTTTGTTTCAATGCTTTGAACTTTGGTCATCTATGGTCTTTTTGGTTCAATGAATATATAAAAATGTTAATCTTTCAAAACAAATTTTTTAAATTTTGATTTTCTTCTTTGAAGAACTCCTCATGCAGGACGAAATTAGCAATGTTGGAAGATTTTGAATTTACTGGTATAACTTGCAATACTAGCAATACACGCACTTACCAGTAAATGATTAAAAATATACCTCAAAAATTGATGTCTACATCAGAACTAAAGCTATAATTACTTGGAAACTATTAATAATGCTTGGCATTTGCTCAATACATGACAAGTGTGTGTAATATTTGTCGTAATGTTGAGCTGACTACAATTTAAAATATATAAAAATACTCGGCTCGTATGAAGGATAGCACATATTTTAGTTGTCTGTACTCATTCTCAAGTATGCTGTGTTGTAATAGTACACGACTGCTATGTTGTATAACACAGCAGTCGTGTACTTGAGACAGAGTACAGACAACTGAAATAAGTGCCATCTTTCATACGAGCAGAGTATTTTGATATACTAATTTATCAATGTTGGTAAATATCATCATTGTTTCAATAAATCTAAAAATTTTGAAGATCTTGTCATCTATGAGGCCTGCAGTATACTGTTCAGTTTTGTCACTGTTATGTGATGACCTAAGATAAACCCACTTAATACCAACTCAAATACAGGGTTGGTAAAGCCATGATTTTTTTCAAACCGGATTTTTTATTAAAATTGAAAAAAGGTTTTGGATGTTTACGATTTTGATGTTGATACATTTTTTCAATTAATTTTTGTTGACGTCTGTTATTACATTGTAAATCCTAATGCAGGTGAACCAACGTTGCAGTACTGGTGGCTTACATGTTATAATCTACAAATTATTGTATTTCTTGCATCCGACAGTCATATAGAGTTATAATGTGCAAACTACATGTTAGTTAGTGGAGTAGAGCTATTAGCAGTCTCCCAAAAGTTACAAATCAATGCTAAAGACATAGAAGCCACTATGACATATTCATGCATGTTCTTTGGTGTGGCTGATGCCATTGATTATGCCAATATAAATACCAGCTTACCGGCTTTTTCAGTACCCGGTTGGTTTCATATTTTTGAATGAATGAAACCAAATGTGTAGACTACTGTTTAGATGGTTACATATGAGCTGATTGCAATAAAGAGTTTGATATCATTTATCAGACGTATAGTGAGATAAAGATACCAGTTGCTATTGTCGCCTCGCAATCAATCGTGTATTGTGATTAGCTAAGTACACTCGGAGGCCCTAACTTTTAATGTCTTTCTATAGCATTGCACTACACATTCAGTCAATTATCTCCATTACTCTCGCTAATTCATGACAGATGAGTGTTAGCAGATTTATTACACACATCAAAACAGGATTGTTCGTCAAGAACCAACGATGTTTGAAAAAATATAGAAATTCACGATTTTTTCCAAAGAATTTATGATTAGTGATATTCCGAGATTGTTGTTATGATATTTGGGTAAAATATACCCAAATATCATAACAAAAAATATCTTAACAGCAGTTTCAGTAAATCATTGATTTGAATGTAAAGCGTTGAATCTTGTTTTTAAAGAGTGACTGAGAGCTCAATTCGTTTCTGATACATTGTTGATGTTTTCATCCACTTTACTAGAATATAAGTGATAGTTTAGCCTGTGTTCCATGTTCTCAGTCTCCAGAAAGACTCAAGGATATGAACTATCAAGAAAAGATAGAGTTGGCTACATCAAGAATCGGAGCCAAATTTATAGACTATCGACCAGATACTGGCTCTTGGGTTTTCCAGGTAGGACTTTCTGTCTCCTTGATGAATCGATGCTTTTGAGTATTTTGTGTGCTTTATCCAATGTGTCAGTGCAAGTGTGATAAATAGGAAAACATCAAAGCGATATATTTTCTGTCACTCAGCCTTCAGGTTGTAGTCAGTTAAGGCCCATGCACGCTATCGCTCAAATCAACATTTAGCTGTGCGATGGATAGCAACGATCAGCTGTTTTTCAACGATAAGGTGTACACAATATGAACGATTAGCTGTAAGTGACCAACCACTAACAAACAACCAATTAGAAATTACGAAGTTGCATTGATAATATCGTGCGGGTCCTTTTGTTATTTTAAAATTATCTGATTATGTAATTCATCATGAACGTTGTTATTTGCCATGCTTGCAAATATGAGTTGACATAGATTTTCACAAAGGTTGAAATTTGATCCAATGCAGTCAACAAACAGCCTATTAAGATGCTAGCAGTTACGATCATCGCCGCCAAAGTTCAACATGTTGAAAGTCCGTTGCATCTTCGCTAGCGACGATTGCTTTGCCAATTACATTGCCGCTCATCGTTGGCTGCTCATTACAAAATGACATCATAGCGGCCAATCATTGTGGTCTAGCGCACAGCTTTGTTTTGAGCGATAGTGTGCTCAGGTCTCTAAATTTGATGAAAGGTCATCCAGTTGCTTCCTTTATGAACTCTCATTGTAAGAGCACCAAATGACCCTAATCTTAGTCTAGACTACCATTGGGCCTGGAGATGTCTGGGTGTCTTTCACATAAAACAGCTAGCTCACAGGCAGGTGTGTCACAGGCTGGTTCTCCGGAACCAGGCGGAGTTTTAAAACCCAATATTTTTATCGAATTGGCGGAATGTGCGCAAAAAATGTGTGTGAAGTTTGGAAGAGGTAGACTAACAGACGCCTCACACGCGATGACATGGTTTTTATTTATATGAGTTTCAACGCTATCAATTATTATTTTGAGTCTTTGATAATGGACTACCCTTTTATAAACCAAATGTATTATACTTGATGATAGGGTTTCATCTTCTGCATCCACAGCTTGACCAACATTTCCTTTATGGCACTTCCATAATTTCTCAATCGCTCAAATTCTAAATCATTTGTTCTGTTATTGAAAAATACTTTTTAAACTCGACTAATTAGTTTTTTCAACTGTCTCATTTGTTTCATCAGCTTGAAATTCTTTTATACGAAAACTAGCTGCATTACCCGCCTACAGGAACAGATTCACGTGCAGCATAAGTTTTATTGAGAGTTGTCTTTCATACTGTAAAACAACTCCAAATTTGCAGTCTACTGAAATCGTTGTTCTGATCAGAGTATGCATGCACATATACATGTCGATGTTGGGGAGAACAATGGAAATCTGCAATGTGTCTTACAGCTAGATGTGTGTACAATCTATTAAATATTTTAGATTCATGCATCCGTTTATACCCGTCTATATTTGCGGTTGACAATCGCGCACTTCTGCCGCTGAGCCCCTGCTTCGGCTGACCAGTCTTTACCCGCCGAGCAGTTGACAATCCTGCTCTTGCACTCGCCTCGCAATCAATCGCTTCGCAATCAATTGGCCCGCCTCACAATCAATCGCCTTGCACTCTCCTCGCAATCAATCGCTACGCACTCGCCTTGCAATCACCTCCCACTCGCCTCGCAATCAATTGCATCGCACTCGATTGCCTCGCACTCGTCTTGCAATCAATCACCTTGCACTCGCAACCAATCGTCTCGCAACCAATCGCCTCGCACTCGCAATCAATCGCCTAGCACTCAATTGCCTCGCACTCGCCAACTCATTCATCCCGAAAGCAGTGCCTGGAGACTCTCGCTGTACTCAAAAAGTCTCCCGCCCATCCCCAAGTGACGCCACGGCCTCAAGCTTAGCTGCTCTACCCAACGTTGCCCGGGTAGTAAAAAAAGTCTTTGCACAGAAAATCTATTTGTATTTAACATATATAACAACATTTGTTATTCTAACATTCAAATTACATAGGTAACATGAGAAAACATAATAGGTAACCTATCATGAGAAAGGTGTTTTGTGTAGTTGAAATAATTTAAGAGAAATAAAAACAATTGTAAAGTTTATCAAACTTTGTCAAACAACTGTAACTTTCAAACTTCATACCATGAGGAAAAAGTTTTCTGCCAGTCTAATAAATCAAAAAAAATAAAACAATTGTAAAAGGGATTAGATGTAAATTTCAAATAATTAGCAAGTAATAGCTAAATTAAGTCGGTTTTGCAACAATTACATTAGAAGATGATACGGTAATGATACAATTAATACAAACTGAGAAAACAAAATTAAATTCATGAATATGTTGAATTAATAGTAGCAATTTTTGCATAAAAGTGTGTGGGTATGAAAAGGTTACGGACCCACCAGAAACTATCCATCAATTCTTTGAATACGACGATACTAAAAAAATGACAGAATATCATAGTATTTTGTAGTTGAAATTTTATTAGAACAATGTCTGCCAAAAATGGTTGAATAAAAAAATAATATTAATAATAAAGATTGGAAACTAATCAAGTAATAGTAACAGTGATAGGAAAATGAATAATGTTTAAACTTCAAACACGGTAATCAATTTGTGTTTAAAAGAAAGCAAGTTGAAATAATAACAACGATGAAACAAACTTTAAAAAAACTTATATTATAAACTTCAAAAGTCATAAGAAGTTTATAAATGTAATAAGAGAATTTAAATTTATATATCTATATATATATTTCTCAAAGTATGTAAATGTATGTAAATATAAGAGAGTGGAGAATAACTGCTTCTTGCAATCTTACACGATAAATCTTACAGTAATTTTACAAATGTTTGTTGTAAAATGTGAAATTAATTACGAAAAACTAACTGGTTAGGTGTAACAGGAAAGATTTGTAAGCTAATACATCTAGTTGTACAACCCAGCGTTACCCGGGTAATAAAAAAACTGAACAGAAAATTGATTTGTATTTAACATATAACATTTGCCATTATACATAAAACAACTCGAAAGGTTTTCAAACTTACTTTGTCAAACAACTTTTAAACTTCATATTATGAGAAAAATGTTTCGTGCAGGTCAAATAAATTTTAAAAATAAAACGACTATAAAGGGTTCAGATGTAACAGTGAAATAATTAGCAAGTATAGCTAAATTGAGTCTGTTTTGCTACGATTACAATATGAGATGATTCGGTAATGATACAATTAATACGAACTGAGAAAACAAAATAAAATTCGTGAATATGTTGAATTAATAATAACAATTCTCGCATAGAAGTGTGTGTATAAAAAAGTTACTGTTCCACCAACAGCTATCCATCAAAACTCTGAATACGACGATACTGGTACGATGATATGTTATGTAAAAATAAAATATTGTAGTGTCTTTGTCTGATCGAAGGTGAGAGAATCTAGATGCTATCCTACTCGAGATAATACAATTGTTCGCGTGAAAAGTAGTGACCTTAACAGCGATTTAGCAATTGAACCTTAAGAAAAGCTAGAAATAGAGGTTCACAAGAACGGCATCGTGTTTCATAGAGTTAATAAAATTTAATCGCCTAATTCTAATATCGAGAGAGTCTATTGTCGATATCGTTTTGCCGAAAACGAACCAGCTCTAATACGTCGAGGACAAAAAAGCATCGCGTGTCATGAAGCTAAAAGAAAGTACATGAGTTGTAATTATTACGTCATTTTTGTGTAAAAACGGCAAATGATGAATAGGTTATGTATAGAGGCGCACTAACCGGAGATTCTCATTAATGCGCCCTAGATATCTAGTAGCGGCTAATAGTGCGAAAAGTACAGTACTCTATAAAGCGGACAGACAGATAGACAGACAACGATTGCCGTTTAAATAGTAGATGTTATCAGACAAATATTTTTCGTATAGTAATTCGTGATTTCAGCAAGCTGTGCTCGGCAGTGCAATTATGATTCCTCACTTATTCAGGCAGTGTTGAAATTTGGTTTGTTTATTTGTTGCGTCTTTTCTTCCTGCCTGCCAATTGAAAATGTTTGAATATATTAGGAAGGTACTTCGGGCCGCAGTAGTCGTATTGGCTTGTTAGGTATGTTTTGTTGTACTCAAAATTTGAGAAAGGTAATAGGTAACTCCCAAGTATTTATTCTCTTTCTCGTCATAGACTACAGTCTATAGAATATGAGGAGTTATCACCTTATGACCATATATTGTATGTCTTCAATAGAGTTGTAAACCATATTTATGTTTCATGATAATACTTCTCATGTTTTTTTACATTCAATATTTGAATATGAGCCGTATATCTAATTGATTTGTTACGCAACTTTTATTTAAACTGGCAGCGCTCAGGTATTAGTAGCATTTGAAATATATGAATCTATTATCGCTTCCAAATATTTGCATTTATGCACTTTCAATTTTAATGTCTATTCTTTCTATGGTCCCTCAAACAGCATGTTCAGCATTCAGCAATGCTGAACATTCTTTGCATTGCTGCGCTTTGCTGACTTCATTGAAAAATGATGAGTTTGCATGAAAGTCCATTTCAATTTGTTAGAACACCTGACTGAAATTTAAACACCATGATTAGAGTGTAAATGGCTATCTTTAATGTTTGTAAAACCATGTAGGTTTGGATATTCAGGTATTACCATATTCAGCTGTAGCCAATCAGTGTCAAGTCGCCTTTATTGTGGCCTTGGTCCTACCTTGAAGTGATGTTACATGATGCTATAAAAGTTTGCTGTATCATGGACATGTTTCTATTTGATCAGGTAAAACACTTCTCTAAGTATGGCCTGCTTGATGATGACTCTGATGATGACAACACGGCAGCGAAGCCTCCTGCTGCTAGCTCAAAACTTAAGACTCTTCAGCTTCAGAGTTTAAATCTACAGGTAGGTATTAGATACATCTATGAACTGATACATCTATGTTTAGCATGGCATGTTAGGGGTTTACTTTTTTAGGATTAGTAATTAGAACCTATTATAGTCTTTTTCTCCCGCTCATAAGGGTACTGAGTAAAGGTAAGGTTAAAGATTACAACGTTATGCATAGGCATTACAAATGTACAGGTTTTTAACTGATTGCAATTTAGTGCTACATCGACATGAACAAATTGCAGACAACATTTAGCCATTATTTTGAAAAAAAATCATTGCCAGCTGTTTTAAGAATCCTCCAACTAATATTCATTCTCTTTGAAGAAAAAGGTATTTTAAACACAGTTGTCAAACTGTTTCTTTGCTTTTAGTGACTAGCTGTTGCCCTTTTTTCTTCATAGTTTTTGTATTGCATAATTTGAAAAACATTTCGTTTTGAAATGAAATTTATATCAATAAGGTAATATGTATATGATATTCTGCAAAGGCTTGAAGATTGTATCCTATTCCTTTCCTCTATTGCTGCCATTTTGTGGCACAATATTTCTTCGTTAGTGCTTGTGTTTTAATATACAGTCAAACATGGATAACTCGCCCACGGATAGCTCGAACACATGGTTAATTCGAACAGTTTCTTTGGTCCGTTTCCACGTAATGATAAATTGCTATAGATAACTCGAACTCAACACTGTTAACTCGAACTGTTTTTTGCCCAACGGCTACCGAAACGGTTGTGATCGCTTTAGAAAATCACTTTATTCTAAGCCATAGAGGTAAACCTCAACTTTTCGTAATTCATAAGCGTCGTTATTACCATCATCGGCAAAATATTTTTGTCAACGACTTTTCTAAAGGTTTGGTGAAATTTGATTTATACCAAACATCCGCTTAACGATCGCCCTTCGGAAGCAAGGAAAGTGGTATTCGTTAAGAGTAACACTCTATCACTCACGCTTTTTGAATGGATCCTTATTGAACGTACATGTATTCTGTGTTTAGGTCAAACGATGAATAGTTTTTCGACGTTGATTCCGTGTTGAATCAACATCGGAATGTTTAAAACGTCTTTAAAATTGTTGTAATTAAACGTATACGTTGTCTTAGGAAAAAAAACTATTCATCGTTTGACCTAAACACAGAATATGTGTACGTTCAATAAGGATCCATTCAAAAAGCGTGAGTGATATACAATGTACCATAAAACCTCGTAAAACTTCTAATTGAACTGCCTCGGAGTGTTGCTCTTAACGAATCCCAGGTAAAGTGAGGTAATCTTTGCATAAACTTCAAGAAAAATCGGCAAAATTAGTTGTGGGTAAAACGCTCAAAAGAAAAAGATGTATTTTCTTTTGAGCATTTCAACAACGATCAAGTTTTGCCAATGTCAATCTAAAAAACGTCCTGGCAATAACATCACCTCAAACAACAAACCAATCTCAAGTGATAGAAAAATTTCTATACTTTTTGATAAAAACGTTTTAAACTTTACATTAGAAGCATTTAATTTGAAACAAGCCATTTGTGCTTTTGATTTATATTTTAGTTTGTATATGTACATGTATCTACTAATAAATAAGTAAATACATGGACTTGTGACTGTGCTCTGATAACTTGAACGCTCTGATAATTCGAACACTTTCGCTCGGTCCCGTGAAGTTCGAGTTATCCATGTTTGACTGTATGTTGCTGGCTATTATTCACTGCTTTGGTATTGCTGATATTATTGCTTTTTTGCTGTTGTATCTCTTGTTTTTTCATTCATTGTTTGATTTATGAAAGTCAGTCAATAAGTATCAGGTATTTTCACATCATTATTGTGCTAATTGTTGCTGAGGTTCAAATTTGAAATGCTCAGTTATAATAGAGTTACAGTCTCATGCTCAAAATTACATCATCATCTTGGGTCAATGTCTTTCATTCTTAAAAATAACTGCATTCAGCGTTCAGAACGAAATTCATATTAATTTAGTTGGCTTCGCACTACTGAATGGAAAAAAGAAAGACCGCTCTATAATTTATTTACTATTCATATCATATTAATTCAGTTCCCTTCGTACAACTGAAATTCGTACAACTAAAAAAGGAAAGACCACTCTATAAGGTGGACCAACACAGGCACGTGCACACACACAGATTGCTGTTTATATAGTATACTTGTCATGGTCTCCCGTCTGAAGGAGGGATCAAGCTGCGAGCAAACGGCCGTAATAAAATTTACAAGGTGGAGGTGTCAACACTGCTCAAATATACTCTAGAATGAAAGCGCATTGTGGTTGCAACTGTTTGTCAAAGTCTTCTTGTTATGAATGGATTAAGAATTTAGTTCAATAATGAAGAACGGAGTGATAGCCTGATAGCCGTTCAACTTGTGACACCATTAACGTTCTTTAATAAAATAAAAACTTGGCAAAGAAATTGCGGGTCTGCCATGGTACTGTCCACAGAATAGTACATGTAGCCTTGAGATTCAATACAGTAATTTCTTGATGGGTTCCAAGGATGCTCACATACATTTACAAAGAACAGCGTCTGATGACAGCAAGGTATGGTTTTGCAAGATTTAAAAAATAAAAGATTAATTTCCTGAACAGAATTATCACAACTCGATGAAACTTGGGAAATTAATTTTGAGCTTTAGTCAAAGAAAAGGTCAATTGATTAGAAGTGTGTGACATCACCGATGAAGAAGAGGTTCAAACCCAAAGAATGACCCAGAAAGTTATGCTTACAGTGTTCCAGGATATGTATGGGTGAATAAATATGTATTTCAAAAGTCAACGTACTACAGTCAACTCTAACGATCGATAGACATGGTGAAAGAAGACAAAGGAAACAAACAAAAATGACTCAAAACAAAAAGGTGTGATTTTTCGCCGAAATAATGCACATCACCACACCACTAATGAAGCTTTGGCTACAGTTGATGACTTGGGGCTAAACTATTCAGATACTTTCCATATGGTCCAGGTTGTTTTATATAGAGCCTTTTATTTACCTTTCATTTTCTGTGATAACATCACATGTCAAAACAATAACCTTGTCGAGTTGAATACGTCATCAAAATAAGCATTCCAACCTATGGCCATTTCTTTTCTGTTCGTTTTTGAGCTTTCAAGTGTTTGTAATCACATTTCCACATATTTTGCACCAACGACACAGCAGAGTAAGACATACACTGCGTTTCCATGACCCGCATAATTCGCAAATTAGAGCCAATCCGCAAGTTATCCGCGTCATGGAAACGGCATAAATCCGCAAGCTATTCGCATAAATTCGCAAGCTAAGCGAGTTTTGCGATCCGCAAAACTTTATCGAATCCATCGTGCTTGCGAATCATGGAAACGGTACTTGTGATTAATGCGCATTTGATTATCGTTAGCTATTACATTAAAAACATTTTCACGCTTCAGTCGTTTTTATTTCGATTTCAGCAGTCTCAATGCGCAAACGTTCCGAACGATCGCTGCTAAGCTAAGCGTGACAAGACTGCTTAGCTACTTATAGAGTCATTAATTAGGCTAATACTTGACCTATGGGGTCAAGTACTGGTGTTAAATCCGCATTGCCAGGTGTTCATTGAAACACTCGATTGCTAAGTAACTCAACTTGCGGATCGTTCGAATTATGTGAATCATACGGATTATGCGAGTCATGGAAACATAGTGATGGTGAACCTTTTGATACCAAATAACTGTAATGTGAATTTTGTTGCAAATCGACCTTTAAGCTCTATGTAAGAAATGCTCTGAAATAGGTTGGGATTTTGTAGAAAAAATAAACAATATTATGCCTCCATCTAAATTTGAAATAAATTAATTACAAATTTCCGTATCCTTATTGACTGACCCTTGTATATTCCTGGTTTGCTGTTATCATTTACTGGTCGCCTTCTGTTGTTTGCTGCCATTTGATAATTGTTATTTTGTGTTTATCGTTTGGTTGTAGCTGTTTATCACTTGCTGTTTGCTTGTTTGTATTTGCTATTTGGGTATTACCATTTTGTCCTTGCTTGTTCCAAATTGCTGTTTATTGCTTTTGGATTGGTAGTTGCTACTTTTCTGTTGATACTTCCTTGCTAATGAGCACTTGGTTGTTCCGTTTGTCATTTGCTAATTTCTCCTGTTGTTGCTGACTAGTTTAGCAGAGTATAAAGTCATTTAGTCACTAGCACAATCACATTTTAGAAGATGCCAATTAGTCAAGTAAAGACTGGACAGCAGGAGAAACTGGCTTCAGGCGACAGCACCAAAGTGGTCAATGACAGCTCACTGCTGGCACCTGTTAACACTAGCAACTACCTCGGAGACAGAGAGAGCGACGAGGAGAGAGAAAATATTCGACCGAGGGAAGCTTTCAGCAAACATCCTTTCCATTCAGAGCATTCCGAGGTGGGTCAGTCAGGCGTGGTGGGTCGCCCCTGTTAGTTGGGTGCCTCTGTTAGGTGGACCGGTTCTGCTAGGTGGGTCGATCCCGCTAGGTGGGCTGGTTCAGTTTGGTGACACTCATCCATCTAGTCATAGTCAGGATATGAGCAAGTTCATGAAGCTTCTAGTAAGAACCATCTTTTGCATTTTATTATATTCCCTTTGAAGTTGGTGCGAAATCTTAGCTCCTAGTTTTTTCTCTTATAATTTTCCTGTGGGGCATACTACTGGTTGAGGTTGTTTTCAGCCACTCACTGTATGACAACTATGAGACTCGTATGCAGTTCCCAAGATATTCTGTTGGGCGGTTCATGACTTCAGCCCTTTGATGATATGCGTGCCTTATTTGAATTTCTTTATTATTTCCAGCTTCGTTTCCATAATAATCGTATTCTTGTTTAAGACAAGTGTTCGACATGAATCTGTGTAAGCATATGTAAACCTGAAGAGCGTTTAAAAAAATGACCTTGTCCAACATTGACACTACTGTTCTCCTCTCATGATGGGCGTGTGTCATTGTAGGCTGTCTCTTCTTCTCAGTGTAAAGTGCTTACAGCTTTATTCTGTTGATCAGATTAGTGACACGGACAGTGAAAGAGCTGAAGTTATGCTGCTTCCAATGTCTCACCAGTTGGCCGCTCAATGTGGCGTTGACAGCACCAATGTACAGCGAATGAAAGCTTCTTTCCTTGATGACGATGATGAGGACATGACAGTACTGAGCAGACGACACTCGGCTATAGCCCCTGACAGAGGTGAGGCCTGACGTCACATATTCAGTTAGTCGATACACCTCTTTCCTCATGTCTGCTATTAGTAAAAAGGTAAAATCCCCGAGCCGTGCTGTCAGACCGACTATTAATGAAATTACACTGTTGAAATCTCGTCGCCTACCACGAAGCAAACAAAAACAAAAATTGTTTGTTGGTAGCACAGTAGACGCCATTATAACGTATACCTCCTATAACGTAAGTTTCAGATAACGTAGAGAATTTATGTCAAGTTTCTGTTCCGTACTATGTAAAGAAATTCAATATTGCGCAAAGTTTCAAGTCAGGCGAGTTTTTAAATATGGTTTGAATGGTACTCATTCTCGCCACACTTGCGAGAGAAAAAACGATGTGCTTATATCGTTATATCTATTATATATACAATTCCATGATATTCTAGTTCGTCGTGAAAGATCGTCAAATGTGTCACCAAAACAGAGAATAAGTAGCTGTGCAATTGTTTATAAATACTTGAAGGTGATCGTTTGGTGCAGGTGTTACAGCATCGGTCCACTAATCTGAATGTCATGAGTTGGAGTATCAGTGAAAGTTGTCTTTTCTTCTATCGTTGATTCCTGGATACAAATAGACGACGAACAAGAAGTACTGGTTTTTGAGGAGAAAAATTTTGTGTTTTGCTTTATTGTAGAAATGAAATATTTGTTATTAGTTTTACTTGGCAAACTAGACTGCTGTTTAGAAAAAATAAACAAGTCATCGTAAATGGATGTCGAAGATGTGCGCTCCCCATCAACTTATTGTAAAATTTATAGTCTATAAAAATTGCCCAGAAAAAGGAGAAAAGTTGCCAATGCAAACTAATAATACTGCAGTTACGGTACAGCCAACAAATTAAAAATTCAAGTCTAGTTTTTCCTTTTTGCATTTCCAAAGGGGTGAGTTTAGAGATCTTGCAGCGGATTAGGTAATTTACATGTATTTTATTGTTCTTTTTAACGTAAATTCCCTATAATGTAAACGTTCCTTGAACGGATGATTTACGTTGTAGAAGCGCCTACTGTATGTTAATTACTAGCTTTATGCCAAGAATTGCAAGTTTAGACATGACTGACTATATTGTGGACTTTGATATATTCAGCACGATGAATTCGAGTTATATGGTAGCTCAACTGGTGTCGGTTACTGCAATAGTACGACAATCACTGTTTCCATGATGCGCAGTGCTTCGATGCAGCCCCCTCCGAAGTCGAGGGGATTGTACGTTTACATGCTGCGCAGTGGTTTTCAGCAAATTAGCCAGAAAAGAGAAATTGTATAAATCGAATCGCCTGGTGGAGAAATAGAATCGATCATGAATACCGAACATCAGAAACAGTCTTTATGCTTCCGTCGTCATTATAATTTTATTTACAATACACATTCACAAGGTTTTACAAACCTTAACACAACTTTTACAAAGTAATATTTTTAATAAGTATTTTTAAGTAATATATTATTTAAACGTTACTTTAGGATTTGCCACCTATTTTTCGAAAAGTGTTGGCATCGATAACAAAGTCTAGGAAAGTAATCACCTCATCATCCTCGTGGGTGCAGACCATAATTAAATTTAAGTGAAAGAAGATCGGAAGAATAAAAAACCTAGATTAGCGGGATAACTTCTGTACTAGTTCATGGCCCTCGATGAATCAGCCTCCACAGCAAGAGAGCTATGCGCAGCCACTGCTCAATGCTGTTTCCTTGCTGCGAATTTGCACTGGTTACGCACTGATCAGTGCGCAGTGATTTCAGTGCGAAGATGCCGTTTCCATGATTCGGAGAGGGTGCAACTCCGAAGTACTGCGCATCATGGAAACATAGTGTATAGGAGTTACCTGCATGAGCTGAGTTTCAACAGGTGGTTGCTATATGATTTCCTATTTACTCTTGATAACCATGCAGCTACTTCATCTCAAATTGCCTCATGGTGGGTTGTCTTTGCTAATTGAACAATTACAAGCTATTTTCATATCTACCACACACAAGAGTAACTTTTAAAAACAGTGCAATGTTGTTATGGAAAAATTACAGAAATTCTAATGTTTTTTTTTAAATTCCCAATGTCTATATATTGTAAAGTATTGCTGGATCGTGCACGCTGCTTATCTATAAAATGTCTTACACTTCATGATCCTTCTTTCTGAGTAGGATAAATGTCAACCGTTACAAGACTCTTGCAGACGTTGTGCAACTGATGTTTTGTATAGCAGTCGTTAATCTGATTCTGGTCGAGTGATTTTTACCGCAACTCCACATCCTCGTTTAAAGGATTTATCATAAGACCGCCAACGGATTATTTCTTCTATGTTGTCATGACAGCAAAGCTTTCGGAATGTATTAAAATATTTTTGTTCTAATCATTAATTTCATCTTACAGGTGTGGCTTGTTGGTCTAGGGGTATGATTCTCGCTTTGGGTGCGAGAGGTCCCGGGTTCAAATCCCGGACAAGCCCAGTTGTTTTTGCTCTCTTTGCAAAACGATTTCTGTTTAGCAACAAAGAGGTTGTTACAAATCAATCTTGCTTCTTGCAAAATTTAAAAACTCACCATTTATAGGTAAAGCTGCAGGATTTTGTTGATGCCTAGGGAATTGAAAGCAACTTGGTGAAAATTTTCTCAGCATATGCCAATAACCTTTTGCAGTTTGTGTTAGTTTTTCATCCAAATCTGCCCAAGAATTTTCACAGTAGTGCTGCTGGGGATATAAGATATGCATATGGCCTCCGTTTGCTCAACTTTGGGCATGCTGGAGGGGTGTTGGATCAGGGGCTATTTAGTGTGATGTGAATTGCTCTCTCAATTTCATGGTTGACAGGAGCAGGTGATAGTAATTAGAGAGGCCAGATTAATTTTCTACAGTCTAATACCTGCCACTGCAACAAATAAGTTGGCTTGTTGGTCTAGGGGTATGATTCTCGCTTAGGGTGCGAGAGGTCCCGGGTTCAAATCCCGGACAAGCCCAAGTTTTATTTTTGCATCACAGATATTTTTCGTTATTGAGGCGATATTCAATAGACATGAATTAACAAGGTCTTTCCTATAGTCATGCTCTGTATTTATTACTATATATTGTTGCTGAAACTGTACACTCACTACTAAAGCTTTCTCATACAAGTTTTACGACAGCTGCATGACCTCTTTACTTCCACATTCCTTAAGCTTTACATTGTCTAATCTACCTACGGTATAAGTAGATGTAGGCAGCTGCGTTCTGCATTTATGTCTATCAGCATCTATATCTTAAGATAAAGTAAGAACTTTTTACTATAGCGCTAGTTATCATAGTGACAGCTATAATAATAGCAGCCAGATAAGGGTAAAGCCTGGTTCCCATATACGTCACAAAGCACTAGCGTCAGCACCACAGGCTATTAGCGATTAAATGGGAACCTACGCGCGGGGTACCTCTGAGGACCGCCGGTAGTTGCCGGTGGTATCGCAATAGTTTAGCCCTGTTCAAATTTCGCAAAAGGCCGCAGGCACAACCTTCCCGAAATGCACTGTACAGGTGAAGGTCACCATTATTATAGAACTGGCATGGCGAGCGAACATTTTATTTGATTCTGCGATCATGTTTAGCGATGCAGCTTATATATGAACAGATTCCGCCGAGCCTTGCATCGCAAGCGTTTTGCTGCGCAAGTTACCGTCTGACTCTCGCAATCGATATGGGAACTAGGCTTAGGTTGTATGTTTGACGCCTCAAACAGGTGTCATCATGCAGACACCTGTTTGAGGCGTTTTCTGTATATGTAGGCATGATTTAATCGTGGGCATATCACTAAGTGCTCATGGTGTAAATCACAAATTGTAAATCGTATGACTCCAAAATTTGATTAACCATTTTTTTGTACCTCCGGTTTGCAGGTATCGTATAGCTTTTGTATTTTTACTTAGTTATCAAGGGGTTCAAGTAAAACCTTTGCTGTTGCAGCTCTTTTCAAGCAGCGGCATACGATTGATCCATCCTCTCCGATGCCCCAGTCGCCTTTTATTCGGACATCTGTCAAGTCTGAGCTTGACCTCACTCCTAAGATCAGCTCTTCATTTTTCGACATGACGGCGAAATCAGGTCAGAATTAGTTTTGGTGACTCAATCATTGCTGCCAGAGGTTGATTGCTGTATCACGCTGTCAGAGGTTGATTACTGTCTCACGCTGTCAGAGGTTGATTACTGTATCATGCTGCCAGATTACTGTATCATAGCTGTCTCATGCTGCCAAAACATGATAGCTATCTCACGCTATCAGGGGTTGATTGCTGTCTTATGCTGACAGAGGTTGATTGCTGTCTCATGCTGCGAGAGCTTCACTGCTGTCTAATGTTGCTAGAGCTTGATTGCTATCTCGTGCTGTCAAACGCTCATTGTTGTCTCATGATTGAAGGGTGAGAGGGTACTCTCACTCTCTATTCATGATATATGAGATATATGATATAGCCATATCCTGCTGAAACTTTTTATAACGGCTTGCCTTAGCACTTATACAAAAACATTGATGTAGGGCTATCATTTTGCCAAACAAAAAACGAACCAGTTAGTTTTTTCTTTACTCAGAAATCATTGCATCAAAAAGCGGTTTCCATTCTTTAATTTCTTGTTTAGGATGGATGAAAAGAAAAATTGTAAGTAGCAACCTAAACATTTTTGCTAATGAAATTCTTCAACACTGGACCTGAGATATTTCTGAACACCACATTATTATATTAGAGGCTGTTGGGTTTGCGTTCTGGTCGAGCTGCAAAGACAATAGCGTTTTTCTTTCGCAGCCGGTTTCCCTAAACTGCAAAAAAATAAAATATTCCTTTTGCTTGTCCAATGCATTGATTCTTGTACAGAATCCTTTGCTGATTCTAAAAAACTTTGAATTAAAGTCCATGACAGAAACTCAAGGTTTTACAATAAGAGTGTTTTGTTTTGAGTGTATGTCAGCAAAAAGTTGTCGATAAGACTTAATTCCATCTGAACAAGCAATGAAATCTGTAGTGAAAGAGTTGGTATTTGCTATACAAACAGTGAAGGGACTGAGCTAATGCGTTTATATAAGTTAGTGGTTATGGTTGCTTGTTATTTTAATATATTGCCATGAGACAATTATAGGTGAGAATTAATAGATAATTGCATTTTGTCTATTTTGTAGATTTGAATCGATTCATTAAAGTTATGATAGTTATATAATTGATATTTGAATTGTGGTGTTTTGCAGTGAATTGTGAATTGAATCGATTCTCACACATCCTATGATGCAAAAGAATCGAAAATGGAATTTTTAATTTTTTGATGAGAATTGTAATGAATCGAGTCATTTTTAAAGCTTATAAACATATCTGTATAATAGTGTTTTGCATGACAGAATACAAGATGGAGGTAGAAGAAAGGAGTTTCCTCAAATTAAGCAGAGTAAGTGACATACAGCTGCCGGAGCCGGACTATCCTCCGCTGCCTAGTGGTGCTCAGAAACCACTTGTACCAAAGTGTAAAATTCAGGGCTACAGGTTGCAGCTGAAGCAAGTTCCCTTGGAGAAGTCTTTAGGTTGGCTTTTAACACAATTGTAGCTTTACTATTGCTAGTTACCATTTATATTCTGGTAGGTTTGTTATTGTGTGATGCCATTTGTTTGTAGATAGGTTATTTATTGTGTGTTACCTTTCGTTTGCTGGTAGGTTTGTTATTGTATGTTATCATTACGTGTGTTGCTAGCTTTATAATTGTGGGTTACCAATTTATGCGAGTAAGTTAATTATTGTATCTTACCAGTTTCTAGCTTCACTATTGTCAATCACAAGTTGGTGGCACTATAGCTATAATACTTTGCTGATGCCTCTTGGTGCTTACAGTGAATGGTCGACACAAAACTGGACTCTTGGACGTGCAGTGTACCGCTGGAAGACGATCAAGGGTCGGATGGACCAAAGCTATGGTTATGGCTCATAACGGGGGCAGCAGTGTCTTTGCTCATGGTAAGTTTCTGTCAGCATTTTCTTATCTCTAAAGTCGATAAGCCGCATCACGCGGCTTTCTGACAATGCGTAGTTTATTTGCTTGTTGCATGGCAACAATAAACAGGTAAATAATTTTTTGGTTGTGTTCTCTGCAAAATCTTTTTCAAGATACACCCTTTATAAAATCAAATATCAGCAAATTAAGTGGCTTTATTGTTTTTCCAAAATCGGCAATCAAAAATGAAGGTGAAACAGCCAAAGCCAAGTATCCGGTTTAGCTTACTGCTATAACACGATTAACACATTCTACATGAATTTTGTCATGTGAAATCTCCAACAGTTTCTGATTCTGCTGCAACCATTTAGCGACGTTTTTGATAAATTTATTTGACTTGTTAGTTACCATTACCCAACTATCGTTTTTACCGACGCTTTAGATTTCAGAAGTTTCTCAGCAAGTATCTGGTTTAGCAACTAATTTTTTTAAATAGCCGAAGTCAACCCTTTCATTTTGTACAAACTTACAAAGAACCTTCCTCCCCACTCCAAGCCCCAAATAATACAAAAAAGCGTTGATCACACAACTTCTACAATCCCCAATCCCACTCGTAACAACTCTTGGTGTTTGATGAAAACATCTCTTCTGTAGTGCAAGATAATAAAGCTACTATGATGACAAGGTTTCAGACTATAATGGACATGGCTAACATGGGAATTAACAAAACATGTGTACATTATTTTTGTTCTTATAGCCAATAGTCTCCTGATTATTTCTTCAAACCATTTTTTTAAAATTAATTTGGAGTGTAAGAATTTAGTAAATCTAGTCATTTTGTATCTCATTAGGAAGGAGATGTGCTGACTAAAATGCAATTTTCAGTTTAAAGAAATACTACCTGGTTTTGAAAAACTCATTACCACAAGTTGTTGGTTCATCAAAGGCCAAAGCGATGAATAATCGTGAAAACCTCTGGACACAGCAAGAAATTTATAGCTTAGCGTGATCGACTCGTCCTTGTCAGCTAAATAGAAACCTAAACACGTGGTGTACGCATGCGAAGGGTTAACTATATTGCTAGCTGCAATAGAGTGAACTCTTAATAGAGAGTGATTATGTTCATCCGCGAATAAGTTAGTCCGCGAGTATGCGTGAAAAAGGCGATTTTGTGAAACTTAATTTCGCTAATATTTTCATCCTGTCGAGTAATTACTTTTCAAGTTATAAAACATTACATATGGCTATGTTGGCTTTTTAAATTTTTTAGAAAATTGATTTCGACTTAAAAGAATTAATATTGTTATTACTAGTACGCAGGCAGTCCCTAGCCTGTCTTGACAAACTGTTGTTTTTGCGGAGTTGTCCCCCGTCGAGTGGGCGAGCAACACAACAGCTTGTCACAAGGCGTACTGCACCAGATGCATCAACTGCACTTATAGGGAGTTGTTCTCTTCCGTCTATGCGGCTTGGCTGCGATGTTATGTCAGTTGCTCCATCGGTAATCATAACAAATTTGGCGCAAAAATGTACGTAGAAAAAATAAGATTACAACGTTTAACCAGCGACCAGTCTCTGCAGTAAACTTTAGTAAAACTTGAGAACTTACGCAACAACAGCGACTAAACATGTCGTTATTTGTGCGCTCAGTCAATTTTATTTCTATTTTTGTATGTCAGTTTTATTTGTTCTTATGGTTTTTATTTTCAATTTATTTTATTCATAAGTTCTACTAAAGTTTGCAACAGAGACTGGTCTTTGGTTAAACGTTGGAATCTTATTTTTTCTACATAAATTTTAGCGCGAAATCCGTTATGATTACCAATGGAGCGACCGTCATAACATCGCCACCAAGCTGCATAGACGAAAGAGAACAACTCCCTTTCAAAGCAGCTGATACATCAGGTGCAGTACGTCTTGTGACAAGCTGTTTTGTTGCTCGCCCGCTCGACGTGGGGACAACTCCGCAAAAACAACAGTTTGTCAAGACAGGCTAAGGCAGTCCAATGCCCGCTGCAAGAGATCAGGCGTAATAAGTACACGCACAATCATTCCCAGATGTGGAAAGATGATTGACGGGCGCAGTTGGTAGTGCGTCGGACTGTGCAACATAATATTTCAGTTCCATTCGTTAGGAAATAAGAGTTCAGTGGTTCCGGTTAAGAAAAATTTCTTAACCAGTGATTCCGGTTAAGAATCTTATTTCTTAATGCCCCTAGCATGGCTTTGGTTAGACATGGCTCTCATTATAGGAAAAATTTTAGTATTATCAAAACCCTTCCTATGATAGAACCTAGACTAGCCATATATATACTGAAAGCGCCAATACCTCCAGATCACCTTTTAGTCATTATACAACAAAAGTATTCGGTGAAATGGTAATTTGTCCTTGACCTTGTTTACCAAAATTCTAATAACTGGAACTCTCGAGGGATTTGAACAAGTGAACCGACAGCAGGTACTACTATAAATAAATTCCCCGATGACTCGTATATCTTTCATATACTAAAGTACATCAACTTACAGACAATAGCAATGCTATCACTTGACAGTATAAATTGATGTACAGGCAATCCCTTAACATGGCTGATTCATCTTTCTGTGTGTTTTAGAAAAGAGCCAAGTGCAAAGCAATAAATTCTCCATCCTCTCCCCAGGAGTTGGTCGTTACCACTCTCCATACCAAGTGACAGTTGAAAGTGCAAACCTTGGAACTCAGGCTCAACAGATGGACCCGCTCGTCTTGGTACTGTTAACTACAGCATTGGTTTTTCTTTTAGAGCTGTCTACCATTAGGAACAATTTCTCGATCATTGATCACATATGATTATTGCAATATATATTTGGCCATTTTCAGATAAGCAAAATATGTGTGTTAAACTTTTTGTTCTGTTAAAATAAGTCTGCAAGTTATGGTTAGTGAAAGCCCGGTCAGTTGTAACATTGAAATGGGAATTCGTTGTATGCCCCCAAGTTAGATTCATAACAACAAAAGGCTGCTGGCTCTGTGAGTTGTTGTTCAAGTTTATGATAGTCCTGTAGGAGTGAGTTTTGTAGCTTTGAAATAGTGCTGCACGATAAAACGATATAATTCGATGTGACGATGTATTTCAGTGGATGATTTTATATTGGGTCAGTTTTCAAATTGATATGAATATCGAAGCCGATATTTTATCGAAATATCGGCTCGTTTTATTTTGCAAAAATGGAGTTGTCTGTTCTTCTTATTGTAAAGAGGGGACAACTCCTGTTTTTCAACTGATATCAACTTATATTATCTCATATCGTTCATGTTAAAGCCTAAGAAGACAACTCCAATGCTCTATATTTTTCTATATTCGATATATTTAGAGACCAAATAATCAAATGCACATGCAAAGATATCGTGCAGCACTACTTTGAAAGCCACGTGATACTGTGGATTATCCTAGGTAAAGATGTGGTTCAGCCTGCAGTCGTGTATATGATATATGCACTGCAGGATATCACTGCTATGTATCTCATACATACAATATAGTAGAGATAAAATACTACATAGCTTAATTATGTTGTTATAGGCTGATACGACTGCAGTAAACTTTATGTTAACAAGGTTTGTCAGTTGCCAATTTATAACTGAACTTAACAAGGTTTGTCAGTTGCCAATTTATAACTGAACTACGGAAAGGGTACAACCCTGAAATTAATGTAAATGGTTTCCGTTAGATAATAGCTTAGTTATTAGTAATTTTCATCGGCTGTAATGTTTTGCCTGGGACACCTGCCACTAGGTGGTAATCGGGTGACAGGCTAATCACTCGCCCATTCCACATATTCTAGGAGACGAGGGTAAAAGCGCTACGTATTCAGCTGCGTCACATGACCCACACGGGGACATCAGCCAGTCCTTGTCTTGAACCAGCCCCTGGCATCGCTGCTTTGCATGAGTACGGCGAAGAGTCTCTCAACGATTTGGATGCCGCTGCCCATTCTGATGGCAAGGTCGCTGCTTCCTTCAGACATCAGATTCTAATCTGGGAGCTTGTCGTTGCCCTCTGGGGCTCTCTCCCAGAGTTTGAGCAGATGGATGGTAAGGCAACCACCTTTTCTGCTAAGAAAAATAGAGTTCCTCTTAATAAATACTAGAATATCATTTTGACGCACAAAGCAAATATTTGAACGAATTAATTAGGGTTGCTTCAGTATTGACTGCCATTTGTAAGATGGCAGTACATGTACATACTGAGATTTTCTTTTTTGGATTGCAGTGATTTTTTATCCACATGAGCCACCCCCTGCTCACCGTCAGCCAGTCATCTACCGCTCTGCACCTCGATCATCCGAGCTATTTTGTGCTCAATGAGCTATCATCAGTGATTTTTAATGCCTATTTTTAGCAATTGTCTTAATTGATGAAAAAATAGAATTTGATTAGAAAAAAGTCACTGTAATATCTCCCAGGCTGATAGCTAGTTTCATAAGCTGGTCTGAATTGTTGTAGAAATAGACAAGTCAAGCTATCTTTACCAAAGTGCGAGAAATGATTCCTTCTCCAGATGGCTTTCCTACGCAGCCAACTACCATGTTCAAAAGGAGACAACTCCAAAAGCTCAGATGGTATGATCTTTACTTTAAACAGCGGGTGATAGTGGCTGTGTGGCTGGGGCAAGTTTTCTCTGCTCCATCGTCTCTAAGTGATAGTAGATATGAATTCATATTAGCAGGTCTTAGAAATACATCAAATATATATTTACATATTATATAAATTATATTTATATATATTATAAATGAAACTATTTATAAATATGTTGATTACCTGCTAGAGTCTTAGCTAAAGGCAAATCTCAAGTACAGTAGTCCCACACTTTTCGCAGTTATTCGGGACCACCGACCGTCGTAATAACGGAAAATTCGTGAAGTGAAGCTTTAAGTCACATTTTCATTAATTGTCAGCGTTTTCCTCTTCTTAGGTTCATTAGACCATTTTGAATGTAATGGGCATTTAAGAGGCATGATGAAAGGCGTACAGGAAAACTCAGTTTTACTTGGCACTTTGTAACTCGTTGCACTTTCACACTTTGTAAAAATGTGACAGGATAATAGCTAATGAGAGAGATTTATGTATATTATTTATTTTATTCAAATTTTAATTTTTTAATGAATTTCTTTCACCCCACGAAGTGCTGAAGTCGCGAAAGGTGAAGTAGGTACGGGTTGCTGTACGCTGAAGATGTCGTTTCTATGTCGTGTTTCACCGTTTGACCGTTTATTTTCCTGTTACGTTAGGAGAGTAGTTGTGTAGCATTACTTTCTGAGCGCTGAGTTTATGTACAATGTGTCTGAAGGCAAATATGGTGAGCAAGGACGAGTCTTGCATGCACCTATAGTTCTTAGCCTTAGTTCTTAGCCAGGTCTACTGCCCAGTTTGAACTTAAAAAAACATTGTTTTCATCAGCTCTTCGATGACTAAATTTCGTGTGAGAGTAGCTGCCTTTCTTTCTCAATTGATCATTTGTCTTTAACTGTCAAATTTTGTCACTAGAATGCAAAAACAAATTTCTGCTTATCAATACATTGTTTACAAGCCGGAAGTCGTTTTTACATGCTTTTTGTATCGATTGTAGAGAAATGGTGTTCCATCAGCGATATTCTCCCATCTAACAGCCCGCCAAATACCAAGTGCAGCCCGACTAGCAGTCGAATCTAAAGACCTCAGGCTAGCGTTGCTTCTTTCTCAAGCAAGCACAAGTCAGATGGTGAAGAATTTGGTGCACAAGCAGTTGTCTGATTGGAACACAAGCGGGGTACGTTACCATGCTATCCCTTGATCATCATCATGTTTGTCAGATTATGGCCAACTTTGCTTCTGAACAGTGTCAATCATTATGCAGGATTTAAGCCGAGAGTTAAATGTTGCAAAACATTTTGCATTTATTGCATTTGACCTATT